>NC_036446.1:776271-1083771 GCF_002775205.1 Xiphophorus maculatus | reverse complement strand
CCGGCGCTGGCGTCGGAGCGGCAGTCGGCCGGCGCCGTGCTGGGCATCGTCTTCCTGCTGCTGCTCATCATGGCCATGCTGGTTCTGGTGGTCTGGTTCCGGTACCGGTACCGGCAGCGCGAGAAAGGCCAGCAGGCGCCCAGCGTCAGCTACACCCCCGCCCTGCACATCGGCTCCACCGACTACTCGCTGTCAGGTACGACGGATCAGAACCGGGCTGGGGCTCACACACGGCCAGAACCAACCAGAACCAAATGACGTCCTGGTGATTTCTCTGGTGTTTAAAGGTTATTTTAAGGTTGTTTTCTGGTTGTTTTAAGGTTCATTTGTGATTATTGGTGATCAAACTTCCTGATCCAGATCATTTCTTGATTTCCTTCCTGGAATCTGTCCAGAACCAGGAGGTTCTGGAGAGGTTCTAATGGGTCCATTTTAATCAAGTACCACATGCTTTAATATGGACATGGACTTTTCATTCAAAATTAAATAAATACTACTGTTAATAAATAGTAAATATTTAATAAAATAAATAAATGTCCACATGAAATACAATACATTCAAAATATATATTTTAATGGGTAATTTACTTTACTACAGTTTATTTATTTATTTTGGGATTTATTGATCAAATCAAGATTTTTTTATTTCATTTTATTTTGTTATTTTTTGTTTGTTTGTTTTTCCATCTTGCTGCCAGTCTGTTTGTTCTGCTGTTTTTGTAAAGTTACTTTAGCTTAACTTTTTTTTTAAACTCAGTTTTAATTTCAGGCTCTTATATTCGAATGAGGGGGCTGAGTCTTCTCTGTGGGCGGAGTCTTCTCTGTGGGCGGAGTCTTCTCTGTGGGGGCGGGGTTTTATATGTGGGCGGAGTCTTCTCTGTGGGGGCGGAGTCATAGTAAATTAAATAGCACTTCAGCTCCCCAATTTAAAAAAGTATCTTTTTTTATATATTTCCTTTCATTTCATAGAGACATTTTTTATTTAATGGAATGTTTATTAATTATGATTAATAACAGCATTTATTTAACTTTAAATGAAACTCCACACTTGTATCAGTTTATATGATATATGAAAAATGCTTCTAGATCATAAACTGAGTGATAATTCTGTAAGTTTTCATGGGATTGTTTGGAGGTAAAACGCAGAGTGAGGTTGGATCAGGAGTGAGATTCAGGCTGACGTGCAGCAGCTGCAGATGTTTCGATGTTAATGTGCGGCGGCAGCAGGGCTGCAGTGTGCAGGCCTGCTCTCCTCTGCAGACTCGTCTCCCAGCAGCAGCTCCGCCGCCGGCTGCTTCTCCAACCCCAGCTACCACACGCTGGGGCCGTGCGGCTACGCCGCGCACTACGCCAAGCCGGACAAGAAGAGCGCCGCCCAGGTGGGTGGAAGACAAAACGCTCACCACACACAGATCAGAACAGACGTCTTTATGGAGCTAAATTAGGGCCATAAAGTTTGTTCAGAAGAAAAATAAATTGAAAATAAAAAAAGAAGTTTTGAAACTGAATAAAAAATTTGGAATTTAACAAATAAAACTTACATTTCCAAAGTACTTTTGAAATACTTTTTCTGTTTCACATTTTTCTTTCAGTTTCAAATATTTCTTTTCAGTTACATTTTTTTCTAGGTCAGCCTCTGCGTTTGCTAACGTGTCGTCGGTTTCCTTCCCAGATGAAACCGAAGAAGAGATTCAGGAACAGCGCTCCGGAGTGGGGCGCCTACTGCAACCTCACTGATCTGGGTCAGTTGGTTCTCCAGCCTATAGATCCGGACACAAACGATCCAGCAGCATAAACGTCTCTCCTCTCCGAAGCTTTATTTGACAGTCAAAGGATTTTAGCTTCTTTCAATGAGTAAAACTATAAAGCAATCTGGAGAGAACAGGTTCTGAATAAAGTCAGAGGTTCCATCATTTATTTTGTTCCTTTTGGAAAAACGATTCCTTCAGTAACAGTTTTCCAGAGATGCTAACTATGAATATTAGTGAAGGTTAGTTCTGCTAAATCATCACTGTAATTAGAGGAAGCTAATGCTAATGCTAAAGCGCTAAATTCAATCATGTTGATACCCAACATGTGTAACCAGGAGAGCGTGGAGAGGCTCTCAGAATGGACGACTCTATAACCAAATGTTGAATCCGGTCGGCCTCACCGTCTCTGGAGCGCCGCCCTTCTGGACGTCTTGGTCAATCTCCCCAGGACATTTATCTCTGGTTTTCTGCCACGTCTTTCCTCAGGAGTTTATTGCATCGACCGGCGCCTCAGTTACCACCTGGAGCCGCCCTGCAGAGGTACAGCGTGGCGGGCACCGACCTCCTGACCTCTGACCTCTGACCTGCGGCTCCTTGTGTTTAATAATCTCCTGCATGTCCTGGTGACCTGAATGCTGCTGATTCACACCTGGTTTCCTGAACTTAACTGTGTCTCCACAGGAGAAATCTTCCCTCTCTGTTTTATCTGCTCTTCTTCTTCATTCCTCCAGGAAAAAAACTTTTCCAGCACCGCCATGTTTCCTCCGTGTTTCCGCCGTGTTTCCGCCATGTTTCCTCCGTGTTTCCGCCATGTTTCCTCCGTGTTTCCGCCATGTTTCCGCCGTGTTTCCTCCATGTTTCCGCCGTGTTTCCTCCATGTTTCCTCCGTGTTTCCGCCATGTTTCCTCCGTGTTTCCGCCGTGTTTCCTCCATGTTTCCTCCGTGTTTCCGCCGTGTTTCCTCCATGTTTCCTCCGTGTTTCCTCCGTGTTTCCGCCATGTTTCCTCCGTGTTTCCTCCGTGTTTCCTCCATGTTTCCTCCGTGTTTCCTCCGTGTTTCCGCCATGTTTCCTCCATGTTTCCTCCGTGTTTCCTCCGTGTTTCCGCCGTGTTTCCTCCATGTTTCCTCCGTGTTTCCGCCATGTTTCCTCCGTGTTTCCTCCGTGTTTCCGCCATGTTTCCTCCGTGTTTCCGCCGTGTTTCCTCCATGTTTCCTCCGTGTTTCCGCCGTGTTTCCTCCATGTTTCCTCCGTGTTTCCTCCGTGTTTCCGCCATGTTTTCTCCGTGTTTCCTCCGTGTTTCCGCCGTGTTTCCTCCATGTTTCCTCCGTGTTTCCGCCGTGTTTCCTCCATGTTTCCTCCGTGTTTCCTCCATGTTTCCACCGTGTTTCCTCCGTGTTTCCGCCGTGTTTCCTCCGTGTTTCCGCCGTGTTTCCTCCATGTTTCCTCCGTGTTTCCGCCGTGTTTCCTCCGTGTTTCCTCCGTGTTTCCGCCGTGTTTCCTCCATGTTTCCTCCGTGTTTCCTCCGTGTTTCCTCCATGTTTCCTCCGTGTTTCCGCCATGTTTCCTCCGTGTTTCCGCCGTGTTTCCTCCATGTTTCCTCCGTGTTTCCACCGTGTTTCCGCCGTATTTCCTCCATGTTTCCTCCATGTTTCCTCCGTGTTTCCGCCGTGTTTCCTCTGTGTTTTATTTTCTCAAATTATGAGGAATAAAAACTGAATCCAGGGTTTCCCCAGTGTATTCCAGGCCTGGCGGGCCACCATGCTTTACACGCCCCCTGCCAGGCTAAGCTTTGTGTTTTTTTGTTTTTATTCAAAAGAAAAAAAACTATATATACATGTATATATATATACATGTATATATATATACATGTATATAGCTTTTATTTCAAGCATCTCCTCTGCGGTAAACATTTCACTGTCAGACAGAATTATTCCTGAAAGAAAGATGGGTTTATAGTTTTTAATGTGTTTCAGGTGAACTTTTATATCAACCCCTTTGAGGATCCATGTTTGTTTGTAGAATTGATCAATCGATCTTTAATCCTCTGCGTTTGCTCTGCTGGTGAACCACAGATGTTCACATTGAGCCCAGAGTCACATTTAGAGGTTCGCGTTGAGAATATTTCTTTGTGAACAAAATATATTATGTGTCGTGTGTTTACGTCTCAACATGCTGACTGTCTGCGGTGATGAAGTTTGAGTCCCGGTTAGCCGGTGCGTTGTGGACCGGTTGGAGGAGCTTTGGCGCTCATCTGGTGACTACAGCAGCAGCTGCTTTGTTTTTATTGTAGTTTATTTTTTGCGGTGACACAATGCATATGAAATGCTTTGTCTACTTAGAGTCGGGTAGAGTTGCTGGCGGAGATCAGAACAAGTCGTCCCATGAAGCTCATCAACCAAAGCAGCTTCTGTGGCGTTTATTAAAACTCAACAGACACCAAATGAAAGATCTGCTAAAGCCACAGAAATTAAATCTCCTGTTTGTCCCTCCACATCCAGCAGCAGAGACGCTGTGCAGCAGGTTTAGCTCATCATGCAGGGCCGCTCCAATGTTGAATGAGGCCTTGATTCAGGCCCCTGAATCAGGGGCCCCTCCTGCTGCTAAGATCATCAGCATTTCACTGTGGATGTAGTGAGATCTGGGAGAGGGGCCTGGTTTAGCTGACCAGGGGTCAAATGTAATTGCAGTTTACTACAATTAAGATAAGACGACTAATAATAATTAAGATGCATAAATGAACAGCTAGAACTCAAATATTAAACTCAGAGCATCAGATTGTTGCTATGGTAACAAAAACAATCTAACTATAAAGATTGTTCTTTGAACTTTTACAACTTTTAAACTTGCCACCTCCTTAAAATCTTAAATTTAAATGTTAAACAATTTAAAATCTTTTAATTTGTCTCTGCTGAAACCATTAAATCAAGTTTAGCTGCACTGATATTCTCTAAGTTTGTTTCTGCCTTGGGCCGGCTCTACATGTGATCAGCATCACATGGTGTTTTTAGATCCACTAACTGATGACTTGATTTGGATTTAACAGACGTGCAAATAATTTATTGTAATTGTATTTTTTGATTTGTTGTTTTTAAGATTCTATAATTGTGGGTTTAAGTGTTGTAACAATAATTACCCAGTAATATTTTATTTTATATTTTTCTGTCAACTTATCATCTTCCAATCAGTTTCACTTCCTGAACTTCAAACTTTTTCATCATATTTTAATTTTTTAAGCTGAATTTGTGGCTTCCGGGAGTTTTGTTTCTATAATTTGCATTTTAAAGGTTAAAATGTTTAACCTAGAAGCTCCTCTGCGCCCCGCCCCCTTCCTGACGCCGTGTTTCTTCCTTCCTGTGTATTTTCCAGACTACATGAAGGGCTCTCTGTCCAGCACCTGCTCCCTGAACAGCGAGAATCCTTACGCCACCATCAACGACCAGCCGGCGCTCTGCAAGCACGCCGAGAGCAGCTACGTGGAGATGAAGTCGCCGGTGCATCATGAGCACGCAACGCGCTGCTGCTCCGCCGCCATCAGCGGCGGCGTTCCGCCCGCCAGGAACGTCTACGACATCGGTACGGAGAAAGCAGCTCCGTCAGAATCGCCACGTTTGACTTTTGCATTAAATGCATCAGTGTTTATGGAATATTCAAAACCTGGAAAAATAAAATGCATAATGTAAAACATGATTTTGATGAAATGAGTGAAAAATTCAACAGCTTCAAAGTTTAACAATTTCATCAAATTTTTTGTTGTATCAGAAATTATCTTCAAAAGCACCCAGAAAAAAACGTCTGTAATATAAATAAAGCAATAATCCGACAGGGATGGATTAAAGGAGTGATGCTGCGGGCCGGCTCTCCCTCCTGCTCTCTGAAAGGAGGAAATCACCATAGCAACCAGTGACTCAGTTGTAGAAATTTAGCAATAAGCAATAAATTGATCACATAATAAATTAAAATAAGTCCAACAGATACAATGTTTCTGTATTTTTACCAAAAATTGGATGATAAAAGTTTTTTTTTGTTGTTTCTTTTTGTCTCAACTAAACATTTTTAAGGGAAATTTTGTTTACAGACTTTATAATTCATTATATTTATTGTTTCTGTTGTTTTGTTTATTTTGGATATTTAAAATGTCTTCCAGTGTTTAATGTTCATCAGAACTAAAAGTTGATATTTGAGAATGTGTTATTATTAATTAGACTTTAGTTTTATTTTACTGGAAAATGACCTCAAAACAACAATATTATCATTTATCTCCATGATTTATCGTCCAGCAGCATTTGTTACGGTGTAAGGTCAAAGTTCAGCTAAACTAAGTAAAGCTGAATCAGTTTCTGTTTCTCCTCCGTCCATCAGAACCGACCGCCGGCGCCGCGCTGCTCCCCGGTTACCCTCAGAACCCGTACGACCTGCCCAGGAACAGCCACATCCCGAGCCACTACGACCTGCTGCCAGTCCGGCCCAGCCCGACCCGCAGCATCACCCCGCCGCTGCCTGGCAGCCCCACCAGCTCGCTGCTCTGAGCCCAGCGCCCTCACTGGGACGCTCCCAGTTCCACCAGTTTATTTCTTCGTCACTGTGTTTGAGCGTCGCAGCGTCTGAACTTGATGAACAGAACTTCCTGCAGAGGGAAGAAGTGACGGATCCGTCCAGAAGCGGGTCTGTTGTTCAAAGGAACTGAAGAACTGAAAGTTCCTGAACTGTTTCTCAGACAGGAAACTCGGCTCCTGACTATGAAACCTCTTTGGAAACATTTCTGCTATTTTTACACAGTTTCTTATTTCCTGCTCACATTCAGAGATCCAGCAGGAATCAAAGTTTCTCTTTTCTATGTTCTAGATATATCTGTTCTAGATATGGACTTCTGGATATTGTTGTGCTTTTCCCTTATTGTGTTGAGCTTCATTCTCCTGCATGCCAAAGAAAGATAGAAAAATATTCAGAAAAGACCGATAGTTTTTTTTACTGATGTTTTGGTTAATAATCGCCATGTGACTCAGCGTAGAAACACCTCCGACCTGAAGGAGGCGCTGCAGAGAAAACCCCTCCAGTTTCTCTCCTTCAGAAGTTGGAAAAATCGTAGCGAAGAGTCGTTTCCAGAAAACGCTTCGCTCTCTTTTCAGACTGATGAAACCGGTCCCGCTCCGGCCCTCTAGCGCCACCGTCAGGTTACAGCCACACACTGGATCTGATCTACAGTTAACGCCGTTAGATCAGAATTCTGCAGAATTTGCTGAGATCCCAACCAAAAGTTCCAGGTCTGTATCATGGAGGACTTCAGGTCAAAGGTCAAGGTTCAAACCGGAAACATGGAAAGTTCCTTCAGGTCAGGAGGGAAAATCAGGTGGAACAGAAACGCTTGTAAAGTTAGACAAAGATGAACAGAAATAATTTGGATGATTCAGCCTGACAGCAAAAAATATTACAGGCTGAATCATCCAAATTATTGCAGTTAACTTTTGACTGAGCGGATCCGGTCGCTGATCCGGTCGGATGGAGGAGTTGACGCTCCGTCTGGACTCACTTCTGACCGTGAGTTAAGAGACGAGAAAATGAAATCCTGAATCCACCTGACCTGAGTTTTTCCACATGAACTTTGTCCCTCTGTCACATCCTGGACAAACGGAAAACCATTTTTCCTGTTTCACTTTCATGGCTGTGAAGGCAGCAGCCGTTAGCTCAAGGTGTTTTGGGTTTTTCAGGTAAAATTTCCAGAGTTCTCCCTGTGAACATTTTCTTTTTACTGTGTATTTAACAGGGTAAACATTTCCTCATGCATAGAAAACGTGCATTACAGGTTTCCATACTTACAACTTGTGTCTTTCCCGTTGATTTATATCAAAACTTTAGCTAAAATCTTATGAATCTTCTAAAACCTCCACTACAACACCTTCTGCAGACATGCAGTGAGGAAACCTTTGACCCTGCAGATCAGGCTGGTTTGTTAAAACGCTTCATGTCTAAACAGTGAACAGATTGGATCTTTTTACTGACGAATGTTTTCCGAACCTTCGTGATCGATTTTTATCTCTAGCTAGCTCAGCAGTCAGTCAGTTGACTGTAACATCTGTAAACAAAAGACCAAAAAACATGGTTGAGCGCAAAAAGAAGGAACCCGAGGACTCGGCCTTGAGGCGTCCCAAAATTAATCATCAGTTTATCTGTGGAAAGGTGCAGAAGTTTACGTCTTAATTTCAGCCGCGGCAATGACAGAACATGACAATCAGATGTAAAACTGCTAATTTTGTGTTTTGATTCCTTTTTTAGAATAATTTCCTGTTCTTGTTCATCTCTGACAGAGAAATGTTTGAATAGATGTACCGACTGCTTTCTTTTCCCCACTTCCTGACCTGAATAAAGTCAGCCTGACTCAGGGGGGCGTGTCGTCATCATCAGTTATGTTCAACAACCCTAACTTCTGCTTCTGAGCTTTTGCTACGACCTGTTAGCAAAAACACGTCGGACATGTTGACTGATGTGTTTCTCTTGCAATTACATCTTTATTTAAAAAATCGTGAAATGGAACAAACATGTCGCACATCATGTCCGAAAGTCTGCAGTAGCTCTGTGGATCTTAGAGAATAGACTTTAGGTGAGAGGAGCTGAATCGTTATGGATATAAAGCCGTTTCCATGGTAACAGTTTGCATTCCTACTCGCTGCATGACTTCATGGCGGAGTTATGACGCCATGACGTCACAGCATCCAGCTAAAACACAAAAAAATCTATGAATTTGAATGTAAAATTTGGATTTACAATGTTAAAAGTACATTTTAAAATATGCAACCGTCATAATGCCCGACCTGTTACCGATCTGCCTGTTAGCTCGTTAGCTACTAGCCGAGTTCAAAAAATGTTCTGAGACTCCATGATGCAAAAACTACTGAATAGTTTTTGCAAACACTGACAGAGAGTGAATAAATAATTGAGTTGATCAGCAGGTTTATGACTGGTGCGCTTTATTAAGATAAACTGATAACTTATATAGACACAATTGTACAATTCATTGGTCTGTACAAAACATAAAACCATTCGAGTCGAGCCCACGCTTCGCCGTCACACTTGGCTGAAATGACATCATTTCATTCTGGTGTTTTCACTGAAATTACAGTCAGTTACAGGATTCAATATAGTAAAAAAAAAAAGAGTCAACACAGGTTTAAAAAAAAACAGCAACAACAACAACAGAACCAATGTGAAACACGATCAGGACCAGAACTCAGAGAAAAGGAATCAGTTCGTCCAGAGCTGCCCTCTACCAAACACACACACACTCCTGGGTTCAAACTGCAAGCACAACACACACTCAGGGTTTGAGCTAGACCGGACCGGACTGGACTGGACCGGACCGGACCGACCCCGTTGGCGCGTCACGCTGCCCACCAGAACCTTCTTCCAGAAGGAGGAATGAGAATGTCGGCTATGTAAGGCGAACGACAGAAAGCCATGCATCGTGTCGAATCAGAGGCAGCTCGGTGTAACGTAGGCGTCATGTGACCGGGCGGGGGTGGGGCCATGAGGCGGGGCGGGGCCATGAGGCCGGGGACCCAACTGCATGGATCCGCCCGCCTCATGTGGTTCTAGTTCTGGATGTGCAGAAAATCAAACTTCAGCTAGAAGAGCGTGTTGTTAGGAATCAGTGATCGCCCGGCTCCTCTCTCTCCTGCTGCCATGGATTCTGGGAAAACGCCACGCAGAGTTAGCTGCACAGGAATGTCATCCGGGAAAAAGATTAGCGTTTCAGTCCTTCAATTCTCCAGAAGCGCTCGGCTCTGCATAGTCGGAAAAACGTGACGGATTAATTCTAGTGATCCAGGTGGAGCCTGGCGATGCGGCGTTCCCGATCGGACCGCGCAGCGCCGCCTCCACAGTACATTGCACTAAAGAGGAGGAAGGGGGCGGGGCTTAAAAGCTGAGATACGATGTGCTTTACGGTGATTACATGAAGGAAGGAGACGAGAAAAAGAATCACATTCATATTTTAAGACATTTCAGTGACATGTCAGCGCATCTACAGTAATGAAATCTAACGTGATATGAAATGCGCCTGCCGTCCTGCAGAAGCCTACAGGGGGAGGGGGGCCCCACACTATGTACCGGTGGGGTCAGGGGGTCAGGGTGGGGTCAGGGAGAGTTCAGGTCGCAGGATTAAATCTGCGTCTCGATCAGGCAGTCTGTTTGGGACGGTGTGGGTCAGGGGTCACAGGGTCAAAGGGTGGGGCAGCAGCGGGTCCACGGCCGGGCTAGATGTTCTGACAGCACTGCATCTTTGGTTTGTTCTCAGTGGGCTGCACCTGGATGTTGACCACGTTGTTGCTAGGCGACATGTCGCTCTCCTGGCGCTCCGACATTTGCTTCTGGGAGACGATCCGGTAGATCTCTGCAGGGGCGAGGAAACGGATCACTAAACGACACTTTAACATTTACTTCTGCTCATCCTGACGACAACCAATAAACAGACCTTGGTCGTCATGGAGACGACTGCTGACCAAAGAGTAGCTAAACACACAGAACCAGAACTGAACTTTAGCTCAGTGGTCCAAACAATTAATCGACTTATGACTGCTGATTAATTGTTTATTCGATTAAAATTTGTTAGATTAACTGATAACGTCAGCCTATGTTGTAGTTTGGCCTCCATCCAGCAGGGGGCACTGCTGGTAATCCTGAAGCAGAGCCAGTTGATACAGAAACAAACATGGTGGAGCCATAACAGAAGCATAAAGAAAAATGGTCCAAACAAAGGCCGGTGTGGGATGATAAATCCACTTTATGCAGTTCTTTTTAGAAATATGATTATCATGTCATAAATATCATTACCACTTCGCTATCCTATGAAGGTGAGGATTTGACGACAGAAAAACGATGAAAGCAGAAAAATAGAAACAGAAAAAAAATCATGAAGTCAATAATTAAAGTTTATTTTGAGGACTGTCAAGTTTTCAAAGCTTTAACATTAATTAAATATCAACCAAACGGCACTGATGTATGAATATCTGTTCATTATTTCACTAATTTTATTCTGATCTTTTTTCAGCAACCTAATACGTTCCCAGTTTGCTATATTTAACAAATATATTTAAGCTTATTAATGTGAAAAATACATAAATTTCGTTTATTCAGTCAGTATTTAATACAGCTGACAAAATATTGTTAAAATGTAATTACTTTTTTTTATAAAATTCATCATATTGTGAAAAAATTAACCATTATGTTACGGAAAGACGATCGCCCTTCTTGATGCAAAGAGAAAACTGGGTTTTAATAAAATCAATGAGATCAATCGGCTTTAGAGAAACTCAATCAATAACTGCTTGTTTGGGTTGATTCTATAACTTCCTGTCATATTTAATAGGATGTGTGTTATTGCCTCAGTCTCATCCTGAAGCTGTAAATCCAGACGGTCAGCTGACCCACATTCCTCTGGAAGTTAAACATCCACAGGTTTAACGTCAGAACGTCCAATCAGACGCTGCGATGCTGCCAGCTGGACCAATCAGACGCTCCGCCTCTCCCTGCTGTTATACAGCTGAGCCGACCTTCAGAGATAAGCTAGCTGCTCCGTGCTAGCTGCAGCCAACAGCCTCATAAAGCTCCGATAAGGACAGCGGGGGACGGGTTCTGTTGACAGGGACAAAGATGGCCCATAACGTCAGAGCTCACCTGTCAGGATGGTCTGGAAGGCCGTCTCCACGTTGGTGGAGTCCAGCGCCGACGTCTCCAGAAAGGACAAACCGTTTTTCTCTGTGGAGGAAAGTGAAAGAGACGTCTGAGAGACATGTGACCAGCGGGACGGGTCGTCCCCGTTCCCATCCTGAGGCTGAACCTGGACTGACCGGCGAAGGCGCGGGCTTCGTCGGTGGGCACAGCGCGCAGGTGGCGCAGGTCGCTCTTGTTGCCCACCAGCATGATGACGATGTTGCTGTCGGCGTGATCCCGCAGCTCCTTCAGCCAGCGCTCCACGTTCTCGTAGGTCAGGTGCTTGGCGATGTCGTAGACCAGCAGCGCCCCCACCGCGCCGCGGTAATACCTGCAGCATCGCAACGAAGACCACAAACAATCACCATCATCATCATCATCATCACCACCACACAGTCAGACTGTTACTGGAAAAATCTCTCAACTGTGGATGCAAACATAAACATTTCGCATGTTTTTCACATTTCCCACCAGCCACTTGGCCTGATGCTTTTGAGCTTTTTAAAGGGATAATTGAAATAAATTGTTCCTCATTATGTGTTTGGTCTCTTTGATCATCCTATTAATGCAACTTTAAAGTGATAATATGGAGCAAAATCAGAAACTGAGTTTCACGGCAGTCAACAGGAAGGAGCTGAAGGTGTGAGACAAAAGGACAGTTTTTGGTTAGCGTTAGCTCCTGCTAAATTTTTTATATGCTTAGTGGTTCAGCATTAGCTTACACTCATTTTTATGCGTGTAGTGATAGCTTCTGCTAATTTCCTAATGTGTTTAGCATTAGCTTCTGCTATTTTTTATGTTATTAGCGTTAGCTCCTGCCAAGTTTGTAATGTGTTTTGCATTAGCATCTACCATTTTTAAAGAGATTAGCGGTTTAGGGTTAGTTTCTGCTCATTTTTTGCTTAGCGGTTAGCCAGTAGCTTCTGCTAATTTCTTATGTGTTTAGCATTAGCTTTGGCTAATTTATTATGTTTAGCATTAGCAGAACTTAGATTCTTGTTCAGTGAATTAGCTGTGAACTTAGCGGTTAGCTGTGATTAATAACTAGTGCAAACATGTATTCTCCATTAATTTTCCATGACAACAGTGGTGGCCATCTTGAAAAATAAAAACATGGTAATATGTAATTACAACTGCTACGAGTCCAACTATGTATGATGTCACAGTCACACCAAAAGTATTGATCTGAGATAAATACTGGAAAAATTTGTGCAAAACAAAATTTTCCTTTACGATCATCTGAGTTCTTGGATCTGCATGTGGAAGATTTACTGAACTAGAACTTTTCTGCATGAACATGAAGTTGTTATTAATAAAAGCCTTTCTGAACAGCTGAAGCAGCTCCCAGCATGCCTCGCTGGACTCACGCTGACGTGATGGCCCGGTAGCGCTCCTGGCCCGCCGTGTCCCAGATCTGGGCCTTCACCGTCTTGCCGTCCACCTGGATGCTGCGCGTGGCGAACTCCACGCCGATGGTGCTCTTACTCTCCAGGTTGAACTCGTTCCGGGTGAAGCGGGACAGCAGGTTGCTCTTCCCGACACCCGAGTCCCCGATGAGAACCACTGAGGCGCAGAGAGCAGAGTTACAGGCCGGCCCGCTTCCTGGTTCTGTTTGAGAGCTGCTCAAATGCTCCTTTGGTTTAAAGGGTGTGAAATTTTATTTTCCCTGAAAATAACTTAAATTATCCAAACAGTTGAATTTCTATCATTAAGAAAACTCTCAACCGGAAGTCGTAATTACAAGAATAAAACTCATAATAAGAGCATCAGTTTTAATAATTATGACCTTAAAAATCCAATTCTGACTTTAATTCTTGTAATTATGACTAAAACACAGAATATTTCCATCTTCCATAATTTTGACTTTTAAAGTAGCTATAACTTTAAAACTTGTAATTAAGACTTAAAAACTGATAAATATGAGTTCAAATCTTCTAATTATGACTTTTATTCTTGTAATTATGACCCAGCTCATAATTTCTTCCCAGAGGACAGACTGGTTACAGACTGGTCTGCAGAGGACGGAGGCCCAGGAGGGACAAACATCCCTCTGGTGTCTCTGAATTTCCAACATTGTGAAATTAAAAGCCAACAAACATCCAAACTTTCCTCTGTGATTTTATGACTGAACAATGATTCTGAGATTATGATCCATTTATGGTTAAAATTTAATGTTTTCAGTTTATTTTACTGTGTTCACGATTAACAATGTTTACATTTGATTCTATGAAGCCGTTGCATCTTTTCCAACAAACTGACTGGAGATTTAGTTTAATTTCACTTTTTGAAATTACTATGCTACAATAAAACCAGCTGAAAATGTGGCTGCATAAAAAAACTAAACTTTCATAACTTTCTGCTTTTCTCACCAAAAGTAAACAGCACAGCAGTATTTTGTTTTAAGAAATCACTTAACAATAAACTAACAAAACTTAAACCACCACCAGAGTTTCCTGAGTTTCAGGTTTTCTTGTCTTCGTGGCCGTTTCCATGGAAATACAAAATAAATCAACAACTAGCTGAAACATGAAACAAAAAACAAAACTAAAATACAATAATCAGCTGATAGCAATTAACCGATCAAACGTTTTAATCCCCTCATCTCACTCTGGTTCTATAATTCATTTTATTTCTACTATTCGTTTATTTTCTGAGCTGCTGCCTGAAAACTTGCAGCTCTGGACCGATTTCACGTTCTGTTCCACACAACCTCAAACTTCCAGGTGTTTTGGGGATTTTATGTGACAAACCAACAGAAAGTAGAGCAAATTTGAAATTGATAGTGAAACTGTTATCTGAAAAGTGTGGTGTGCATTTATATTCAGCTCTGCAGAACCTCATCTGTGGTTTCTATCCACCAGCGCTGAATGAATGCACACAAAAACATCTCCAGCTCACTCAGCCTGCTTGGAGAACAGCAGTTCATAAGTCTCTCCAATGCTTCTTAGTTTGATTTAGGTCTGTACTTTGACTAGGCCACTCCATATCATCTCTGGCTGAAAGTTCAGAGTGTTTGTCCTGCTGGGAGGTGAATCTCCATCCCAGTCTCAGGTTTCAGCTGCCTCCATTTTCAGTGAGGAACAGCATTCACATGCATGCCACACTTTTCAGATTTTTACTTGTGAAAAGAAAAACAAATCCCATAAAATCGGATTGTAACAAAACGGGTCAAGTTTAAAGGGTGTGAATACTTTTGCTATGTCCTGTAAATAAATAAACACATTAATGTTAATGTTAGCAGCAGTTAATAGTCTTTTTAAATTAAACTCAGTTGGACCCTCCCAGAACCTTTCCCACCCGAACAGAACCGACCCGTTCCGGGCCCAGGCTCTCCTCTCAGCTCCGATTCTGGTCCCGGGCCCAGTTAAAAGACCCGCCGGATGCCCGGTCCGGACCTCTGCAGGATGATAACGGCTCAAGGTGTGTCCCACAGCCAGCCGGCTAGCCCGAGCTAACCGCTAACATGAACCCAGAACCGCCGGGTTAGAAAAGAACGGCTTTGTTATGTCCGGATCACACCGGAGCCGTTTGGGCTAACAGCCACTGATTACCCGTTCTGACCCGGTCCAGAGAGCCCGCTGGGGGTCGGAGAGTCAAACGGAACACAAAAGAAAAGGCTGGTTCCGTTAGCTGCCAGTTAGCCTGGGAGATAACAGCGACGGGAACACGACCTACCTTTGAACAGATAGTCGTACTCATCGTCTCTGGTGCCCATCGTGTCAAAAAGAACAGGTTAGTCCGATATTTGATTTATTAAAAACTAAAAATCAGAAATCTTTCTGACTCTCCAACGGGAATCTGTTTGGAATCTGGACGTCCCTCCTGTCTTCTTCTTCGCTAGAATCCAGGCGGGTGAACACTCGGGCCCCCTGGTGGTCAGGAGAGGAATCTGCATGTGCGGTGGCACCGTCCAGAACCACTAATTCTGCTGCCAACATCTGACAAAACGTAAAGATAACTTTACTTTAGGAGAATAGTAAGTCACCTGCTTTACTTTGTAACAAAAAACACCTTTCTACAAAATAATGAAAGTTAAATACAAATATTTAACATTCATTAACATGCGTAATTTTTTCAATAAAATTTATTGTGAAGATGAGGGAAATAGAACATAACAGAAATTCTTGGAATTTGATTCTCTGATAGTTAAATGCCCATACAGGAAAACTTAACAAGCAATCATCAAATAGAAATAAATATATAGACAAAGACAGAATATTTGAAAAATACAAAATAAATTGATGAAACAAAGATTGAACCAGCAACCTTCCCACTGAAGGATGACATTTAATCCATTAATTTATGTAATCTGCTTCACTAAATCTGGTTTTATGACAAAAAACATCCAGGTTAACTCTAAGTTACTGATTCCCGTTTTCCCAACATTTACAAATAAATCTGATTGTTGCTAATAGTTGTGCTTTATGATTTATCATAACTGCAACTGGATTCTCTTTACATTCAGTTTAATGTTCATATAGATCATCAACTAAAACCTTTATTTTTTCCTCTGTGACTTAGAATGGAAACATTTTCTCATAAAATAGTGTAATGCAATTTCGGCAACAAGCAGACAGGCGAAACTCAATGGTTTACAATTAATTTACAATTTACAATATGCAATTTAAAATAAGAAAAACCAAACAGTAAAGTCCAGGAGTGAATCCTAAAATATCAACAGGAGGAAAACACAGAAAAACAGAATGAGAAAAAGGAAGATCTGACTGAGTTACTGCTGATTAGGAACTGGGTGGGAAGCCAGGCCACCATCTGTGTTTACAAAACTTTTTGCAAAACGTTGTCAATATTCTATTTATTTTTTTTAAAAACACAATTTGCAGTAGCAAAGTTTCCATTGATTAAGAAACACAATTAAAATCAGACGTGATTAAGTTTAAGTCATGAAATCATCCTTCAGCTACTTCCTGTCTTCTTCTTTGTGGTTTGTGTCAGTGGTAACATCCGGTTGTTGATCATGTGACCCGTGTGATGCCAAAATAAGTTCTTCTACTGCAGCCAAAAAAAAAAACACTTCATCCTGGCGCCAAAAGTTTTTATCAAAACCGAGGTTTTTTTCTAAATTGCCATGTTTCCATAAAGCAAATTTATCTTGAAAATGTCAAATTGTGCAATTATACAATCAATGGAAATGCAGCAACTGAAGTTGAACTGAGGAAATGGCTGTTATATTAACCAGGAAGCCCGAAACCCAAACACTCCAGAGTCGAGACGCCAGAGGTTAGAGAAGCAGAAGATCCAGAACGTTCTTAAAGGAACTTCAGGGACGCATCATTCATTTCTTCTTGTTTTCAGGGAAAAATTTCTTCCAGTTAATGTTCTGCAACACAAAGTTAAGAAACATTTTCAGATTTTATCAGCAGCATATTTATGGCTCGTTTCCACTGAGCGCTACGACGCAGGGCGGTGCGGTTCGGGGTTTTATGGGCCGACAGATCCAGGAGAGCGTTCCCACCGCCAGTTTACAACGCCACAGGCAGAAAATAAGGGGAGTAAATTTACACCAAAAATCTCAAACATTTTTATTTTAATCTCAGAAATTTTCAAGAAAAGACAAAGAAATTTATGAGTCTCAAAAGTCGAAAAATGTTGAACTTGTGAAACTCTGAAATTTCCATGTTTTTTTCTTGAAAATTTCTGAGATTTTTTTGGCAAAAGTGAGACATTGTCTTCTCTCCCTACATTGGCTCTAGTACTCCGTTCACCAGCTGGGCGGCGTTACACCCAAACAGGTAAAATGGTGTCATTTTAGTCTGACGGGAAACAAGCAGTGACATTTTTCTGTCCCCAGTCAGTGGACCGTGGATCCTAACCGTACGGTACCATCGCCGTCTGGACCTGCAGCAGACCCAGGAATGGTGCCGTATCATCGGTTGTTTGGGCTTTACAATAGAAACAGATAAAATGGCGAACCGAACCGCACCGACTCAGTGCAAACAAGCTATCAGTTATTTCCATTCTTACATTTTTCCCCCAGGTGCTTTTGGGTTTTTTGCTCTTCACGTCCTCCACCGACTCGTACGTGTTGCTGTGGCCGGCGCCGTCTCCGGGGATCTGCTCGTACGTGTCGTCGGCGGTCCGCGTGGGGCCATGAGGGACCTCGGCGTACATGCTGACCGCCTGCTGGGCTGGACTTCCTGCGGCGGCCTCGGAGGATTGGTACAGAGGGTTGGGTCTCAGCTGGTCCTGGCTGCCGTTCTCTGGTTCTGACCCGAAGCTGCTCTGACTCACACCTGGAGCGTGGAAGGAGTACGTGAGGCAGGTGACCTTCTTTGGCGGGGCGGACGCTGTGACAGAGAGGCTGTTAAACTTGTTGGAGTATTTCTCTTCCTCCTTCTCCTCCTCGTCGTCGTTGCCCAGATACGGCAGGGATTGGCTCCGGCTCTCCACCTGGCTCAGATCAGCATCCGGCACAATTTCTTTGTAAAAATCACTCGAATTGTTTGAGTCTGTTGGGTGGAGCAAGTCTTTGTTAGCGGGCAACGGCGGAGTTGTCCTTCCTCTGTGTCTCTGTGCTCTGTTTGGGTTGGTTGGCATTTCACTGGGATGGGACATTGTGTCTGGTAGAGATCCACTCAGGGAAAAACCCAAAGGCATTCCTCTTTTTGGTACCGGAGGAAGGGCCTGAAAATAACAAAGCAAAGCAATTCAATCCAAAACTTTATTTGGAGAAATCATAAGCCATGCAGCACCTGTCTACTCATGTCTTATGTTGTTTGTTTTTTGTTGTTTTGGACTAAAATGTGAATTATTTACCTAATAAAGGTGTTATTCTTCTTCAGAGGATGGGCTAAATGCTAATGCTAAAGCGCTAACTTCAACCATGTTGCTGCACCATCTACAGGAATGGAAGGATCCACTCTCAGGAGAACATTGCATCACACTGCGTTGCCTTGTCCTCTTAATGTTAGATGCACCTGGACCGGGTCAGACCAGACCATAGATTTACTTCCATAAAGTTCAGTTTCTATGATGCCCTTTGTTATATTTCATGGTCAATTTAATGTTGGTGGCCTGGAGTTATCTGTAATATGCAGGTATGAAGTGCATTAAGTCCATTGTAGAGTTCTGGATGTACAAAAATTCAATATTTAAACTAGTGCATGGTCTAATGTATTCTGTGTTGACCAATAGCTGTAAAGACCAGAAAAACTCTTTAAGAGTTGACATAAATTCAAAAACATGCAAATGGCCACTGTAGGGAAAGCAACTAATTTAAATGGACTGTAAATAATGAATTTATTTGACTTGCTCTTTCTAACCAGGCTGACCTGCAGGTGAAGAGGAACCAGAATGAAATGATCAGCTTTTCAGTAAGACTTCAGTTTCCATCCTACCTGTGAAAGCGACGATGCATCCACGGATACGGTTCCCGTCAGCTTCCTGTTTCTGGATTTGGGAGGGAGGGAAGGCGCCGGTGCTGGAGGAGATTCATTTTGACGCTGCTGAACCTTTTTTTTCTTGTCAGGTTCGACTTGGTCCCAGATGGACCGCAGAGCTTGAACACTGACACCTGAACTCTTCTTGGCATTGACCACATCATACAGATCATCAGCATTGTCCTGAAGAGTAACAGCAGAGTTACTTTATGATCCGCAGTCCAGCGGTTCAAAGGTGGGAGACAGATCTGAGTCTAATCTAACCAATGGTGCTCAAATTAAGGTCATACTGGTCAAACTTAACCACAACCATATTCTAATCCAGTAACATAAATTAGCTTATAACATGCTAACATTTGCTAATTAGCAAGAAACAAAGCTAGTTAGGATTTTCTCAGGCTAACAGAGACATTTGGTAAAAACACATCAGATTTTGAAGGCAAAATATACGATGCTAGTGGGTTTCAAACTGTTTAGCATAGCAGCATGCTAACATTTTCCTGATTATTGTTAAAGATATGACACTCAAATAGTTTGATTTGTGCTAATATTTGCATATTAACAAAGTCACAAATTCACTATATTTCATATTTTAGAGGTTTATAAAAAGTGACAATACAGAGTTTTCCCCTGTTTAGCACATTAGCATGCTAGCATTTCCTTATTAGCAATGCCGATGTAAACTGATAAGAAAAACTCAAATTATTCAAGAAAAATGTATTTGTGGATTTTTTTGTACATTTGCAAAGCAGCCAATCCAAAGGCAAGCTAAATACCTACAAACTAAATACATGGGCAGCTAGCTAAATACCTGGCTTCAAACTAAATATTAACTTGAAGTTTAATTAGGAAGCTAAAAACGTAACTTGAAACTAAATAGTTTGGAGTTAGTTAGTTTGGAGCTAAATATCTGACTATATACTTAGTTTGGTGCAAAACACTTTTTTGGTTTACAGTATTCAACTAGCTAATTCCATCTTAAATTGACGGTCTGAGGAAAAGCAGATGAAGAGCTCAGCTGAAATACTTGAAAAGCAGGATTTTGTCTCACATGGCAGCAGCTGGAGGTGAGGAACTCCCCAAACGGCTGGATGGGCCGGACCTTGTAATGCTCGATCAGCTGGGTCAGACTGCCAAACAGCTGACAGTCTCCTGCTATCACAAACTGCCCTTCAGGATTTTGGGAAATGACAAAATGGCGACACCTGTCTTGACCTCTGAAGGGCGGATAGTCGTTCAATCAGAGAGTTGTGAGCGAATCATTCAATGATTTACTAGGAAACTTTATTTGCCTCACTTGTAGGACAGGATGTAGCCGATGGCTTTATCACTGAGGCGGATGAGGAAGCAGCCCAGAGATTTATCTCTCAGCACATCTTCTGCTTCCCTGCAGTGGAGTGGGAGAAAGGCAATTAAACAGAACTGCAGGCAAATTAGATTCAAAAATATCCCAGCTGCATCATGGAGCTGCAGCACACAGGCAGCGGCCATTCGTTCTGTCAGAGGGAGAATTTACCGCACAAAGTCTCTGACGGTTACATTAGAGGAAGAGAAGCCCAACAAGCAACGCAGGTTTGCAAACCTGAATGAGACGAGAAACATCTGCAACAATGTTTTCTGGACAGATGAACAGAAATAAACCAAAACAGAGATGTGTGACCAGCATCATGTCTGGAGAAAACCAAACATCTCATCACCAACACCTCCTAACTGCCAAACACGGTGGTGGAAGAATCATGGTTTGGGTTTCTGTCGCATCCACTGGGCCTGATCTGCTCTGTGTACTGAGATATTCTAGCATCAAACAGGAGTCCAAATAAATCCCAATGACTGAAACGGGAAAGAATCAATGTGTAGCAATGGCCTAGTCAAAGTGTAGACCTCAACCTGATTTAAATGCTGTGGTGAGACCTTCAGGAAGCCGGTTGGTCAGAATTTATCCACAACAATGTGAGAAAGTTTTAGAGACAATAGCGGCATCCAAACATTTTCAACGTTGGCCAAAATCAAGGAGAAAGAACTCAGGAGCCACAATTTATTTATTTTTTTTATTTTCAGTTAAAAATGCAAAATGGTTTCATTTTCAGTTCTTTTCCTTTTTCCTACTAAGCAACAAATTAGCAAGTATTTTAATTTAAAAAGGCTCTCAAAGTTGTGCAGTTTCATAACTCGTCAGTCAGCAATAAAACTGAGAAGTGTCTTTGAAAACTCTTGGCTGCACATTTTAATTATTTTGTGCGACTGAGTTTGTTTTTGAGTAAAAAGTTGCTGTTGTGACAGAAATTACTATGGCAAAAAAAACATACCTAATAAAAGAAAAACATTGGTTCTGTACCTAAGATTTTCTATTTCAGATATAAATTTGTCATTGAAAGTCTCCATCTGCCAGGGGTGTTCAAGGTGCGGCTCAGGGGCCTTTCACTGCCCACGGAACAAATCTAGGCGGCCGTTGATCACAGTTCAGGAAGTTGATGCAGATTTTAAAATAATGTTGGGGTGAAGTTTTCACAGATGAACAGATACTTTAGAACAGAATATGGCTCAGTCTTGATTTGCTTGCCCAGGTCTGCATTTTAGTTAAAGCTGCTGGTATCTTAAATCAAGAGATTTAAGAGATTTGATTTCTTCTACAAGTAAAAGGAGATAAAAAAAAGAAATGTCCAGCAGCTTTAACTAAATTGCAGACCTGGGCAAGCAAATTAAGACTGAGCCATTTTCTGTTCTGAAGTATCTCTACTTTTACTTGAGTAAAATTTCTGAATTTTCTACCCGCTGAATGAAAAACAAACATGTTTTAACCAAAAGCTCCCCAGACACACCTGCAGTTTCTGTTAAAGTTTCAAAAGTTTTTTATAGAAAGAAACTGATTTGTAAAACTTTTCTTTAGCGTGATTTTATTTTTTGTTACTTATTTTGGTCCTTAAATACCAAAATCAGGTATTTGGTCCATCTGATGATGTATTCTTAAGTATTACATGATTGATAATTTGATCAGTTACTCAGTAGATGAGAAAACGTTTTACCAAATACTTTTTACTCTTGAGTAATTTCTATGACTGCTACTTTTTACTTTTACTTCAGTAAAAATATGTTGAGGTATTTTTACTTATAATTTTTGGGTACTCTGCTCGCTTCTGCCTATTCTAGAAGCTAACTTTAGCATTCTGCTAACTAGAAAGAGAACTGAACATGTGACTGAAATGCTAAAAACTCAAAACAGCCACTAAGAAACCTTCAGATCAACAAACTTAAACATTTTTAGCAGCTGCAGCAGCAGATCGCAGGAATAAATCAGATGAACTTTTATTGAAGTAGTGCAGATCTTACTTTCTGGCAGCGAGGCCCTGGAACCAGTCAGGGAAGTTTCCGTTCTGCAGGATGAGTGGCGCCTGCGTGTCGGTGAACCACCTCAGCACCAGCTCCTTCAGACCTCCATCTGCCGCCAACGTCTGCAGGTCCGCCATCGACTGCTTCGCCATCCTGGGTCAGGAGCTGACCGAGCAGCGCCGTGATCATGCGTAGCCACTAAATGAGTCTCCAAAGGAAGCAGAGACGGTTCATTTGACTGTTTCAGTTGGATGTCAGTCCCACATGAAAGGTGGTATTGTTCCAGCTTATCTACTGAGCGCTCCACCTCTCATCCCGTCCCTGTTTCATTTTAATATCTCTGTTCCTCGTCCCAGATTGATCTTTAACTGCTTTACTGTAAACTTGTACAATCTTTGTTATGATACATTTTGTGTTGCCATACATTTTTTCTTATTATTTCATGTAATAATTATCAGTTCCGCTAACTAAAAAAATTAGCTAACCTATCCCTAAAGCACTAACTGTAAACATTAATTCCACTAACACTAAAGCAAAACACCAACATAATATATCATGGAAGCTATCCCTAAGTAATATACCAACATTTTATCTAGCAGATGCTAATGCTAAAGTAATTTATCAACATATCTAGTGGAAGCTAACGCTAAAACAATATAACAACGTAGTATTTAAGCTAAAGCACCAAATTTAGTCATGTTAATACCCAACCTGGCAATAACAAAGTGTATAACATGCATCCAACAGTCTCTGTTTTTTCTCTATGTCGAAATGTCTTAAAATAAATTCATAAAATGATCCTGAAAATTTCAGCCTGGAAAAGAATGTTGACATGAAAACGATGTAGGAACTTTAAACACAATAAATGTATAAATTCATATAAAAGTTTTCTTACTTTTTTTTATTTTCTTGTAGAATTATCCAGAAAGATTTTCCACCAATTAGCTTGCTTTTCGTTTAAGTGAATGCTGAACGCGTACCGAAAGAGCCGCCAAACCTCAATCAAAGTAATGCAAATTAAATTTTACTTCAATTTCTACAAACCTCAGTGTGGGATATTTTTTTATGACCTAATCTTCTGAATATTGCTCGGTTGTTAATTAATTCGGCTAGAAAATTACAGCTCTGAAGTCTTTATTTTTACAGATATTTCACTTTTATTCTTGCTAGCAGACGTTCACTGTTGCAGAACAGCGCCGCATTAAATTGGCAGCTTTCAGTAAGGAGTCTTGTACAGAGTTCGGAGGCGACTTCAGTCTTCGTGTTGGGAGCAGAGCAGACAGATCAGGGGGACATTCTGGACCACGATGAACACGTGAAGTAGTTTTATTTTATAAAGAAAAGGTTTGCTTCTAATAATCCAGCTGACTGTTTCAACTTGTGATTTTAGTTTTCAGCTTATTTCCAGAATGATTTGTGGATAAAGAGTGAAACGTGTTGCTTACAGCTGCAGCCATGGAGTTATTCAAGCAGCAGGATGTGGAGGATTTCTATGAGGTTGGAGAAGAACTGGGCAGGTATTCATGCAATATTCAACAGTTGTCTGCATGAAGAAATAGCTGATAATTAATGCTTATTTGATTAAAATAGATTATTATAAATGTAACCAACATGACAGTCACAGGTTTAATCTTTGTCTGTGGGACAAACAGAAGGATTTCTTCTTGTAGCATTCCCATGTTTTCACCCAACATTTAATCTGTTCCTATTTGGAGGATATCATGTTTACTCCAAGATCTTTAGGAATTCAGGATGCAGAAATATCTGAGGGATCCTTTTAAAAAAGTCCAGATTCCTTGAGTGGTTTTATGTTCTTTTTGGAAATATGCAAATTTCCTCCAAACTTTTCTTTTTCATCTGTTTATAACGTTTTTCTTGTTTGCTATGAAAACATTCAGACTTTCATGGATATCCAGGACTTTCTAAATGTATTAAAAGTCTGAAATCAACTGCAAAGAAATTATTTACACTTTTTTTAAATAGCCCATCATTTTCACTTCTAAGATAATAGCAACAAATATATAAAAATTAATTCTTGTCATGATGAAATTCTCATTTTCTTTAATTACATGCAGAGACTAGAATATGATTGAAAAGTTAATTTATTTCAGTAACTCAATTTGTTAAATAAAACACAAAGACTGATGTTTTCCAGTCATTATTTCTGCTAATGGTGATTTTCCACTTACAGTTAATGAAAAATTATTGTAAATTTAGAATATTTTATAAAACCAATAAAACAGAAATGTGCGTTTATTACCTGTTAAAGGTTATTATTTTTAAAAGATGCCTTTAATTAGACAAACAAAGCTTATTTGAACAAATATTCAAATTTATTGAATATAAATATTTACAGTTTTACAAATGAGGCTGTGTGTAAAGTATGAAGCAGCAACAATAAAATAAATTTATTTACATTTTCTGGGGAAAATTGAGTTAAATTTACATAATGTAAAGTTGGAACGACTGCCGGTCTGACCTGAACCAAATGATAATCTCTGAATCATTATCTAATGTCACCAAAGTTTGAGTTTTCAGGTGAACCGCGGCTCTCTTCAGAGACAGGAGCAGCTGCTCGTCTGATTAAACTGCTTTTTAAAGGCCTCCTCTATCTTTAGCAGCAGTTTTCTGCCTGAGCGGCGGCACGTCTCGGTGTTTGGTTACAAACTGGTCAGCAGAGGAAGCGGCCTTAGAGCTGGGTTAAACAGTAGTGCCATGTTTTAAGTTTTCTGCATGTTTTCTGTGTGTTTTTTGTGTTTTTGCCCATATGTGTCAGGTTGATGCTGTCCAGATGCGTCTTTCTGCAGAATGTGTGCAGCACTAAAAATAGAAGTGAGACAGCAGAGATTATCATCAGAAAAGCTCCAGCAGAGCATAACATCGGGTGGAGCGATGAGTCAAAATATCAGCTGCATTTTTACTATATGGAGGTTTTTTTAGCTGTAGTTTTTCTTTAGTAAAGAGTAAAAAGTGAGAAAGTTGTTGCCTTAAACAGTTTGAGCTGTTTCTCCTGCATGCAGCGCCCCCTTCAGGCCATCGCTTCACTTATTTCTGCGTAATTTCCTCCCAAACAGTCAAATGTTCCAGGAATGAAAACTCTCCCAGAGTGAATCTTTGCCGGTTTAGGTGGAAGTTGGTGTTTTGGTTCAACCTCTTTCCTCTGTGATGTAAAAAAGAAAAGAAGTTCAAGGGGTATGAATACTTTTGCATCAACAAATCAAATCTGATCCTGGTGAAACTTTTCAATAGAGGTTAAGTTGCAGCAGACCAGATCAATTCAATCAGAGTTTCCAGATTATTATTATTCAGCTCCACTCTTCAAACATGGCGGCCTAGAGGGGAAAATGTGCAGCAAACCATGAAATGATGCAAAAGCAACAGAAAGAAAAAACTAATAAAAAATGCTACACCTACAGAAAATAGAAATAAAAGACAAAATGCCACAAATAGCAAAGAGAACAGCAGGTATGAAACCTCAAATCTGCTCCACAAAAGAGAAATCCTCCAGGCCACTAGGGGGAGTCTGGAGTCAGTAATATTACCTACGATAATATGCTGCTGTTCTAAAATATTGTAAAAGTTCTTGAATTTAAAAAGAAATTAAGAATGACGCCTTTTTCTTACTTCCTCCAACTTTCTACTGAGAGCAGCGATTATTTTAATAATTGATTATTTTATCGATTATTCTGATGAATAATCAGAAAAAATGGGCACTTTATGCAGATTTTTTATTTAACAACCTAAATGTATTTTATACAATATTAAAAATGCATAAGAAACTGCAAAATAACAAATAATCAAATTTATATTAGTGACAAACATTTTACTGCTGAGTAACTACTAACAACATTCCTTTAGTGAACGTTTGATCATTTGTAGCAAAGGATGCATCTGTAATTAATTTTAATATTTGGATTTGTTTAGATTGCTTTGTTAACCTTTAGACCTTTCCGTTAATTTAAATTAATTAAAAACACGCCAGCGGTGAGGTGGAGACGTCTTCTGTTTCTTAAATGCCGATGTGACGATGGGAAGTTTTGTAAAATAATTTTTTCATCACTTTTAACTATCAGATTAATTAATCTACTTTCATTTTATCTAGAAGTTGTAAGAGTTATTTTTTGTCAATGTTTTTACTAGAAACTGACCCTATATCAAACAGTCAAGTCGGAATTGTGTTCAAGAAAGAAAAAAAACACGTGTTGCCATCCACGACTTTTTTTGGAAAGATTTTGGTTTTGGAACGCATTTATATTAAATGTAAAATGTGTTTATATTTATTTTTATGTTGCTCTAAGTGTGTTGTTTTCTCAGTAAATGACTTGTCTCCATACTCCAGTTAACAATTAATCGATTACTAAATTAGTTGACGATTATTTCAGATTAATCGTTTCAACAGCTGGCTGGACCCATGCGGTTTAGTGGTCGGCGCCCCCTACTGGTCTGGAGGACCTCACAAATTTACAGCACTTCATTTTTGCAGTTGTTTTTGCTATTTGCCGCATTTTTACGATTTCTGTTGTTGGGTGTTCTGGTTTGCATCATTCTTGTGTCGGTAAGGCGTTTTCAAACGTTCAGGTTTATTCTGCTCACCGCACATGCGATCTTTCCTGATGTCGGATCCGAACTGCATCTGACCTGACCCTGCTGCCCCGAGTCTACCTCAGCCCTTACTTCGTGTCTATGTTTCAGCGGCCAGTTTGCCATCGTGAAGCAATGCAGAGAGAGAAGCTCGGGTCTGGACTACGCCGCCAAGTTCATCAAGAAGCGGCAGAGCCTGGCGAGTTCCCGGGGAGTCCGGCGGGAGGACATCGAGCGGGAAGTGACCATCCTGCAGCAGGTCCAGCATCCCAACATCGTCACTCTGCACGACGTCTACGAGAACCGCACCGACGTGGTGCTCATCCTGGAGCTGTGAGTGGCAGGACAACGCCACCGTGTGGCTGCTGGGGGAACCGCATGCATCTTAGACGAAAACATGCATATTTCTGAACTTTGGTCAGGATTTATTTAAGGGCTACGACTGCAGATTATTTTAGTAATAATTTATTCTGGCGATTATTCTAATGATTAATCGGTTGTTCTGATGATTAATTTATTATTTGAATGATTAGTTGACTATTTTTGTCAATTAATTGATTAACCAGATAGAAAATTGGCAGAATTTTTATTTTACCACTTCAACTTATTTCACACAACATTCGAAATACATAAAAAGATAAAAATAAACAAATAACTAAATACCTTGATTAAATAAGAAAATCAATATCTTAATAACAGCATTCCTCTGGTGAATGCATCATCATGTGAAGCTAAAAAAAACTTCTAACATCAGCATGTGGAAAAAGGGGCTTACTGTATATATAATTAGCCCTTTATTATATAGACTATATTACATATATATATTATATTAGAAGCAGGTCAATCCAGAACTATTCCACTTGATGAGTTTTGGGTAGAACCTGTTTACATTTAACTCAATAGTAAAATGTAAATATTTTTGTACAGTTTTGGGTGTATTAATGCTCTGACTATGTTGTTCTTTAAGTAAATTGTCTTTTTAGAGTCTTTATACTCCAATTAACAATTAAAAGATTACTAAACTAGTATTTCAATAATCGATTAATCTGATTAATCATTCCAGCCCTAATTTCTTTCTGTGGACATGCAATGAAGGAAGTATTCAACATAATCTTCCTGTTTTCATTGAATCCTGCATGATGATCTTGTGCCAGTTCGTTTACATTGAAAGGAAGTCAGAGAGAGATATGGAGTCCAAACGGGAATGGGATTTTTATTTCACCGAAATGCAACAGAGCGCCACTAGGGGGCAGAATTTAGCTGCAGAAAACCTGCTGCTTGTCAGAACAATTTATATGATTAGAAGAAAAGTTCTGGTTCCGGTCCAGCTGAAGCCGTGTTCTGGTTCTGGTTCCGGTCCAGCTGAAGCCGTGTTCCGGTTCCGGTCCAGCTGAAGTCATGTTCAGGTTCTGGTTCCGGTCCAGTTGAAGCCGTGTTCTGGTTCCGGTCCAGCTGAAGCCGTGTTCAGGTTCTGGTTCCGGTCCAGTTGAAGCCGTGTTCTGGTTCAGGTCCAGCTGAAGCCGTGTTCTGGTTCTGGTTCCGGTCCAGTTGAAGCCGTGTTCTGGTTCAGGTCCAGCTGAAGCCGTGTTCTGGTTCCGGTCCAGCTGAAGCCATGTTCTGGTTCTGGTTCCAGGGTCTCTGGCGGTGAGCTCTTTGACTTCCTGGCCCAGAAGGAGTCTCTGACAGAGGAGGAGGCCACTCAGTTCATCCAGCAGATCCTGGAAGGAGTGAACTACCTCCACACCAGGAAGATCGGCCACTTTGACCTGAAGGTTGGTCCCAGCCCGACCGGACCCGACCCAGGAGGTGTGGTCCCCTGAAGAGGTCACACCGTGACCTCCGGAGCCGAACTCGTGTCACAGCAGAGAATCAAGCCTCTTTTCTGTAACTAAACGTTCATCATTAGTTTCCCACTGAAGGACAAACAAAGATTATTCTGTCTAATGTTTTGGTTCACAGCTTTTATGAAGAAAACGTGACGTTATCAAAGAAATGAGTCTAAACTTAAAACTAACTTCATGACTCAAATGATTTATCTAAAAAAAGATTCATCTTTCATCTTATAGTAAAAAAAATCTCTTCTTTGATTTTCTTAAAACCAGTGAGGAGAAATAAATAAATGAACAGATTCAGGAAGAACAAAACTATGGATGGATGGATGAACGGATGGATGGATGAACGGATGGATGGATGGATGGATGAACGGATGGATGGATGAACGGATGGATGGATGGATGGATGAACGGATGGATGGATGGATGGATGGATGGATGAACGGATGGATGGATGAACGGATAGATGGATGAACGGATAGATGGATGGATGGATGGATGGATGGATGGATGAACAGATGGATGGATGAACAGATGGATGGATGAACGGATGGATGGATGAACAGATGGATGAACGGATGGATGGATGGATGAACAGATGGATGGATGAACGGATGGATGAACGGATGGATGGATGAACAGATAGATGGATGAACGGATAGATGGATGAACAGATGGATGGATGAACAGATGGATGGATGAACGGATGGATGGATGGATGAACAGATGGATGGATGGATGAACGGATGGATGGATGGATGAACGGATGGATGGATGGATGAACGGATGGATGGATGGATGAACAGATGGATGGATGGATGAACGGATGGATGGATGGATGGATGAACAGATGGATGGATGGATGGATGAATGGATAGATGGATGAACGGATAGATGGATGGATGGATGGATGGATGGATGAACAGATGGATGGATGGATGGATGAACGGATGGATGAACAGATGGATAGATGAACGGATGGATGGATGAATGAACAGATGGATGAACAGATGGATGGATGAACGGATGGATGGATGGATGGATGGATGAACAGATGGATGGATGAACGGATGGATGGATGAACGGATAGATGGATGGATGGACGGATGGATGGATGGCTGAACAGATGGATGGATGGATGAACAGATGGATGGATGGATGAACAGATGGATGGATGAACGGATGGATGATGGAATCGTTTGGTCAGCTCAATGTTACGTTTCTTTCTGGTTTCTCCGTTTTGTTTGTTTTCTGGATCGCTGTGTGAAAACCTTCCACTCCGCTGTAATCTGGAATAATCCCGCTGTCTGCAGCCAGAAAACATAATGCTGCTGGATAAGAACGTGGCGCTGCCCAGGATCAAGCTCATTGACTTCGGCCTCGCCCACACCATCGAAGCTGGGGTCGAGTTCAAGAACATCTTGGGAACGCCGGAGTTCGTAGGTGAGGCCCGGTCCGATCGGCCCGGTCCGATCGGATCGGTCCGTCAGACTTCAGTCTCACTTTATGTTTCTACAGATTATCTGTTGATATTTCCTTCAGGCTTTTTCAATGTTTGGCCAAGTTTTCAACAGTTGACTGTTAATATTAGTCTTGAGGAAACTTCAGCTGTTATGCTATGTTTCAGCTGGCAGTTTTGCTTTTCAAACTAAATCCAACGCCTCAGCCTGTTCCAATAAGCAATAAATCAATTAATCTCAACAAACTCAATCATTTCCATTTGCATGATTTATCGTCTGTCTTTCTACCAAAAACTGGATGATGAAAGTCTTCAGTTTGGTGCTCTGGTCTCAGCCAGCCCTTTTTGGAAGGACAGTTTTGTTTCCAGAGACTTCATAATTCATTTGTTGTTTCTGTTGTTTTGATTATTTATTTTTCATATTTAAATGTCTTCCAGTTCTACAGTGTTGAAATTTAAAGTTGATTAATGTTTGAGAATCAGATGTATTATTATTATTATCATCAGATTACTTGAAAATGGTCTCAAAACAACAATATTATCATTTATTGCAATAAGTTGTGGGGCAATTTATTGTCCAGCAAAATGTGTTATTGTGGCAGGTCTGCTGACACATTTACTCTTTATGAAGGCTTGTTTCTGAGGGATTAATACTTATGAACTCCAGGAGTGAAGTTTATGAGATTCTGATCTAGACAAATGATTTCTGAGGTTAATAACCCAGTTGGTTTGTACTTCCATCTTGTTTTCTGTTTCAGCTCCAGAGATCGTGAACTACGAGCCGCTGGGGCTGGAGGCGGATATGTGGAGCGTCGGCGTGATCACCTACATCCTGCAAGTGAACCGGAGCGTCCTGAGTAGAACTGCCTCCAGAACCGTGAGCCAGGCAGTGATGTTTGTTTCGTTCCAGGCTGAGCGGGGCGTCTCCGTTCCTGGGGGAGACCAAGCAGGACACGCTGGGGAACATCTCCGCTGTGAACTACGAGTTCGATGAGGAGTTCTTCGGTCACACCAGTGACCTGGCCAAGAAGTTCATCAGCCAGCTGCTGGAGAAAGACAAGAGGTAACGAATGAGGTGCAATATACTCCCCACAGGAAGGTGGCGCTCATGATCTGAGGAGCTTGTTATTCTGTCTTTGTCTCCAAGGAAGAGGTTAACAATTCAGGATGCTCTCAACCACCCGTGGATTAAGGTAATCCGTCATCCAGAAGCTTGGCACCATCAGGGTGTGAATGTGTGAATGAATGAATGTAATGTGAAGAGTTTCTGGCATTTTGACTTGATAGAGTGCTATATTAGTACAGGCCATTCAAGGTTTATCGATCCAGGAAAGCATGTTTAGGATGCAAGATCCTTGTTCATGACATCATTCTAGTTTCCAGAACCTTGGAGACCAGAGTGAAGGCTTAAAGTTTTCCTTTGTTCTCCCAACTCTCCTTTTGAATCTTCCAGTCCAACGAGCTCAAAGAGGAGAATAAAACCCAAGAGCCAAAGAAACGGGAACGCCGCCAGCTGAAGACCAAACGTCTGAGGGAATACACCATCAAGTGCCACTCCAGCATGCCGCCCAACAACACCTACGTGAACTTTGAGCGCTTTGCTCAGGTGGTGGAGGACATCGATCAGATGGAGGGCTCGTTCGTCAGCCTGGCAGCGGCCCACGACTCCCTGCAGGAGGACATCGACGCCTTGGTCTCCATATACAACGAGAAGGAGGCCTGGTACAAGGAGGAGAGCGAGGCCGTGCGGCACGAGCTCTCCCAGATCCGCTACGAGTTCCGGAAGGTGGAGGCGTCCAAGAGGAGCCTGCAGGACGACATGCAGACCTTCAGCTGCGGCCTGGCCGCCGTCAGCGAGCGCTTCCAGGAGAGGCAGGGCCACTTCGATGCCCTGCAGCTGGAGCTCAGCAATGAGCTGAAGTGGGTGCAGGAGGCGGTGGGCTCCCTCCAAGCAAACGGAGGAGGTGGAGGCTACCCCTCCTGCAGCTTCACCACCGTCTTCAACAATGACGTGAACGAAGCTCTCAAGGAGCTGCTCAGCCGCTCCTGTGGAGGAGAACTGCTGTCCGGAATCAACCTGGACCTCACCGAGACCGGGCAGCAGCGCTAAAAACACCGATCCGGGTCTGGGAGGAGGTGTGGGAGGAAGTCCGGTCTGGGAGGAGGTTGGGTCCAGAGTCCTTCCTTCTTTCTTTTTTTTCTTCCTTATTATTTTTTATTGTATAATGGACTCAGTGGATCCAGAACTGTGTGAAGTTGGGTCTGATTTTGGGTGGAACCTTCAGTGGAACATGTAGGACCTCTGATGATGTGACGCACTTCGGCCTCATGCTGAGGTTGTGACATCATCACGCTCTTGCCGCTCTGCAGCACTCCGGTCCATCACTTCTGATCCTGCCTCGCCTCTACTTTCACTAATGACCACACTAAGAGGCTGCGGCCCGCTGGGCCTTCCTCAGAACCTCTGGGAATCAGAACCACAGATCCAAACAGGATAGCAGACTGTTGGCTAGGCTCATTCCCAGGAATGCAGCAGGAAGCAGGCATGTGCACCGACTGATGGCACCCTTTGAATTTCATTGTCCTTGTGACAATGACAATAAAGATTTAGAATAGAATAGAATAGAATTCAACTTTATTGTCATTGCACTGTCACAAGTACAAGCAACGAGATGTAGTTTGCATCTATCCAGAAGTGCTCTACGAGATATAAATATTTATTTACAGATGTACAAGACTATGTATGTATGGACTATAAGGGGTTATAGCAAGAGATATAGATATTGTGTATAAATATAAATATGGGAGCTATATGCACAGATTATACAGATTATACAGAATATATAAGAATGTTAGGGAATGGATTATAGATAAATAATGGCAGATAACATTTACAGGTTGTATGTGTGTGTGAAGAAAACAGTCCGTGATGTGTGTGTGTGTGAGGATAGTCCATGTGTTATTGTTGTATGAGAGGATAGGGGAGTACAGTCCTTATAGTTTATGTTTTATGTCAGGAGGCGTTCAACAGCGTGACAGCTGTGGGAAAGAAGCTGTTCCGGTGCCTGGTGGTTCTGGTCCGTAGGCTTCTGTAGCGCCTCCCAGAGGGCAGAAGGGAAAAGAGTGTGTGTGCTGGGTGAGTGGAGTCCTTTGTGATTTTCCCGGCCCTTTTCAAACACCGCTTCCTGTAGATGTCCTTGATGGCAGGGAGCGGTGCCCCGGCGATATACTGCTGGTCGGAGACAGAGCAGTTCCCGTACCAAGCTGTAATACAGTTGGTGAGGATGCTCTCAATGGTGCAGCGGTAGAAGTTCGTGAGGATCTCTGAGGACAGGTGGTTCTTCCTCAGGGTCCTCATGAAGAAGAGGCGCTGATGCGCCTTCTTAATGAGTTTGGAGCAGCTGGTCGTCCAAGTCAGGTCCTCGGAGATGTGGACTCCCAGGAACTTAAAGGTGTCCACACGCTCCACCACTGTCCCCTTAATGTGGATGGGTGGATGTGGGTCAGCGTTCCTCCTGAAGTCCACGATAAACTCCTTGGTCTTCTCGGTGTTCAGCTGCAGGTTGTTTTTGTCGCACCACTCAGCCAGACGGTCTACCTCCTCCCTGTAAGCGGCCTCGTCATTATCTCTGATGAGGCCGATCACCGTGGTGTCGTCTGCGAACTTGATGATGGCGTTAGAGCCGTGGACAGGTCTACAGTCGTAGGTGAAGAGGGAGTAGAGGAAGGGACTCATCACACAGCCTTGTGGCACTCCGGTGTTTATGATGATGGTGGATGAGAAGTGGTTGTCCAGCCAGACATGTTGAGGTCGACTGGTCAGGAAGTCGAGCAACCAGTTACACATGAGTGGGCTGATGCCGAGGTCTGTGAGTTTGGTAATGAGTTGTGATGGGATGACAGTGTTGAATGCTGAACTAAAATCTAAGTACAGCAGTCTGGCGTAAGTGTTCTTACTGTCCAGGTGAGAAAGGACAGAGTGCAGTGCTATAGAGACTGCATCCTCTGTGCTCCTGTTCTGCCAGTATGCAAATTGGTGGGGGTCTAGTGTGGGGGGGAGACAGGATCTGAGGTGTGCTAGGACCAGCTGCTCCAAGCACTTGGTAATGATGGGGGTAAGGGCTACCGGGCGGTAGTCATCGAGTCTGGTTGGGTTGGGATTCTTGGGGATTGGGACGATGGAGGTAGACTTGAAGCAGGTCGGTACCACAGCGCGGGCCAGGGACAGGTTGAAGATGTCTGTCAGCACTCCTGCTAGCTCCCCAGAGCACGTTCTGAGGACACGTCCAGGTATGCCATCAGGAACCGCAGCCTTGTGGGATTTAATCCTGCTCAGAGCCGCTCCTACATCAGTGGGGAGGAAAGTCAGTGGCTGTTGGCCTGGGGTGGTAGCTGCTTTGGTTGCAGTTGTGGTATTCCCTCTCTCAAAACGAGCATAGAAGTTGTTAAGTTCGTTGAGGAAGGAGACATCAGTAGAAGCGGGGGTGGTATTGGGGTTCTTGTAGTCTGTGAGAATCTGAAGGCCTTGCCACATACGTCGGGGTTTGGCGTTAGAAAAATGATCCTCCACCTTCCTTTTGTAGTTTGGCCTTCTTGATTCCCTTCTTCAGCTCAGCCCTGGCTGCACTGTAAGTCTGTGCATCCCCTGACCTGAAGGCGATGTTGCGGGCCTTCAGCAGGAGACGAACGTCTCAGTTCATCCAGGGTTTCTGGTTGGGGTACATGGTAATGCGTTTGCAGGTGGTGACACGTTCTATGGTGGTGGAAATATGGTTCAGTACAGATGAGGCGTACTGATCCAAGTCTGTATGGTGGAAAATAGTCCAATCTGTATTCCTGAACCGGTCCTGGAGCACAGCGTCTGAGCCCTCGGGCCACACCTTTACTGTCCTCACGGTAGGTTTCACACGTTGGATGAGTGGTTAGTACCGAGGTGTGAGGAACAGGGAGAGATGGTCTGATTGTCCGATGTTGGGGAGGGGTGTCACATTGTAGGCTCCAGCCAGATTGGAGTAGACATGGTCCAGGGTCTTGTCTCCTCTGGTGTGGCAGGAGACATGTTGGTGGAATCTGGGAAGAACTGTCTTCAAGTTGGCGTGATTGAAATCACCCGCAACAATAAAAGCAGCCTCGGGGTATTTGGTTTGGTGTTTGCTAGTAGCCGAATAGAGTTCTTTCATGGCTAGCTTGGCATTAGCATCCGGGGAGATGTACACGGCAGTGAGGATGATCGAGGTGAATTCCCTTGGGAGGTAATCAGGTCTGCATTTGACCATTAAAAACTCCACATTCTGTGAGCAGTGACTCTCGGTAGTAGCAGAGTCTGTGCACCAAGCTTTGTTAATATAAATGCACAAACCTCCGCCTCTGGTCTTGCCGGAGTCACCTGCTGTCCTGTCGGCTCGGTGTGTGTGGCATCCACTTAGCTGGATAGCATTATCCGGTCAGCTGTTGTTTAGCCATGTTTCGGTGAAAAACATGACATTTGAGTCCATAATCCGTCTGTCACTCGTGATGGATAGTCGTAACTCGTCCATTTTATTAGCCAGAGAACGGACATTGGCGAGGAAAATGCTGAGTAAAGGGAGCCGATGTGGTGTTAGCTTTAGCCTAGCTCGCACCCCTCCACGCTTACCCCGCCTCTGTTTACGTTCTCATCGCGGCCTGCGTACACTTCCACCCGGCCGGGAGAAGTGAGCAGCCTCCGGTGTTCTGGAGATCTCTGGGATGAGTCGGAGATCGGCGATCATAGAGTCAAAATTGTGTAGCTCCAAAGGTCCAGAAGTTCGTGTCTGCTGTAGCGCAGCAACGCTGTGCAATTCTGAAAAAAAGTCCAGTCATGAATAGATAAAAAACCACTAAAGAGCAGATTCTGGTCTTATCTTATCTTATCTGAAATGCTATGGTCTAGTTAAAGTGTTCAGCAGAAGGAGAACTTTGTGGTTTCCATCAGTTACTGCAGGGAAAACATGTTCAAACGTTAACAGGAGCTTCTGTCCCCTTTAAAGAACAGGGAGACAGCTGGAGGTTCCTTAAGGTCAGATTCGAAGAGCATGTAGCCATGATGCTAATGCTAACAAACACTCCGTCAGCTAATGCTAACTATCAGACTGTCAGCTAATGCTAATAAACACTGTCAGCTAATGCTAACTATCAGACTGTCAGCTAATGCTAATAAACACTGTCAGCTAATGCTAACTATCAGACTGTCAGCTAATGCTAATAAACACTGTCAGCTAATGCTAACTATCAGACTGTCAGCTAATGCTAATAAACACTGTCAGCTAATGCTAACTATCAGACTGTCAGCTAACGCTAACAAACACTCTGCCAGCTGAAACCTCCATAATACTGACTCAGTCCATTGCTGCAGAAGAAGCAGGTTGTGACTTTAACTGAAACAGCTGCAGAATAACAGAGTTTAAACTTAGCAACGCTGCTGCCAGTCACACTTCAATGAGCCGTGTTGTTCCTCTATTCTGGAGGATCGATTGGGTCCGGAAGCTTCTTCTTCTTTCCTATTTTTATGGCAGTTGGCAAACAACTTATAGGTGCATTACTGCCACCTTCCAGATTGGAGTATGGATCAGACGTTTAACAAGAGTAATTAATTTCCCCTGATTGATTGTAAATAAAAGTAAACATGGATGTCAATAACTATAATAACTGTGAGACAATAATCCTCAGATTTTTCTCTAAATGATTGTTTTCGACCAGCTGAAGCGCTCTTCCTCACCCAGTGATCCTTAATGAAAATGAAACCCCCAAAATAGCAAGATGAGCTGCAGAGATACGGTCGTAAATGTTTCTGAGGCCGGGGTTCTCTGGGTCTGGGCCGGCCTGATAACCACTGGAGCGTCTCGTCGTTGCGTCAGCCGGGACTCGACCCGTTTGGGTTGCATTGTGCTGCTCTGAATGAGCTTCAGAAACACAGCTGGCTTAACGTTTTCACTCCCCTCATTCACATTTCAACCACAAACTTCAACATCTTTCATTAGCATTAGATGACAGACCAAAACAGTTCCTGACTTACGAGAAATAAAAGTCTAAAAGCAACACATGGTGGTGGCAGCATTATGCTGTGGGGATCAGCAGGCTGGGCGGTTATGTGATGGTTTAAAGCCGAGTAAATTCACCCTTTGCTTCCCAATAAGATCTTCAGTCTGTTAGAGTTAAATCTGCTGCAATCAGCAATTAACCAATCGGGTGACAAATTAAATAGTTTTCATTCTGATGGCTAATATTAAATAGTTTTGGTTGTGTGTGGTTTTTATTTCCATTTTATTTATTGATCTTGGCTTTTGTATTTTATTTTTGGATGTTTAAAATGTCTTCCAGTCCAGTCTGAGGTGTTCTTTACAAAATAAAAGTTTATTAGTCTTTGAGAGGGCAAAATTTCATTATTAACAATATATTACTTGAAAATGATGTAAAAAATATTATTATTATTTGTCATAGTAATTTATAGGAAGTTTACTGCATTAAACTATAGTTTTTTAAAAAATATATAGAAGATAAGTAGTGTTTGCTGCCAGAATAACATCATATTTTATTGTTCAGTTTCTAACGTGAGAAATAGAAATAAAAACTGAGGGAGAGCTATGGAGCTAAATTGGGGCCATAAACAGTGGCAACCCCAGAAAGTTTTCCACATGGTTGACCAGACCAGTTCAGTAAACATTTACAGGGGGCACAACTAAAACATAATCATCTGATTTTATTCATTTATTTTGTTAATTTAATTAATGACTTTTACTTTTATGTTTCCACTGAAGAAGATGACTCTATATGCCTTTATATGACATGAACATAATTCTGTGGGGAAAATGAAACTGAAAAAAAAAAAATTAAAGTTCAAAACTATTTTCAGATTCAAGTTTTTTTTCAGTTTAAACTATTTTTAAACAAACTTTGGTGCCCATTTAATTCCACATAAAACAGTAAATTTTGCATTTTACTGGCATTTATCAACATATTTCTAAGTATTGAGCCAGCTGTTTTCCTCCATAAAAAAACAAAACTTTCCAAATCACTCTAGAAAGTTTTGTTCTCATTTTCATCTTTATATTGAATTTGTCTGGAAATCTAAAATTCATTCTTAAAGTTGGAGGTGTTGCATGAAATACATTTGAATCTGTATATTTAGATCTAACTGGACATTAGCGTGTCTGCCATGAGAGGTGGGAAGCAGACAGACAGGCAGACGGATCGAGGCTAGGACAGACGGACCGCGGGGCTGCGGGGCTCTGTGAGCGGACTCTAGGCGGAGGAAGCTCCGGGAGAGGCGGAGACCTTATCAGAGACCGAGCTGCTGCTGCCGCTGCTGCTGCCAGTGTGAGATGAAGCTCAGCCGGCTTGTTGTGTAAACTTCACACACAGAAGAGGAAGAGGAAGAGGAGGAGGAGGAGGCCTTTTACCCCACGGTGAGTGAGCTTTAGTGTCGGAAGTTGGCTTCCGATTTGGTGCTGCAGTAACGGGCTGCTCCGCTGTTTTTGCTGCTGTTAGCTGGAAGAAGGATCTGCGGTGACGCTTCTTTGTACACTTAGGATGCAGCAGCCTGTGATCTGGAAAGGTTTACTTTATTTGTTAAACCGTAAGAAAGAAGAATTTTAGAGGTATTTTTGACAACCTCGCCCAGACAAAGAGATACATTTAGTTTTTAATATGTAAGTGTATCTGGGTAAGTAAAAAATAAATAAATAAAATCTAGTCTAATCTTTAGAGTATCAAAATGAAAACCAGATTTTTTTAAAAAGAAAACAATGAAAGAAAATGAAACCTTTGACATAACCCAGAATAAATGTTCTCATTTAACATCTATGAACTTCCTGTGTCTCAACAAATCTGACTAAATTTATGTAGATTTATGTTTTTAAACCAGAGCCAATAAAAAGCATTGTCTTTTAAAATAGATTAGCTAATTAACCCTAACCTGAAGCACACAGTTTATGATTGTCATATTAAATATGCAAACTTCCAACAGTTGTTATAATGCAAACAATGTATTGCTTTTACAACTGGGAGCAGCTGTTAGCATTTCAAATAATACTTGGACTTTGACCCCAAATCCTGGAGTAGTTGAAAAGGAGGCTTTTCCCTGTACCATAATGGAAAATAGGAGATCTCTGGCAAATAAACTGGATGAACTTGAAGCCCAAAATAAGACCAGAGTTTTACATTTATTACAGCGTTTAGTGGAACATTGATGCAGGATCTTATCCCCTACTCCAACATCTCTTCCTCTGACCATACAACCAGAGAGAAATTTAAAGAAGAGCAGCAAAAGCAAATGATGAGATGGATTAGCAGAGCTTGTCAACAACCGCTGGTGTCACCCAGTGCATGTCATTGTGGAATATTGTCTCTACTGCCCAGATTTTGAGCTGTTAGCATCATGCAAACATGAGATGCTGCAACTCTTCCTTCCTGCCCACAGCATCACCATCCACAACAACTCTCTGGAAATACTCTAATAATATTACTTACGACAACATTTCATTAACGTGGGGATAAAGGCTTTTTCAATCCAATTGAAGTAAAAATTAAATTAAAAAAATACCGGTGTGGCCCTTTATTGACAGTCGGAAGCCAACTTCAGCTTCGGCTGTTAGCCGTTAGCAGCCGCTGTTAGCTCGGCTCAGCGCTGCTGTGATGCAGCAGATAACCAGGCTAACTGTGACCCAAAAAGGTCTGCTTTCATAAGGTGGAAAACTTTGGACCGGTCTGCATGCTGGTAACGTATTTTAAATCATTTTATTTGAGCTCCACTGAAAGGTGTCACCTCTCTGTTTGGCTGTTTTCTTTCTGTGTTCCGCCTGTTTTAATGTGAAGCAGCTAGCTACCGTTAGCAGCAGCAGTTGGTTAAAACTCTTATGCTTGGTTCCGTTAAAGAGCAAACTGTCAACAAACTGGTACCGTTCTGGTTCTCAACAGAACCCAGAGAGGCTGGTAGCGCCAGTGGGCAGACAGCAGGTCTGTACTGGGAACCAGTCTGGCTCGGAGCTGTCAGATTTGTGCAACTGTTAGTTATGCTAGTCAGAGGAACCCTGGTTCTGGACGCTGCTCAGCCGGGTCATGGGTTCCTACCTGAACCAGAACCGAGATGCAGATGAATTGCTGTTAGACATGGATGTGTTTCTGTGTTTATGAGGGATTTTCAGTTTGTTGGGGAGTAGCTGGAAATCAGACGCACATCTGCGGAAATGTGAAAGTAGATGTCGCAACAAAACCTGCGGGAAAATGAGAAATGTGGGAGAACCGACGGATGTTACCGGTGAAAAGAAGAAGAAGGTGCACCAGGAGCAGAACGTACTCAGATCTCTGACCTAACCCTGGCACTGGTGTTGCATAATCAGCTTCCTGCCAGCGTTTTCCTCCCAGAGCCTTCAGCGCTCTGGCGGATCCTTCCTCAGCTGCTGTCTGGGAAAGAAAAACCTTAACAACAAATAAATCCCAGAGACAGATGACTGGATGAAGAGGCCAAGCCAACACCTTAAACTGGGCGCTGTGCTCCTCACATTGGTCTTCAACCATTTTCTTCTTAGCAGGAGGGTGAATTATTTTGTTAAAAATCAATAAAGGTCTTAAATGACCTTTACTAATGCTTTGGTACAATATTCACACTCCTTTTCTCCTTATTATTCAGATAATTAATCGATTAATTGGATAAAAAAAATGGTCACATTTTACAGATTTTTCATTTAACCATTTAATTTTATCTTATAAAATACAAATAATTATTTTTTAAATTAAAAACTCTAAATGTCAATAACAACATTCCTTTAGTTAAATCTTGAACATTTGCATCTGCAGCTAAAAATCCTTCGAACATCAATATGTGAAAATCTCATCAATACAGTGTAGGAGTGATCTGGGATTGATTATATGGATTAACTAATAATCAAATAAGAGTAATCTCAGATTTTACAGAATGTGAAGCTAAAACTGCCACTGGAGCCGTTGGTTGAAAACATTTACACACAAAGGTTTATTTTTCATCTTAAATGTTTATATTTTTTGTACAGTTTTGGATTAAATGGCCTTTATTTTTGAGTTTTTACACTGCAGTTAACAATTAATCATTTACTAAATTAGTTGACTTTTTCTTTAATAATCAGTCAATCATGATTAATCGTTTCATTACTAATTTCTATAGTTTTTTTTCTGAATAAATGTCTTTATTTCCTAAATTTTTCCGTGTATGGTGAGGTTTCTGCTGTAGAAGGCAGATTTATTAAAATGCTGTTCTGCAGTCCAGCGCTACCTGACCTTTGACCTCTGGTCAGAAACAGAAACCTTTGTCCTGCAGCACTGAGCCGGACTCTGAGTGAAGCTGCTGGGAAATGAAAGTTTTCTGTTGACAAACCTAAAAAAAGGTTTTCTGTTTACAGCGTAAACGGAAAGTTTCATTGTTTATTCAGGAAGCGATGAGAACGTTTCTGTCATCATTCATCATTTATTGTGATAAATTGTGTTAACAGCTATCCATAGTAGCTTTTAACACGATGGACAGTGCAAATTGATCGTAGAATTGTGCAAATTTCAATTAAGAAAATAAATTAGCTTAATTTATTGGTGGAAAAACACCAACTTTGAAAAAACATACGTTTTTCGTCAAATATTTTTGCGATAGGATGAGGGGGTTTATTTTGCCCGTATCAAAATTAGTTTATTTCACAAAGCTGCAGTGGAAACAGTTTTGTGGCATCAGGAGTCATGAAATCAGAAATGACAAAGAAGAAGACAGGAAGCAGCGGGAGGATGACAGTGCGGCGTGATGTTTATGACTTTTCACGTGAACAAACTTATTTCTGTGTGATTGTTTTCTCATTCAATAGGAACACAGGAATTGCGAAATGTAATTTTTTGTCATTAGTGGAATAATGACAAAGTATTGGAAATATGTTGAGATTTAGTTTCAGTCATTTGTCCATTTATTTGAGAATATAATTACATATCAGCAACTGAAAATGTGATTAAATGAATTTACTGTTTAGTGAAACAAATAAAACTTCTCGATGTGACTAAAGAAGAGCATCACAAACGGGCCTAAAAAGAAGTAATTACTAGTTCAGCAGTTTTGTTGTTCTAATAGTTCCACAAAGTTTGGTGATAAATGTTCGCTCCCTCTGATCAGTCACCTTCCTGTAATGCAGTGGTTCCCAAAGTGTGGGGCGCGCCCCCTGGAGGGGGCGCAGTGCCATTACAGGGGGACGCGGGAAGCAGTATGGATGAATGAAAGAAAAAGTTACACAAAAGTGTTTCACTGTAAAGATGTTTGTAGTTTGTTTTGTCGCGACCTGAAGTGTGAAATAAACTTCAGTGGAGTTTGAAATCAAAATGTGTGTAAAGGTTTATGTCTGGTTGAACCATGTGTGTCCAGTTGATTTATTTATTTATTCTATTATGGGGATTTTATTGTAATCCATAAGGGGGCCCAGAAGAACCACTGCTGTAATGGATCAGGTTGATGGTTGCTGCTGTGTCTGCAGGTCGGATGGCTCCAGAGTGAGCAGCCATGGCGCTGATGATACCCCCGGTGAAACTCAAATGGCTGGAGCACCTGAACAGCTCGTGGATCACGGAGGACAGCGAGTCCATCGCCACGCGGGACGGCGTGTCGGCGCTCTACGCCAAGCTGCTGGCCAACAAGGAGGCGGTGCTGCTGCCGCAGCAGGTGCTGTGCCTCAAGGGCCCGCAGCTGCCGGACTTCGAGCGCGAGTCGCTGTCCAGCGATGAGCAGGAGCATTACCTGGACGCGCTGCTGGGCAGCCAGCTGGCCCTGGCCAAGATGGTGTGCTCCGACTCACCCTTCGCCGCCGCGCTGCGGAAGCGTGTCCTGGTGCTGCAGCGCGTCTTCTACGCGCTCTCCAACAAATACCACGACAAGGGTAAGGTGAAGCAGCAGCAGCACTCCCCGGAGAGCAGCGCCGGCGCCGCCGACCCACACGCTATCAGCGAGCGGCCGCGCTCCAGCACCGACGCCCTCATCGAGATGGGCGTCCGCACCGGCCTCAGCCTGCTGTTCGCTCTGCTGCGCCAGAGCTGGATGATGCCGCCGCCGCCCGGCCCCGGCGGAGCGCCGGGCGGCGGCATCAACTTATGCAACGACGTGATCCACACGGCCATCGACGTGGTGAGTTCGCTGCCGCCGCTGTCCCTGGCCAACGAGAGCAAGATCCCGCCGATGGGCCTGGACTGCCTGGCCCAGGTCACGACCTTCCTGAAGGGTGTCACCATGCCCAACTCCGGGGCAGACATCTTGGGCCGGCGGCTGGCCTCGGAGCTGCTGCTGGGGCTGGCGTCCCAGAGGGGCTCGCTGCGCTACCTGCTGGAGTGGATCGAGATGGCGCTGGCAGCGTCGGCCGTGGTCAGCGCCATGGAGAAGAACGCAGCGCCGCACTGCCAGGAGGGGCTGATGGGATACGACTGCTTCATGAACATCCTGATGCAGATGAGGCGCTCCTTGGTAAGAGAGGAAGAGCGCTTCACCTGGTCGAAAACAATCATTTAGGGAAAAATCTGAGGATTATTGTCTGAGAAATTATAGTTATTGACATCCGTGTTTACTTTTATTTACAATCAATCAGGGGAAATTATTTACTCTACAGATCAAGAGTTTATGAAAAAATATGCATAAAGTAGTGATGACAAATCAATCTAGGAAGAATTTATTAATAAATACACAAATAATAATCACACACTTACACAAATGATCAGTCAAAATTTCTTGAGTGAGTTTTTCTCTTTTTCAGGAGCTTAAAGGAAGTATGCTGACACCAAATCTAAGTTTTGAAAATGTCACTTCCTGTGGAGGTTACTGCTAGCCATGCTAGCTCTGAAATCATCGAGTCTAGTTCCACTAACTGCAAAGCGATAAACCGACATAATATTTATCAGAAGCTAACGCTAAAGAGCTTTATAATCTTGATATTTAGTGGAATCATTAGAAATATTATTTTTTAGATATGTAGTTATTTCTGCATAGAGTAACTAAAGGAGGCCTTAATGAAGCCGTTAGATTGTTTAACAAACTCCCAAGGTTTTCCTGAGACTAACAAGTCGGAAATGTGTGAAGGTTCCTGTTAGATTTCTCAGTTATCAGGCAGTTTGGTGGTTTCCATGGTGACGGGTGTGTTTGTTGGTGTCAGGGCTCCACAGCAGACCGCAGCCAGTGGAGGGAGCCCAGCAGGACCCCGGACGGCCTCTGCTCGCTGTACGAGGCGGCGCTCTGCCTGTTCGAGGAGGTGAGACCTCCAACGCTCCTTTACTCTGCTCATCTTCATACAACATTTTAAAAATGTTTCCCGTCCGCACGCCTCTTCGTGCTCCAGGTGTGCCGAATGGCGTCGGACTACTCCCGCACCTGCGTCAGCCCCGACAGCATCCAGACGGGCGAGGCGCCGGTCGTCTCGGAGACCTGCGAGGTTTACGTGTGGGGCAGCAACAGCAGCCACCAGCTGGTGGAGGGAACCCAGGAGAAGATCCTGCAGCCCAAACTGGCCGCTAGCTTCGCCGACGCCCAGACGGTGAGGAGGAGGAGGAGGAGGAGGAGCAGCAGGAGGAGGAGGAGCAGGAAAATTCCGTCTGGTTTCAGAATTTATTTGCAGAATCTCGGGATCTATAAATATAACGGCGTTAAATCCGGAAAAAGTTCCTGCTATGAGTTTGGAGACGTTGATTGTGGCTGGTGGTTGTCATGGCGACACACCACAGGAAGCATCGAATGTATCTTCCATGTTTTCCTGCTGATTTTCAGTATTTCTCAGTATTTATGATCTGAGAACTCGTGGTTGTCTTTTTGAAGCTCTGATCATTTCAGTTCCATGTTTCCGGCGTCTCCCTGCAGATCGAGGCGGGTCAGTACTGCACCTTCGTGATTTCGTCCGACGGCTCGGTCCGGGCCTGCGGGAAAGGCAGCTATGGCCGTCTGGGCCTGGGGGACTCCAACAACCAATCCACGCTCAAGAAGCTGACCTTTGAACCCCACCGAGCCATCAAAAAGGTGTCATCGTCGAAGGGCTCGGACGGCCACACGCTGGCCTTCACCACGGAGGGCGAGGTCTTCAGCTGGGGCGACGGCGACTACGGCAAGCTGGGACACGGCAACAGCTCCACCCAGAAATACCCCAAACTTATCCAGGGGCCGCTGCAGGGGAAGGTAGGCTTCAACCCGCCGCCGCAGCCTGAACTTAAAAACGTTCTCCATTACAAACAAACAAAGAGTCGTTCCAGATCAGAGCCGCCTGGTGGTTTCTGGTTATAGGTCACCAAAGTTTTCAAATCTACTCGCTTTGTTTTCCACCCTGATTCCACAGATCTTCATCAGTTCTTAGTTTTAAACAAAAAACTTTGTGAAAAACATCCAATTTGTTGGAAACGAAACTGCTGTGTAATCAGACTTCACCCCCTTCAAAATAAGAGCATGAATATAAACTACAGGAAGAAAACAGCTGATAACCAAAACGTCAACACCGATGTTGAAGTTTATTCAGCTGAACGTTTATGAAACCGACAAGTAAATTAGTGCTTTATAATTTATCTGTAAAAATTAATTTGAAGGAATCAAAGGAGGTTTTCAAAGTTAGCAAAAGTGCTAAAATGCTAACTGAATAATTAGCGCTGCTGTTTGCGGAGCTATGGAAGTGCGCCCTCTAGTGGTTATAACCCATCGACTGTTGCACCAGATCAGTCCTCAGGAGGCGCATTAAGCACAAATTGCCATTATGATTTGATATGTTGACAAAAAAATGTAATTAATTTTGATATTTGGCTTTTTAGGGGATCTGAACTCTGATTAGACAGTTCATTAGGCCAGTCCAAGAAGAAGTATTATATTACCCACTTTTGCTTATTTATTTTAAGCTTGTCTATCTTTGTTTTATTTTTGCCTTTATAAAACAAAAACTGCTTTATTTAGGCTTTCTTCAAAATTTAGGAAATGTTGATCTTGTCCTCCATGTTTAAAATACAAGCAAAATGAAAAACACAATGTTTTCATAGTTTAGAAACTTTCTCGTCTTTGCTTCTGCATGTGCAATATCTTTTAGATATATTAAAGTCTATGGATTATTTCTTTTTCAGAGAAGATGTGACAACAGTTTTAGGTTTGGAGCGTCCATGTTTTATGTTAAATTAGCGCTTTAAAATTTATCTGGATAAATTAATTTAGGGGAAGATAATTGTTCTAAATATTTTCAAAGTTAGCAGCTTTTGCTAATAACCTGGTGTGTGTGTGGGTGTGTGTGTCAGGTGGTCGTGTGTGTGTCTGCCGGCTACAGACACAGCGCTGCTGTCAGTGAGGACGGCGAGCTCTACACCTGGGGGGAAGGAGATTTTGGGAGATTAGGTGAGTTGATGTTCCAGTATCTGATCTGGCTATGCTCTCCGTTTTTAATAAAACTTCAAAAATATACATTTTTCTTCGTCCTTGTTTGTATATTAGTAGCTGTGTTTTGCTGTTTTTGTTGCTAATCTTGCTATAAATGGGTCACATGTTCAGCTGCCAACATAAACATGACAGATAAAAATCCGGCTTTGTCAGAGTTTATTGGTGTGGAAGAGAAAAGCGTTTCCTTTGAGTTTTTCATTCTTGCGTTGGGTCTGACATCCCGTCCTCATGCAGGACACGGGGACAGCAACAGCCGCAACATTCCCACTCTGGTGAAAGACATCAGCAACGTTGGCGAGGTTTCCTGCGGGAGCTCCCACACCATCGCCCTGTCCAAAGATGGCCGCACCGTCTGGTCCTTCGGAGGAGGAGACAACGGTGAGGCCCAGAAACCCAAACAGGAGTCGGGTTTCTCTGGCTGTTTTTGGTGCTGAGCTTCTTTTCTGTTTGTCCTCCTGCAGGAAAACTGGGGCACGGCGACACCAACAGAGTCTACAAGCCCAAAGTGGTGGAGGCGCTGCAGGGCATGTTCATCAGGAAAGTGTGTGCAGGCAGCCAGTCGTCTCTGGCTCTGACCTCCACTGGACAGGTAGGACCTCTGGGACGGTCCCTCAGGAGACGTCCCACTCTTTACATGACCCGGAAGTTACGCAGGCCGAACTCTCAGCCAATCAGATGTCAGCAGGAGCTGCACAAAAACAGCTGACTGCTTTCAAAGTGCAACCAGAATGAGTCTTTGACCTTTGGCCTCTGTGTTAAAGCTATCTTTATAGTGGACTAGTTTTATTTTGATCTTTTCCTGATTTTTGCTCCTGATTCTGTTTTTTTAGACATTCTGCATCATTCTTTACTCTTGTTTCTTGTTAGAAATCAGATTTTGAAGTGAAATAAATGAGTTTATTGGAAATCTGATTGAATCCTGAAGTCGGTTTTTTACGTCTGACTGGACAGAAACGCATCAGAAAGTTTAAAGCTGAAGCAGAAATCAGTGTTTGATGAATCATTTCCGGTCCGTTGGGACGTTAGTTTCCAGGTGGTTCTGACCCGTTTCTATCCTCCTTTGTGTGTCCAGGTGTTCGCCTGGGGCTGCGGCGCCTGCCTGGGCTGCGGCTCCTCCGAGGCCACGGCGCTGCGGCCCAAACTGATTGAGGAGCTGGCAACCACCAGGGTGGTGGACGTCTCCATCGGGGACAGCCACTGCCTGGCCCTGTCCCACGGTACGCCGCTTATCTCTGCTCTCTGTGGGTCGGACCGGGTCGGGTCGGGTCGGTGCTGCTCAGGTCTCGTTGTTGACTCTCTGGTTAAATGCTGACTCTGTTTGAGGTCTGATGTAACAGCAAACTGAACTCTGAGTCCTGACTTCACGTTAACTCTTTCCACCTGTTTTACTCTCACCTGGCGGTTGCCTAGACAACGAGGTGTACGCCTGGGGCAACAACTCCATGGGACAATGCGGCCAGGGCAACTCCACCGGCCCCATCACCAAACCCAAGAAGGTAGTCGGTCTGGACGGAGTCGCCATCCAGCAGATCTCAGCCGGGACGTCCCACAGCCTGGCCTGGACCGCCCTGCCCAGAGACAGGTGAGCCATGATGTCACAGCACACTGACCAATGGCTGAGCAGGCTGATGATGTCATCACACACCAACCAATGGCTGAGCTACACCTGGTTACCTGCTGGACAGGTGATCATCGGGTTCAGAGCTGTAGGTTTTATTCCTTCCTTTCATTCTTCTTTTCTTCCTTTATACCCATGGTCATTATGGTTACCGTGGCAGCCTCGTTACCATGGCGACCTCGTTATATCTGAGAATAACTTAATAAACATGAAACACGTCCAGACATGCAGCCTGAGAGACGCTTCACGTTTACCTGACCGTTAGCGAGGCTAGGCTAATGCTAAGAGACGACGCCTCAGCTGATCTGCTGCTTCCTCTCCGTGTCTCTGCAGGCAGGTGGTGGCCTGGCACCGGCCATACTGCGTCGACCTGGAGGAAAGCACCTTCTCCCACCTGCGCTCCTTCCTGGAGCGCTACTGCGACGGCATCAACAGCGACGTTCCTCCGCTGCCCTTCCCCTCGTCCAGGTGAGCCGCTCAGACCGCTGGGGTCCAGACGCTGCGAGCAGAAGCAGAGTGAACGTTTTTCTGTCTTTACAGGGAACACCATAACTTCCTCAAGCTGTGCCTTCGCCTCTTATCCAATCACCTGGCTCTGGCCCTGGCTGGGGGCGTGGCCACCAGTATTCTGGGTCGGCAGGCCAGGCCGCTCAGGAACCTGCTGTTCAGGTTGATGGACGCCTCGGTGCCGGACGAGATCCAGGAGGTCAGTGGTGACCATGGAGACGGTTAACGTAAAATCAGCTTAACCTCATAGTGACACTCAGCAGGCCGCTACTGCAGACCAGAGCACGAGTCTCACAACCAGAGCCAGAAAACATGGAGATATTTCTTAATCTGCCAGTTAGATTAAACTATCTTTAATCTGAGCTGGTTTACCTTAACCTGCTCTGTGTTTACGTTAACTTGCTCTGTGTTTATTTTAACCTGCTCTGTGTTTACGTTAACCTGCTCTGTGTTTACGTTAATCTGCTCTGTGTTTACGTTAATCTGCTCTGTTTCCCACCAGGCGGTGATCGAGACCCTGTCGGTGGGCGCCACCATGCTGCTGCCTCCTCTGAGGGAGAGGATGGAGCTGCTCCACTCCCTACTGCCTCAGGGACCTGACAGATGGGAGAGTCTCTCCAAAGGACAGGTACGCCCCACCCCCACCTGCTGCTGTGATACAGCTTCCTCCCATGTTGCATTGGTTATTAATCTGAACAGGAAGTGAAATAAAGCGGTTTTGTTCCTCAGAGGATGCAGCTGGACATCATCCTGACCAGCCTGCAGGATCACACCCACGTGGCCTCGCTGCTGGGCTACAGCGCTCCGGCCGACGGCCCCGACGCTCCGGCCCCGGGCCCCGCCTTCGCTCCGGACCCCGGCTACGGCGGTGGCAGCTCCCACCCTGACACTCACTTAGCTGAGATCCTGATGAAGACGCTGCTCAGGAACCTGGGCTTTTACACGGTGAGCCCATCCCCGTTATCGATCCTGTAGAGAGCCACAAACCGCCATTTTCTCCCGCTGCCGTGTTTCCTGGCAGAGCCAATCGCTTCCTGTTCCTGGCTATCAGGAGAGCATTTCATTGATTGAACTGAGAGATTATTCAGCTCTGCACTGTGAATCCTTTTCTGCATGTCAGTTTTTCATTGTATGTTTGAATCGGAATCGTTTTCGTCTTCATCTGATGTCGCCTTCTAGAGAAAATGTAAATATTTTTTGTTTTCTAGCAGAAAATTCATCAGATCTCAGCTTCCTGCTCACATCTGTCCTTACTGGCGTTTCTAAAACTAAACTGCATCTTTACAAACAGGTTGTTTCCTTTTAATGAGCAGCAAAATGACTTTTAGAAGCTTCATGTGGTGATAAATTCAAAAAACACTTTTTGAGTCCTAGAATTCTGACCCGGTATGTTTTTCTGTTTCAACGTGGAGTCGGTCTGTCCCTGCAGAACGTTACATTTAGCTTTGAGATCCTCACCGCAACACGCAGCAGGGTCCAGGCAGACCGCCCCGCTGGCTGTGCAGTGAGAAAAGAAGAACCCGTCGGGTCACAGCGGTTCTGTTCTCCGTTCTCTGCAGGACCAAGCGCTGGGCGAACTGGAGAAGAACAGCGACAAGCTGCAGCAGCGCGCCTCGTCGTCGGACAGCAGCCAGCCGGCTCACCTGCACCAGCTGCTGTGCTCCCTGCAGAAGCAGTTGCTGGCCTACTGCCACATCAACGCCGTCACCGAGGTAACGCCGCCTCCGGTCGAGCCGGGCCCGATGAACCGGACCCGTCTGACCCGCTGCGTGTCTCCTGCAGAACTCCAGCAGCGTGGCGCTGCTCCACAAGCACCTGCAGCTGCTGCTGCCCCACGCCACCGACATTTTCTCCCGCTCCGCCGCTCTGATCCAGGACAGCTCCGGGAACGGCAGCATCCGGGAGAAGCTGCAGGGTGAGCGCCGCCGCCTCGACCTCGACCCCGCCCCCTCGACCCCGCCCCTTCGGCCCACATGTCACCGATCTCCCCTCTGCTCTCCAGATGTGATCTATGTGTCAGCAGCAGGCAGCATGCTGTGTCAGATCGTCAACTCGCTGCTGCTGCTGCCGGTGGCGGTGGTGAGGCCGCTGCTGAGCCACCTGCTAGACCTGCTGCCCCCTCTGGACCGCCTCAACAGGCTGCTGCCGGCCGCCGCGCCGCTGGAGGACCAGGAGCTGCAGTGGCCGCTGCACGGTCAGCTGACGTGAAATGCTCAGACTGCGGGGGCCGGGCCCCGGACAAAACACACTTTAAGAAATATGGCCTTCCAGTAAATCAAGAAAAACCAAACAAACAAGAGAATTCTGGCATAAAAGTAGGGATGCACCGATTGCAGATTTCTGGCTGGTCACCAATTACCGATCTTTAAATAATCTAACCTGCTGATTCCGACTTTGGACAATTTTTTTTGTCTGAAATGTTGCTAAATATAGCAAGAAAGTCGCTGAGTTGGTAACCATGCAGACATGACCTGGTGGGCGGGGCTAGCAGGCAAATCTTTTCAGACCTTTGCTGATGTAGATCGGATCGGCTTCACGTTAAACTATCAGCTGATCACTGATCTCCCACAATTAAGGAAATTGTTGTTGATAAATCGGTGCATCCCTACGTAAAATATGACCTGAAGCTGGACGCTCCCAGCTGACCATCTGCTTTGGTGTCAGAATTATGACGTAAAAAATTCATATTACAGTCTGAATTACAGCCCCTATCGCCACTGAAGAAAGAAAAATATTCCACCAAAGATTTCTGAATTTTAAAATTAATCTCAGAAATTTTCTAGAAAAAACATGGAAAGTTTCTCAGCTTGAAAAGTAAAAAAAAAAAAGTTGCCTTTTGAAACGGATAAATTCCAAAATTCGAAAACTTTCCAAGTTTTACTCTAGAAAATATGTAAAATAAATTTTTTGAGGGGAAATTTACCCGAACACAGGGTCAGAGAATTCTTTCTGCTCTGAATTCTCAGATTAACGTCTGAATTAAAAAAAAACTAAATAAAAAAAAATCTGAGTATCAAGTCCAAATTCTGAGAAATAAAATTCAGAGATGAAACCTGCCAGCTGTTAGTCGATGGGACAGACCACCTGCTGTGAAGCACGGTGGGAGCAGCATCATGCTGCGGGGCTGCCAGTGGATTCTTTGTTGTGACCCATCGGGTCAGAACCAGAGCCGCCTGGTAACCGGATCCTTCCCACCCCTCCAGGCGCTTCGGACCTGGCCGAGCCGGCCTCAGGCCTGGCGCTGCCGGCGGCGGCGCTGTGCTGGGTGTGGCTGGTGGACCTGGAGCGTACCGCGGCGCTGCTGGTGGGCCGCTGCCTGGGCGGGATGCTGCAGGGCGCCGCCGCCTCGCCGGAGGAGAACCACGCCGCCTACTGGCTGAAAACGCCGCTGTTCAGCAACGGCCTAGAGACGGACATCCCGCAGCTCGGTACCAGCCGGCCGGCCCGCCAGACATTCTATGTGGTTCTGTGTGGTTCTGACTGCGCTCTCCCTGCAGATTGGGTCATCAGCTCGCTGCTGGAGGCGGCGGTGTCAGGGAACGAGGAGCAGAAGCCTCTTGACCGGCCGCTGCGCCCCGACCTCAGCGTCCTGCTGGACCTGGCGCTGGGCTCCTCCAAAGAACCCGCCAACAGCCTCTGGATCAACATGCAGGACTACGCCATCAGCAAAGGTCTGACCCACAACCAGAACCAAAGCAGAACCAGAACTGGGCCTGACTGCTGTGTCTCCCGTTGCAGACTGGGACAACGCGTCTCTGAACAACGAGTCCCTGCTGGACACCGTGTCCAGGTTCTGCCTGGCCGCGCTGCTGAAGCACAGCGGCCTGCTGGGCCCCGCCTGCGGCGAGGGCAGGTGAGCCAACCCCTGACCTTTCACCCCGCTCTCCTGTCCTCCGCCGCTGACTCTGCCTTCCCAGCAGGTACCAGCCATCCAAGTCTCTGGCCGAAGTTTACCGCAGCGTCTACAAGGTCCGGAACCGCCTGCTGGCCTGCAAGAACCTGGACTTCATCCAGACCCGGTCTTCATCCCGAGAGAGGCGGGTCAGTCCCAGTTCTCTCCCAGTTCTCTCCCAGTTCACTCCCAGTTCACTCCCAGTTTACTCCCAGTTCTCTGAGAAATAGAAAGTTTCATTTATTAAGAGCTGCTACTTTGTTGTTGTTTTATTTTAACTTGTCGTATTTTTATAAATTCTCGTATTATTTCCACTTATGAATTAATTCCTAAAAGTTTGACTTCATTCTGGTTTTAGTACAACTTTATATTCATTATATTAACACTTTGTTCTCATAATATTTTGACTTTTTCTCCTCTTTGTATTGATTTTGTTCTCTGATTTGTTTTGATATCAGTTGTTAGTTTTGCTGATCTCTAAATATTTAAATTTCAGATCATTTCATAATTCTGATCATAACTGCAAGTTGTTGAAGCTTTGAATTAAAATCTGATCAGAAACAGACTTCCATGCCGGCCGAGTTCCTCCTTTAGGGGGCGCTGCTCTCAGAAAGGCGGGGGAAGAGGAGCTGTCTGACAGGAAGTCGATGATGTATTCCAAAATAAAAGCAGAGTCTAACGTTGTGGTGCAGATCTCGGACAACCAGGACTCGCTGGACATGGACCCCCAGGAGAACTCGTTCACCCGCACCATCGACGAGGAGGCGGAGCTAGAGGAGCGGGCCGACCGCGAGCGGGAAGACGGGCACCAGGATCAGGACGAGGAGGAAGAGGACCGGGAGCACGAAGTCATGACAGCAGGAAGTAAGTACAGCCCTCCAGCCCAGCCGCTTCCTGTCCAGAAACGTTCTGATCCAGATCTGGACCTGATCTGGTCCAACATGCTGGTTCTTCACTTCTTCTTGTTCTGGTCCCAGGAAGTGGAATCTGTCTGCTGGGATGAAGATGATCAGATTTTAGGTCTGGATCAAAACTTTTCAGTGTTTCCAAGTTAGAGATGTTCCGATCAGGTTCTTTGTTTCCGATACCGATAACCCATGACGCCGATTTCTGCTGATCACCACTCTCTGCCGATCATTGATCTCTGGTTATCGCCAGGAATGGCTGTTAATTTTCGCTTTAGGTATAAATGATACCATGTTATCTGGCAAAATGGAAAAATTATCTGGCATAAATTCACCTAATTTAGACATAATAGACGTATTTTAGTACATATCAAAAACAAATTTAAGTTACTTGCTGCAGCTCTGAGCAGCTGTTCGGTGAGAGAGTTCCCTGTCTGGTGGAGGTTGAGCGGCGCTCCGTCGGTGAAATATTACCACCAGACGGTTCAATGGCGACAAGAGACAGTGATCGATCACCGATCAGAAACTTTTTCACAGAAATCGGCTGATTATGATCAGTGGCCGATCGATCGGCACACCTCTAGTCTGTATCGTTCCGACATGGAAACATTTCACTTTATTTTGGTAAATTAACAATATTACAGAAGAAAACAAAATAATAAAATCTGTAGAAAGGAATTCTAGATTGGGTATCGGTGACATTGTGTTTGAGCCACATTATATTTATTATTGATAAATTAACTTTCTGAATCATGTGGCAGAAGGTTTGTTGCAGTTTTTCACACAGTTTATTTTCTATTGGCGGTTTGGCTCATAACTACACCGATGGAACAGATTAAAGTTGTTCCACATGTTTTAATGAAGTTATAAATGCATTTATAACTAGAGCTGTACTGGTGCAGAGTTGGCAAATACATTTATCATTCTATACATTTATGTCTGTGTTAAATAAAATAAAAAGTTTTAAGTCACTTCAGCTGTTTTTGTATTGGATCGGTATCGGCTGATGCTAAACCTCAGATATCGGTATCAGAAGTGAAAGCAGTGGATCGGTGCGTCTCGACACTAAATGTTTAAACCGTTTGTAGTGGTGGCTCTGAGACGCTCTGCAGCTTTTTGTCTTAACTGCTGAAGTCTCCAGGCTGCTCACACTCTAACCCTGCATCCGTCTGTGTCTGTGTGCTTGTGCTCGATGCACAACGCAGAAATCTTTCAATGTTTCCTCTCAGCGCGGGAGGTGGCTCGGAGCCGGGACCGGGAGAGGGCCAGCAGCGGGACGGGCCTGGGCTCCGGGTCGGCGTCCCGCAGCGCAGCGACAGCGTCGGGATCTGGGGAGGAGGAGGAGGCGGCGCAGTCGCAGGAGGAGCGGCGGGGCAGCGCGGGGCTCCCGGAGGGCCAGGACCTGTACACGGCCGCCTGCAACTCGGTCATCCACCGCTGCGCCCTGCTGCTGCTGGGGGTCAGCCCGGTTCTGGGAGAGCTGGGCAAGCAGAACCAGGAGGACGGCCCGACCCAGTCGGCCGCCGGAACACAGGACTGTCTGAGCTTCATGACCAGGTACGGCGGGGTGGGAGCCAGGTGATGATGGGGATGATGCATGCAGTAAATTAACTTCCTGGATGCAAATTGAAGTGAAACGTTGTTGGTTTCAAGCACAGAACCCTGCAGAACTCCAGAACTACAAGTGCAGCAGAAAAACTAAAATTCCCAGAATGTAACTTGCTAAGGCGGGGTTCCCAAAGAGGGGGGCAGGGCCGACAGGGGGTCGCAAGACACCTTGCAGGAGGTCGAGAAATGATTTGCAGAATCATGGTGGGAAGGTGTATGGAGGGCCAAAAGGGACAAAATTACGTAAATAATATATACATATCATGATGTAAATTATTTAATGATTTAATTCATTTCATGATATATTTTTTATTTAATGGTGTGCATTAAATAAAAAATATATATATCATGAAATAAATAAATGCACCTTCAAATGTAATTAAATAATGTACAGTTTTATACATTTTAATCAATTTTGTACAATAAATTTACCGTATTTTCCACACTATAAGGCGCACCGCATTATAAGGCGCACCTTCAATGAATGGCCTATTTTAAAACTTTTTTCATATATATGGCGCACCGCATTATAAGGCGCATAGAATCAACCCATTCTCACTCCCAAGTCGTCATATATTGACGCATGGGATGGTCTGTCCTCGTCACATATTGACACGCGGGGTACCACTTTCGTGTCAATATGTGACGCGAGGGCTTTTACCCTATGCCTTACCGTAAGGGTTTTGAAGGTTCGGCAGCGGTTGCGAGAACCCTTCGCGTTAATAATCCACGTAAAACACGTAACCTTCCCAAATCGTCGGGGCGTGCTGTGGTGGCGCAGGGGGTTAGCGCGCCCCATGTTTGGAGGCCTTAGTCCTCGACGTGGACGTCGAGGGTTTGACTCCCGGTCCCGACGACCTTTACCGCATGTCTTCCCCCCTCTCCTCACCCTCCTTCCTGTCTGCCTACTGTAGAAAAAATACGAGCCGCTAGCGCCGCAAAAACTCTTTGGAGAAAAAATGGAAAAAAAAACAAAAAACTTCCCAAATCGTCAACATGTGACGCTGAAGGACCCTGCCCAAGTTGTTGCTTAATATGCGACTCATGGTCAGAAATCGTCCCAACTACGAATCGGGAGTGAGAATGTGTTGATAGAATAGACGCTACAGTAGAGGCTGGGGTTACGTTATGCATCCATTAGATGGAGCTGCGCTAAAGGGAATGTAAACAAAACAGTCCGATACGTCAGTCAAACTTTATTAATAGATTACAAACCAGACAATTCCGTTAACTCCCAAAATGAAAAAACAGCTGTTTTATTATTTTCCCCGAGTCAGTGACGTAGCTGTAAACTGTAAACAGCAGTTCAGCTGTAAACACACAAAATAAACATGCAAAGCTCACTTTATTAATTCATTACTCATCCACGAATCCCTCGAATTCTTCTTCTTCAGTGTCCGAATTAAACAGTTGGGCTAATGCGGCATCCAACATGCCCGGCTCCGCTTCGTCAAAGTCCTCATTAATCGAGTCAGTGTCGCTGCTGTTGTCTAGCGGTTCAGTGACAATTCCTGCCTTCCTGAAAGCTCAGACCACAGTTGAGAATGATATATCAGCCCAGGTATTTACGATCCACTGGCAGATAGTGGCGTATGTCGTCCGGCGCTGTCTCCGTGTCTTGGTGAACGTGTGTTCGCCTTCTGTCATCCACTGTTCCCACGCAGTTCGCAGTCTAGCTTTGAATGCCCTGTTGACACCGATATCTAGCGGCTGGAATTCTTTTGTCAATCTACCCGGAATGACGGCGAGTACTGAATTAGTGTGCTTCACTTGTTTTTTGACACCATCGGGGATATGGGAGCGCATGGAGTCGTAGATCAATAGGGACGGAGCTGTGTGAAAAAAGCCACCCGGTCTCTTCACGTAAATTTCTCTCAACCACTCACTCATCTTTTCTTCATCCATCCATCCCTTCGAGTTAGCTTTGATGACGACGCCGGCTGGAAAGTTTTCTTTTGGCAAGGTCTTCCTCTTGAAAATAACCATGGGTGGAAGTTTCTGGCCGTTAGCCTGGCAAGCAAGAAGTACAGTGAAGGATGACTTCTCGTTCCCTGTGGTGCGAACATTTACCGTACGTGTTTCCGTTTTATCCACAGTGCGGTTCACAGGAATATCAAAGGTGAGTGGAACCTCGTCCATGTTAATGATGTGCTCTGGCCGGATCTTTTTTTCAGTAATATTGTTGTTGCAGTATGCGCGGAAAGTGGCCAACCTTTCTTGGTAGTCTTCTGGCAGTTGCTGTGAAACAGTAGTTCGTGTGCGGATGGAGAGATTACGTCTTTTCATAAACCTAAAGCACCAAGAAGGACCGCCTCTAAATTCGTTAATGTTAAGTTTGCGTGCTAGCACTGTTGCCTTCATTCAGTGATTGTACTGACACTTCTACTTGCTGCTCTCTGTTCAACAACCAACTGTTCGAGTTTGTCCTCCAACTGTAGCCATCTCGCTTTGTTCCCTCGGAAACTCTTTTTAGTCTTTTTTACTTGGCGCAGGTCATCTTCTTGCTTCCTCCACTTCCGCACCATTGATTCATTAATATTAAATTCTCTCGCTGCTGCTCTATTCCCATGTTCTTTTGCGTGACTGATCTCCTTGAGTTTGAACTCTGGCTCGTAAACGTGTCTTTTCTTAGGAGCCATTTTGGGGTCTTTACACAAATGCACATGGAAATGGCACGCTTCGCTCAGTCATATATCCCAGAATGCACCGCGCGCTTCTTCTTCTACGGGGGAAAATGAAGTCGGCGGCTGCTTACCGTAGTTCCGAGACCTGTTGTGGCTCAATATTGGTCCATATATAAGGCGCACCGGATTTTAAGGCACACTGTCGGCTTTTGAGAAAATTGAAGGTTTTTAGGTGCGCCCTGTAGTGCAGAAAATACGGTAATCTAAAATATGTGTAATTATATGACTACACATTTATTTTTAATAAATAGAGGGAAATAATTCTGCTTCCAGGAGTGAGAGTCTGAGTGCAGAGAGCCGCTCGGTGCAGAGCAGCCCCAGCTACCGGCTCATCAAGTCCCGCAGCGAGTCGGACCTGTCCCAGCCCGAGTCCGACGAGGAGAGCTACGGCCTGGTAAAGAAGCTCCACCCCCACATTCCCCTGGGCCCTAGTGTCCCCTGGGTCCTGGTGTCCCCTGTGCCCTGGTGTCCCCTGGGCCCTAGTGTCCCCTGGGTCCTGAGCTGAAAGCTGTGTGTATTTTCTGCTGCAGAGCGGACGCAGGAACGTGGATCTGGACCTGGCCTGCTCCCAGAAGAAGAGAGGTACTAATGTGGAGACAGAGAGGAGGAGAAGCTGCTGGTTGTTGTCATGGTTCATCTGTCCCCCCGTCCCATCAGTGGAGTGATGCTCTGGTTCTTCATCGTCTCCTCCTCTTCCTTCCAGGAATGCTCCACAGCTCCCCCGACTCGCTGGCGGAGTCCTGGTTCCGGTCCAAGCTCAGCCGGCAGCGCAGCTACGGCTCGGCCCACTCCTACGGGGAGTCGGACCTGGACCTGAGCCGCTCGCTGGGCGTCCACGCCCTCATCGACAACATGGTGAGCTTCATCAGCGGCGACGTGGGCCTGGCGCCCGCCTTCAAGGAGCCCGAGGAGGGCATGTCCACCAACCCGCAGGCCGCCATCTTGGCCATGGAGCAGCAGCAGAGCAGGGCGGAGGTGAGGCGGCGAAGACGCACATTCATCCTCAACGCAACTTTATTTATAAAACAACGAACGAACAGCACGATAAAAACAAAAACAGTAAAACCAACAGAAAGGACGACAGTAACCCAGGAGAGCCGTGGACATTTAAGTCCTTTTAATTTAAAAAAATTTTTAAATAAATTGTATTGAAGTAAAAATTCTAAATAGAAAAAATATGTAAAAAATATGCGATTTGTTTTCTACTTAAAAATGTTTTTAATTAAATAAAACAAATTCAAAAATATTTACTAAATAATTTTTTTTGTATAAAATATGTTTTGTATCATATCTTTATTCTACTTTTTGAAATTTTCTGAATGAAAAGAAATTAAAAACAGAATAAAAATGCATCTACAAGTATAAAGGCTTTGTAAAATAACAACTTATGCATTTATTGACTATTTTAAAAACAAGAGGCCAAAATAAAAATATTACTTCACACTTTATTTTGATTCCATTTTAAAATTTTAAGTTTTTATTCTTGTAATATTTTGGTTTCGTTTTTGTTGTAATTTTATTTACTTTTTAATTTGTTTCCATTTCAAAATATGCTTTTATTTTGTTATTATTAATTTAATTATAAATGCTTCTAATATTAAGACGATACAGATCCTTTCTTTGTCTGAAACACATTAAAGCAGAAAACAATAAGTTACTCATTTATATTTAAGGTTTTACTGTTTGGTTCTTTGACGTCCGGTGATGATCAGAAAGCATCCAGGCTGCTTGTTCCTCTGTCCCGGTTTTAAACAGTTTAAAGTTCCGGTTTCTGCTTCATCATGTCACTGTGGTTGCAGCTGCGGTTGGAGGCGCTGCACCAGATCGTGGTGCTGATCTCCGGCATGGAAGAGAAGGACAGCCAGCAGGGCGGCGCCGAGCGGACGGGTGGCGCCTTCCAGTCCTCCTCCCTGCTCACCTCGGTCCGGCTGCAGTTCCTGGCTGGATGCTTCGGCCTCGGCACCGTGGGCAGCGGCGGCCTGAAGAGGGAAAGCGTGCAGCTGCACCACTACCAGGTGAGGACGAGGAGGAGGAGGAAGAGCTCTGGTCCGGTTCTGTGGTCCGGTTCTGACTGGCACGTTTGTGCTGCAGGATGGGATCAAAGCGGCCAAGCGGAGCCTGCAGGTGGAGATCCAGACGGCCGTCCATAAGATCTACCAGCAGCTATCGGTGACTCTGGAGCGCGCCCTGCAGGCCAACAAGCACCACATCGGTACCGACGCCCTCCTGCTTTTCCACACACAGCTGGTGTCTGAACCGGATTTATCCACACATACCCAGATATCTGACAGTTTCATCAACACATAGCCTCCGTTTAATATCACTAAAACAATCCTGATAATAAAACCTCCTATTAACGTGAAGTTTTGCAAATTCTCCGGTTTAGCATTTGCACCAAAAACCAGAGGTTTAGAGGCAAACGCATTTCAGCCTGCAACAGATAATGCAGCGATGACATCACATTGCTGCTGTTTGCCATGCAGAGGAGGAAAGATGGCTGCTGTCAGAGATGGTTCAGACTTTTACTTGATTTTGTATAAATACAACATGTTGAGCTGCTAAGGAGAAAAATCACTTGGAGCTCAAAGGCAGTTAAAGTGCTTTACATGATAAAAACACAAAAATAAAAAGTCCTGAAAACATCATACAGTCGACAGTTTGAGAAACAAACATTTAATTTTGTTGAGTTGCATCATCAAAATAATCAATACAGATCAAATATGTTGATCAATGCTCCATTTATTATGGTTTAAAACCAACAGGTGACTTTTAGGATTGATTTAAATGAACTCAGTGTTTCGTTAAACATCCACACACTGACATGATTCCCAGTCGACATCGTTTCATGTTTTATTAACTTTATTTTCTAACGGTATTTAAAAGTAGTTCTACCTAAACCTCCTGGCACCATGTTTGGCTCCTAACAGGAAGTGGTGGTGGTTTTGAAGGCTTGCGATTAGCTGACAGATCTTGGCGCTACACTGCCCCCTATGGGCTCGGCATGTTTAAACACAGTGTTGTATGAACACTTTCCTTAAAGGTGTGGATGAGATTAATTTACTTTAAAAATCCCCAGCTTCATGTGGACCAGGCCTCATGAAACTGCTTCCTCCTCCGTTACAGAAGCCCAGCAGCGCCTCCTGCTGGTGACGGTGTTTGCACTCAGCGTGCGCTACCAGCCTGTGGACGTGTCCCTTGCCATCTCCAGCGGCCTCCTCAATGTGCTGTCGCAGCTCTGCGGCACCGAAACGATGCTGGGCCAGCCGCTGCAGCTGCTGCAGAAGCCGGGTGTGTCTCAGCTTAGCACCGCCCTGAAGGTGGCCTCCACCCGCCTGCTGCAGATCCTGGCCATCAGCACCGGGTAATGCCGCCACAGCGCCGCAGCGCCTCCGGGGCCCAGAGCGCCTCTAACCCAGCGGCCTGTCTGTCTCTGCAGGACGTACGCCGACAAGCTGAGTCCCAAGGTGGTGCATGCGCTGCTGGACCTGCTGTGCAGCCAGCTGAAGAACCTGCTGGCCCAGGCAGGAGGCAGCCGGCTGGCGGCAGGGAAGGACCTGGACGACTCCAAGACGGATGACTCCCTCGACTCTGACAAGAAGGACTTCAGAGGTTAGCTTTAGCATCTAGCTCCAATCCTGACCCACATCCACGTCTCCGTCTGCCTCTGAATTCAGTTTTTTATGTAAACAACACAAAACAATAACAGACACAGAAATCCCTCCGGATCCATTTCTCTCACCTTTACACGTCTTGTTCTAGTAACACAACCAGTGTCAGTCTCAGGTTTGGTCAAATATAATTCAACCAACATTTGACCGTTACACAAAGGTCTGCTGAAATTTAACATAACTGCATTTAACATTATTTTTGTCAGATAAAAGCAGTCATTAAGCATCTGTGCCAGTTATTTTTAAGGCTTAAATAACAAGAAAAAGTCTGATCTCACCTTTTGTCCTGGAGAAAAACAGCCTAAAACACTCTGCTACCAAATAACTTAATCTGTTCAACATCTCCCTTAAAGGAACAGGATTATGTAATTTCTATGCACACATTTTATAACAGTCAAGTCACTTAATTACCTTCAATTGTTATAAAAATGACTTTTATATCAAATATGTCTTAAGAGAAATTTGACTTTGCAATTTAACCCCTTAAAATTGGGTCTCTGTCTCTTTAAGAAGCTCCTGCTTTTTCTGAAACTCCGCCTTCAGGAAGAGTCATATCAACATGGCTTCTCTATTAGCCCTTTAGCAATGTTCTTACCAGCTCTGAGAAGTAACTCAGCAGTTCCACCAGGTGTTTGCTAATTGCTGCTGGCTGCTCTGAAGGAGCTGAGTGGGGAGGAACTGTCCCGCGAAGGCGGAGCTAGGTCCACCCAGGCGTTTTCCACGACTGAATGGTTGCCATGGAGATTAAAGGATTATTAAACATGAAAGAATGAAATCAACACTCCAGGTTTATTTTTTATGAGGGAAAAACATTATAACATGATGGAAAGCTCAGAAAAGTCAGTCTTGCATGATACTGGCCCTTTAATCATCACGCCACGATCACCAAATATTAAAAATTCAAAACCCTGCATTTTTTGATAAAGGAGACTCAAGTCGGCTGATTCTTCTGAACTTTTATTGGGAGATAAAAATGATTCGCTAAAGCTAATCATGCCAGTAGAAGATGCTGAAACCAGCAGCAGCTCAGAACCTGAAGTGTTTCCCAGGCCTGGTCCTCAAGGCCCACTGGCCTGCATGTTTTAGGTTTCCTGCTTTAATGTCCTGATTCAACTGATTGCAGTTCAATAAACGCCTGTTAATCAGTCATCAATTGAAATCAGCTGGACTGAAGCAAGAAAATACCTAAAACATGCAGGGCAGTGAGTCTGGAGGACCAGGGTTGGGAAACACTGGTCTACAGGTTTAGGTAAAAACTGGAGTATGGTCTCAGGTTGGACGTCACCTGGAGAGTTTTGGTTCCCGTTGATGACCGTCCTGCAGTCGGATGAGAGCAGATCGTCTCCAGATTGTTGGTTTTCCTCCGGGTTGTGTAATGGCTCAACGTTTTCGTTGTTCAGCTTTAATCCGGAAGCAGCACACCGCGGAGCTCCACCTCGGGGACTTCCTGGTCTTCCTCCGCAGGGTGGTCTCCTCCAAGGCCATCCAGTCCAAGATGGCGTCCCCCAAATGGACCGAGGTTCTGCTGAACATCGCCGCTCAGAAGTGCTGCTCAGGTGCGCCCTCTGCAGGTAGCAGGTGAGTGTAGTCGACGGGTCAGATGGGGATGTTAACAGATGTAAAATGTTGCAGGCATTCCTCTGGTGGGGAACATGAGAACCCGCCTGCTGGCCCTGCATGTGCTAGAGGCCGTCCTGCCGGCCTGCGAGGCCAACATGGAGGACGACCAGCTGACCCAGGTAGGGGGCGCACCTGAGCAGCACTTCCTGAAGCTACGGTTTTACAGTTCTGCCTGTTTGCTTCTTTCTGTTTCTGTCATTGCTCTTTTGTTTTTCTTTTCATTCTGTTTTTGTCTCTGTCTTTGTCTCTTTTTTGTCTTTGTGTCTTTTTTCCTGTTTTTTTTTTTGTTGTTTTTTCTTCTGTCTGACTGTTTTTCTGTCTGTCTGTCTGTCTATTACTGTCTCTGTCCTGATGTCTCTCTGTCCTCCAGGTTGTGGACCGTCTCTTCTCTCTGCTGTCTGACTGCATGTGGGAAGCTCCGGTCGCTCAGGCCAAACACTCCATCCAGATCAAGGAGAAGGTCCAGGAGCTGAAGCTGCAGGTGAGGGCGTCGTCACGGCGACCCTGATCCCCCAGGTGGACGCGGGACACTGACATCTGTTTGGTCGGCAGGGCGAGGCGGAGGAGGAAGACGAGAACCTTCCCATCCAGGAAGTGTCCTTCGACCCGGAGAAGGCGCAGTGCTGCGTGGTGGAGAACGGCCAGGGCCTGACGCACGGCAGCGGGGGCAAAGGTTACGGCCTGGCGTCCACCGGCATCTCTTCCGGATGCTACCAGTGGAAGGTGATCCCGCCACAGAAATCACCTGGAAGTCACCTGGAAAGCCCCGCTAACCGCTGCTTTTCCCTGCTGCAGTTCTACATCGTGAAGGAGAACCGTGGCAACGAGGGGACGTGCGTGGGCGTGTCCCGCTGGCCCGTCCACGACTTTAACCATCGCACCACGTCGGACATGTGGCTGTACCGCGCCTACAGCGGGAACCTGTACCACAACGGAGAGCAGACGCTGACGCTCAGCAGCTTCACTCAGGGAGACTTCATCACCTGCGTCCTCGACATGGAGGCCAGAACCGTCTGCTTCAGCAAGAACGGAGAGGTCAGCACAGCTACACTCAGTTTCTTCCTTCCACCTGACTTTCCCAGTTAAACACAGAGCCGCTGTTGGATGTGACAGAAAGTTATTCAGTTCCGTTCTGAATGTTGATGTTTGCATCGTTCCAGTCTGATTCCCTCCTTCTGCTTTATCCTCTTTCCTGTCTTTTCTCTTTTTTCTCATTTCTTATTCTATTCCTTCTTTCTTTGATTCCTTCCTTCCTTCCTTCTTTCCCTCCCTCCCTTTCCTTTCCTTGATTCCTTTTCACCTTCCTCCCTCCTCCAGGAGCCGAAGTTGGCGTTTGAGGACGTCGACGCGGCCGAGTTGTTTCCTTGTGTCATGTTCTACAGCAGTAACCCGGGAGAGAAGGTAGCCGCCGCTCAGAGTCCAAACGTTCAGCAGGAGGTGGCTCCCTCACACTTCCTGTTTCCTCTGCAGGTGAAGATCTGCGACATGCAGATGAGAGGGACGCCACGCGACCTCCTGCCCGGCGACCCCGTCTGCAGCCCCACCCCCACGGTGCTGGTGGAGGCCACGGCCCAGCTGGTCCGCATCCTGCACCGCACCGACCGCTGGACGCCGCACATCAACAGCGCCATCATCCAGCGGCTGCAGAAGATCAAGCCGTGCTTCAGGGACGCCGCCACAGGGGGGTCGGCCGGCGGCCAGCGGCTGAAGAAGAGCCGCTCGGTGCAGAGCCGCGAGGAGCACGACGCCCAGAGGGAGAGCCCCGATGCCGTGCCTAGGGCGGAGGAGGACCGGGGGCGGCACGGCCGGCAGCACGGTCTGGCGGACCTGGCCGAGCCGCACCTGCGCAGCCTGTGCTGCGACGTTTGGCCGGTTCTGGCCGTAATCGGCGGGGCGGACGGCGGACTGCGCGTCGGCGGCCGCTGCATCCACAAGCAGACGGGACGCCACGCCACACTGCTGGGCGTGGCCAAGGAGGGCAGCAGCTCGGCCAAGGTCCAGTGGGACGAGGCCGAGATCACCATCAGGTACCGGAACCGCCGAACCCGACCGGTTATGACCCAATCGCTCATTTAGCAACATTAATTCATTCTGATGAATGAGTCAAACATCTGGAGCCATGCACCGTTATTAATGTTGACCATTTTATCTCCTATCAATATTATTATCATTATTTTTATCATCATCATCATTCTAATTTCGGGTTGTTTGGCATTTTCCTCGTCTTTCTCGTCTCTCCATGTTTTCTGTTTCTGGAACGTTTTTCCTCATAAATCTGTCATCCAGGAACCCGGTGGGTTCTGGAACCGGGTCGTTGGTTTCCTCCTCCCTGTCGCTCCGCCTCTCCATCACCCCTTTTCCCTCCATTTACATCAGTTTTCCCCGTTTTCCTCCGTTTCACTCCGTTTCCCTCTCCTTGTCTCTCTTCGCTCCACTTCCTCCCATTAAAGCTTCCCAACTTTCTGGTCGCCTAGTGACACGCCGCTGTACAATCTGGAGCCGTGTGAGCCGCTGCCGTTCGACGTGGGCCGGTTCCGGGGCCTGACCTCGTCGCTGCTGCTGGACCTCACCTACCTGACCAGCATCCACGAGGAGACCGCCGCCAAGCTGGGCGGGCGCCGCCACGACAGGAAGCACCGCAACGCTGCCTCCGTTGGCCACGAGCCCAGCTGCGCCGACGACAGGCCGGACGGCCAGAAGGACGCTGCCGCCGCCTCCGAGCTGAGGGTGTCCCACAGCCTGGAGGAGGTCAAGGCTCACCTGGCGCCCAACTCCAAGTCCGAGAGCGAGATCTCATCTGTCGCTGGCGGAAACGAAGCTCTGTTCGGCCCGGCGCCCAACGCCACTGCAGAGGCAGGCAGGAAGAAAGGCCACGAGCACGGCGGGCGCCACGAGGCTCCGCCCATCAGCACGCAGTCAGAGATCCACGCCGTACAGCTGTCCTACCTCTACCTGGGCGCCATGAAGACCCTGAGTGCCCTGCTGAGCTGCAGCAAGTACGCCGAGCTGCTGCTCATCCCAAAGGTACACACGCTAATGCTAATGCTAGCAGCATGCAGGCAGAGGGGGGGGGGGGGGGGGGGGGGGGGGGGCTGGAGGGTGGAGCCAGATGAGGGTGGAGCTGCATGGGGGCGGAGCCTGATGGACTGATTTCTGTTGTTAGAAATACAATCAGCTTCTGGTTCCTTGCTGATAATTTTCAGGGGTTTTTATTGTTAATTTACATTTATTTACTAGAGATTCACCGATCCGATATCATTATCTGTATCGGCTCTGATATTGAAAACAATTCAAAGTGGAGTCAGTGACAATAGACTGATTGATAAGGCTTATCTATTCAGTCTGGTTCTGTGCTCAACATGCTTTATTTATCTTACATTATAGTTAATATTCCATTATTTCTGAACCATTTGCCAGAAGGTTTGTTGCAGTTTAATTGTACATGTTTAGAACCAGCCTGTTATTTTATTACTTATTTTAATTTGGCCTTCTCCTCCCATTTGACCTGACTGAACAAATTAAAGCTGTTTAGATATTTCTGACCAGTTTTAGAAGCTGTTGGTGTTTTTGAGTGAGCTGCACTGGTGCGGAGTTATGAAATACATTTAATTCAGTTAATTTATGAAACGTTTTCAGTCCATCAGCTGTTTTTCTGTGTGGAATCGGCGTCAGCTGAAACCTCAGATATCACCAGAGGGAAAGTGGAACGGAGCATCCTTGATATTTACATTCTTAAATACAATCCTTAAAGATTCTTTCAGCTTATCTTGATGTTTAAGCTGCTTCCTGATTCTATGTTGTTGATGTTTGGGTGGTGCGTTCACTGACTGTAGAAAATTTGGGATTTCTAGTGTTGCCTTGGCCAGGAACGACTGAATCCGTTTGTTTAGAGCAGCAGTTGTCGCCCCCTTCTGGTCAGGGTTAGAAGTGCAGAGTGTAGCGGCTGAGGGGGGTTAGCGCTAACCCAGCGACTCTCTCAAACATCCAGGTGGTCCCAGAGGCGGCGCCGAGCGGCCACAACGCCGACCTGAACGCCGGCAGCGGGGCGGCTCCGCCCTCGCCCGGCTTCCAGGAGGAGGTGGAGATGCGGACGGCGCTGCAGTTCCTCATGCGCCACATGGTGAAGCGCGCCGTGATGCGCTCCCCGATCAAACGCGCGCTGGGCCTGGCGGACCTGGAGAGAGCGCAGGCCATGATCTACAAGCTGGTAGTGAACGGGCTGCTGGATGAGCCCAGCGGCGGGAAGTCCAGGCCGGGTGAGAGCAGAACCTCATCAGAACCAGGCTGGTGTCCAGATTTCCATCCTTAATATCTGTTCATTCATACTAAGTATTCGTCAAAAGGTTGAAGCAGAAGAACGTTGGGGTCAATACTGGGTAAAACGGTCAGATGAACTGGAGCTTGACCTGCCTCGGTTCTGTTGTGTGCCGTTAGAAACTCACGATGATCCAGATTCTACACATTTTGTCTGACGGTTGATGTTTTTAGCTTCCTGCACAGATTCTGAGTCAGTTTGGGTGTTTCATGTCTCAGGGGTGAGGAGCGAGCCTGAAGGGGAAGGCGAGGGCGCCGAGGGCGAGCAGCTGGCTCAGACGCCCATCACCACCAGCCCCTCGGCCTCCAGCACCACCTCCTTCATGAGCTCCTCCCTGGAGGACACCACCACCGCCACTACGCCCGTCACCGACACCGAGACCGTGCCCGCCTCCGAGTCCCCGGGCGTCATGCCGCTCAGCCTGCTCAGGTGGGAACTCACCGCGGTTCAGTTTCATCTTGGAGACACAAGAAGAAGTTACTGCTCCACACTCGGTGCCATCAGTCAGCGTCGGGTCCAGAGTGGGTCGACTGTGCCAAGATGGCATTAAAGGCTATTTCTAGGCTTCCACTTTAAGTGTTGAGATGAATGTTAAAAATGATCTGATCAGCATTTAACTTTAAATCAGGTAAAAATCTGAGATCTGGTACAAAATTGAGCTACAAACAAAGAGTTTTTGTTAGGAAGTGTTTTCGTCACTCCTTCATCAGGGAGGAGAACTCTCATCTCTCAGGGTGTGATGACCTTTGACCTCCTGCTGTGTGTCCCAACAGGCAGATGTTCTCCAGCTACCCCACCACCACCCTAGTGCCGACCCGCCGGGCCCAGACGCCCCCGGTGTCGTCCCTGCCGACGTCTCCGTCAGATGAGGTGGGCCGCAGGCAGAGCCTCACCTCGCCGGACTCCCAGCCCTGCAGGCCGCAGAACCGGGCCGGAACATGTGAGTGGACGCGAGGACGGGCACCGCCTGGGCACAGAAGAGGAAATGACGGCCATGTTGTCTCCCCTCAGCTCTGTCGGACCCCAGCAGCAGGCTGTCCACGTCGCCGCCGCCGCCGGCCATCGCCGTGCCGCTGCTGGAGATGGGCTTCACGCTGCGCCAGATCTCCAAAGCGCTGGAAGCAACGGGTCAGTCAAAGTCCTAAACACGTTTCCACAGATTCAACCTTTTACTGATCTCATGTCCTCTGAGATCGGTATGCATATTGTTTTACAACACTTCATTTTAGGGTTCAAAAATTTATCAGCCAACCAATTCCCTCAGTTTTCCCTCAGTTTTGGGAGATGATTGACTGACGCTGACATGTGAAGCTGATCTCGTCTTAAATTGGAGTTTTTTCCTGCATTGTGTGAGAATACGCAGCTGAATGCAGCCGGAACTCCGTCAGCATAGCATTCAGTGTCCTGTTTTAGCAGAACGCTACGGTAACTGGAAGGCCGGCGGCTCTGACCGCTCTGACCGCTCTACGCTCTGACCGCTCTACGCTCTGACTGCTCTGACCGCTCTACGCTCTGACCGCTCTGACCGCTCTACGCTCTGACCACTCTACGCTCTGACCGCTCTACGCTCTGACTGCTCTGACCGCTCTACGCTCTGACCGCTCTACGCTCTGACCGCTCTGACCGCTCTACGCTCTGACCACTCTGACCGCTCTACGCTCTGACCGCTCTACGCTCTGACCGCTCTGACCGCTCTACGCTCTGACCGCTCTACACTCTGACCGCTCTGACCGCTCTACGCTCTGACCGCTCTACGCTCTGACCGCTCTGACCGCTGTACGTTCTGACCGCAGGTGCTCGGGGAGAAGCGGACGCCCAGAACATCACGGTGCTCGCCATGTGGATGATCGAACATCCCGGCACGGAGGACGAACGCGACGAGCCGCACACCAGGAGCGGCGCGCTGGTCGTCGACGCCCCTGACTCCGCCTCCTCTCCGGGGGCGACGGCGTCCTCGGGGGGCAAGTCCCTGGACCGGAGCCCGTACCTCTGCTGTCCGGGAGACGTGGCCAGCGCCGACGCCTCAGAGCTGGAGGAGGGCTTCAGCCCTGAAGGTCTGGAGCAGGACAGCGCAGCGGCATCCAGCTGCACCTCCCTCAGAGGACGTTCCGCCGCCGGCAGGAAGCACCGCTTCGACCTGGCCGCACGCACGCTGCTGGCGCGCGCTGGTGAGAACATCAAACACACCCCGACCTCACGCTGCCGCCTCCCAGCGAATCACCTGTCCCTCTTGTTCCCCTCCCCCTCCAGCCGGTCTGTACCGCTCGGTCCAGGCCCACCACAGCCAGGCCCGGCGGGACGCGGCGGCTCCGCAGCAGCAGGACCCGGGCGCGCTGTACGACTTCAACCTGGACGAGGAGCTGGAGATGGACCTGGACGAGGAAACCATGGAGGCCATGTTCGGCCAGGACCTGGCCAGCGACACCGACATTCTGGGAATGTGGATCCCGGAGGTACTGGACTGGCCAACATGGGTGTGTGTGACTTTCTGCTCCAGCCAATGAGCTGCCTCCCCCACCCCCCTAAACTCACACATGCACGCCGAACCTCCAGAACACCCGCTGCTGATTGGCTGCTGCCTGGCATCCATTGATCCACTCTGCATGAGCGGCCGTTTCCGTCTGAGACAGGCCGCGTGTGTGTGTGTGTGTGTGTGTGTGTGTGTGTGTGTGTGTGTGTGTGTGAGTTGGGGTGTCTGCGTGTGGGGGTGTGTGTGTGTGAGTTGGGGTGTCTGTGTGTGGGGGTGTGTGTGTGTGAGTTGGGGTGTCTGTGTGTGTGTGCTCTGACGTTTGCGTTTCGCCCTCGCAGCACGTGTGTGAGGCCGACGACCGAGACGAGGTGGTGGTGTGTGAGCTGTGTGAGGTCAACGTGGCCAACTTCAACCAGCACATGAAGAAGAGCCACCCCGGCTGCGGGCGCAGTGCCAACCGACAGGGTTACCGTAGCAACGGCTCCTACGTGGACGGCTGGTTCGGCGGGGAGTGCGGCAGCGGGAACCCGTACTACCTGCTGTGCGGCGGCTGCAGGGACAAATACCTGGCCATCAAGAGCAAAGCCAAAGTCCCCGCCGCGGAGAGGTCAGCTTCCTGTGGGCGGGGCCTGTCCTTACCTGTCCTTGTCTTTGTCTCTTGTCTGTCTTTCCTTCTGTCTCTTGGTCTCTTTTTTGTCTTGTTTTGTATCTTTTCTTACGAGCTCTTTCTCATTTTAGTTTGTCCTTCTTTTCCATCTTTTCTTTTCTTGTCTTTCTGTTTTGTTCGTTTCCACCTGAAGATTTTCTTTCATATGATGTAACATCCAGAGTTTTATCTTCATCGTTTCCTCAGTTTTAGTGATTAATTAAATCCAGTCAGACGGTCTGGTTTTAAACACCTTCAGGATTTTTTCTTCTGCAGAATCAGAGACACGATTGGGTCGGTCCAGTCCGGTCCGGTCCAGTCAGGTCTGGTCAGGTCCGGTCTTGTCCGGTCCGGTTTGGTCTGATTTTAGCCTCAGCAGAAGTTCTGTTCCTGGTTCTGTTCTGGACGTTGACCTGGTTGTTTCTGCGTTCAGGTACAAAGGCCAAGCACCGGACCTGCTGGGGAAGCAGGACAGCGTGTACGAAGGTGAGCCTCAGCAAAGTGTCCAGCCTAGTGAGTCTAGCGGCGGTCTGACCCGGTACCGGTTCTGGTTCTGTCCCGCTGCAGAGGACTGGGACATGCTGGACGTGGACGAAGACGAGAAGCTGACGGGGGAGGAAGAGTTTGAGCTGCTGTCTGGCCCGCTGGGCCTGAGCGAGCGTCGCGTCGTCCCCGAACCCGTCCAGTTCCCCGACAGTGACCCGCTGGGAGCCTCGGTCGCCATGGTGACAGCCACCAACAGCATGGAGGAGACACTGCTGCAGATAGGTAACAGCCGCGGGTGATCTGAGCAGGTTTCACCATTCTGATGTTTCGCTGTTCCGATGTTTTGGTGTTTCTTCGTTCCGAAGTTTTGGCATTCTGATGTTTTGGCGTTTTGGTGTTTCGGCGTTTTGATGTTTCAGCGTTCTGATGTTCTGGCGTTTTGATGTTTCGCCGTTCAGGTGTTTCGGCGTTGCAAAGTTTTGGCGTTCCGATGTTTCGCCGTTCTGATGTTTCGCCGTTCCGATGTTTTGTCTGCAGGCTGCCAGACGTCGGTGGATAAAAGCTCGTCGGGCCGCATGACGCTGGGCGAACAGGCTGCCGCCCTGCAGAACCCCCACGACCGGGTCATGGCGCTCAGGAGGGTGACGGCCGCAGCGCAGGTGCTGCTGGCCCGCACCATGGTGATGAGGGCGTTGTCGCTGCTGTCCGTCAGGTGAGCCGGAGGTCAGCAGGGGTCATCAGAGGTCGGGTTCTGTAGCTCAGGTTGTGTTCCTCTCTTCCAGCGGCTCCAGCTGCAGCCTGGCAGCGGGCCTGGAGTCTCTGGGCCTGACCGACATCAGGACGCTGGTCCGCCTCATGTGTCTGGCGGCAGCGGGCCGGGCCGGCCTCTCTACCGGCCCGGCGGCGGGGGCGGGCCCCTCGGAGCGGCCCCGCGGCACCGCCAAGGCCAGCAAGCCCATTTCCTGCCTGGCCTACCTGAGCACCGCAGTGGGCTGCCTGGCCTCCAACAGCCCCAACGCCGCCAAGCTGCTGGTGCAGCTCTGCACCCAGGTACCGGCAGGTCACAGGAGGTCAGGGGAGATACAGGTCAAAGGTCAATGAGACACAGCAGCTGCCAGGCCGGTGGCCGACAGCACAGATGGAGAGTCAGTGCATCTCTGGAGGTTTATGAAACGATGAGTCAGCAGTAATGCTTCATCCTGGAGCGACATGTTAGCATCGCAGCGCTAACAGTGCAGATTATTCCTTTAATCTGAGCTGTAACCATTAACCAGATGAATTGATTATTGAAATAATCTTTAACTAAATTAATAATCAATCGCTTACTAGAGTACACAGACCAACACAACCAGAACTCAACCAGTGGCAGTTTTACCTTCACCTGATTCAAATTCTGGAACAATTTCCCATTAATAACCTTCTGCATCCGGGTTCAGGCGGTTTCATGTTTGTGTTCCAGAACCTGATCTCTGCAGCTATAGGCATGAACCTGACCACGGTGGACGACCCCATCCAGAGGAAGTTCCTGCCCAGCTTCCTGCGCGGCGTGGCCGAGGAGAACAAGCTCATCACCTCCCCGAACTTTGTGGTGACGCAGGCGCTGGTGGCGCTGCTGGCGGATAAAGGCGCCCGGCTGCGGCCCGTCTACGACAAGGCCGACCTGGAGAAGAGAGGTTTGTAGTTTCTCTGGTTCTGACAGACCAGAATCCGACGGGAACCTTCTGGTTCTGGCTCAGAAAGCCTCCTCTGTTTGTTTGCTTCATGGTCTCTGTTGTTCCTCCCTGACTCACCGGGTTTTCTTCACCTTCTGTTCCGTGTCGAGCAGGTCTAACCGCGCATTTATATGCCCATCCTTCCCATAATCCCTCCGCTGTAGGCCCCCTGGAGCTGGCCAACGCTCTGGCGGCCTGCTGCCTGTCCTCCAGGCTCTCCTCCCAGCACCGCCAGTGGGCTGCGCAGCAGCTGGTCCGCACGCTGGCCGCCCACGACCGCGACAACAGCCAGAGCCGGCCGCAGACCTTCGCCGACATGGCGGGGGATCTGCGGAAGTGCTCCTTCATCAAGCTGGAGGCGCACCAGAGCAGGGTTGGTGGCTTCTTCTTCTCCTCCTGTGGCAGCAGCCGGCTCCAGTTTGGCTCCTGACTTCTGGTCTTCCCTCAGGTCATCACCTGCAGCTGGTGCAGTAAGAAAGGCCTGCTGGCCACCAGCGGCAGCGACGGGACGGTCCGGGTGTGGAACGTGACGAAGAGCCAGTACACGCTGCAGCAGACCTGTGTCTTCAACAAGGAGTGAGTTCCTCTGTCCCACAAAACTGCCCTGGAGCAGCAAGTGGAAGCAAAGGGTTCATGGTTAGCATAGCTTTAGCATAGGGTTCAAGGTTCAGAGGTGAACACCACTAAATAGTTAGCTTCACTAACCCTAGAGTGCTAGTCGTAAATATTAATTACGCTAATGTTAAAACGTTACACCAACATAGTAACTAGCAGAAACTAATGCTAAAGCATTAAATTTCACCAAGTTGACTTTCCCAACATGATGGTGGGATTTGTAGTTTTTATCAGTTTTCAAGAGTTATTGACTTAACTGAGAAGTTACTTGTAAGTTAGTTTTGTCTTATTTCAAGTGTACTGAGATATTTGCACTGGAAATGAGAGGAAAACACTCGATAAGATTTTATGTTTTTGCAGTGTGAAATCTTTGGTCCGGTGCAGAAATCTGGGCTTCAGAAACGATTTATTTAATCTTTTCTTAGCAGTCAGTCATGGAAGTTGAGCGTCCATCACTGTGTGTCTCTGTCTGTCCTCCAGCGATGGCTCCTCGGAGGATGGGATGTCCGCTCTGGGCTCCCCTAGCGACCCTTGCCTGTCTCCTCTGGCCTGGAGTGTGACTGGAAAGTATCTGGCATCAGCCATGGAGAAAATGGTCAACATCTGGCAAGTTAACGGTAAAGCTCCTGTTTCCTGCTGCTGTTCCCCTCCCATCCTGTAGGGGGAGACATGCAGATGCAGGTTTATGTGTGAAAGCTGGTTCAGATCTGGCTGGTCCTCCTGCAGGCGGTAAAGGCCTGTTGGACGTGCAGCCCCACTGGGTGTCGGCGCTGGCGTGGCCGGAGGAGGAGGCGGAGTCTCTGTGGTGCGGCGAGCCCAAAGACATGCTGCTGGTGGGCCGGATGGACGGGTCGCTGGGCCTCATTGAGGTTCTGGATGCCTGTGACATGCACTGCAGCGAGCTGGAGCACTGCTACAGGAAAGACGGTAGGAACGATGCGACCTGAACCGGATATTTCCATGTTCCATGTATCGCCCCCCAGTGGCCGTCTGAACGACGGATCAGATTTTTGAATGCATCACAGGCCAGTTATATGTGGAAAGTTTGAAAAACTGAAATAAACAGTAATTAATGGGGAAAAACTACAACTAACTGGAACTGTGTTGTACGTTTATAAAGCTAACTAGAACATACTGAAATTATAGAAGTAATATTCTTTGTTTTCCTTTTTAATAGCCTTTTGATGTGATGTGGATAAATCATGGCGCCCCATAATCCTGGCGGCTACGCTATGCTAGTCCACAAAATGGAAACAGCAAAAGTTGGGAGGAAACGTCAGTCAGTTGATGTTCAACAATAATTGAATAATTTTTTTGAAAATTGTATCTTTTATGAAGTATTCAGAACCAAATCAATATAAACATAATCGCAATAAAATACTTTGACTTTTTGAATTCTGTACATAAAATTAACCAAACTATTAAAAACAACTAAAACTCCTACTGTAACTAATAAAAACTAAACAATATTTAATTAATAATAACTTACAAAAACTAGCAAACAGACTCTAAAACCTAATTAAAACTAACCGAACCAGGCAAACAAAAAATTAAATGAAACTAAACTATAATTAAAATCCCCAAACTCTCCTCATCTTGTTCTGACTCGGATAATTATCACATTTTGCCCCATGTGACCTGAATCTGCCGCTGATTCTCGACAGACGTCACTTCAACAACAAAACCAGCAACATGGCGGACGGCAACTTTAAAATCAAGATGCGCTCCACCATTAGCCTCCATGTTTACTCCCACTGAGCATGCTCAGTAGATGTGATGTTACTGCGCCCTCTGCTGGGCCTGCAGGAAACTTTTAGGTTGTTTCACCCAGGAGATCACGAACAAGTCGCATCGATCTAGAAATGTGGAAAAAGAATCAGATTTCAGGGCAGATCTGAACATCAGGGCCTGCAGCGTGAGCATGTGAGTGTCGCCCCCCAGTGGCCGTGATGCACATCGCCTGGTACAGCGAGGACCGTCCGTTCGCCGTGGGATACGCCGACGGAAAACTGCTGATCGGATCCAAGGAGCCGCTGGAGAAAGGAGCCGTGGTTGTGATCGACGCTCACAAGGTAACCGGGCCATCTGGACCCGACCAGAACCTTTCCTCCTGCCGGCGCTCATGGCAGTCTGTCCCTCAGGAGTCCGTCAGCAGCATGAAGTGGAGCCCCAACGGCCAGATCCTACTGACCTGCGCCAAGGAGGAGACGGTGAAGCTGTGGGCCGCCCCGGACCGGGACTCGGGTTCAGGTTCCGGCTGGTGCTGCCTGCAGAGCCTGCGCCACGCCTCCCTGGTGAACGGCGTGGCGTGGTGCGGCCTGCCGGGCCGCGGACCCAGACCGCTCAGCATGCTCGCCATGTAAGTGCTCAGCTGCAGCCGGGCCGACCCGAACGGTTCCGGTTCTCCTCCTGAACGGCTAACTGCTTGTCTTCCAGATGCTGCCAGAACGGCCTGGTGTCGGTCTGGACCGTTCCTCAGGAAATCTGCCACTTCCCAGAATCCTCCCAGTGCGACTCAGAGACGCTGTGGGAGAACGACGCCAAACCCAAACTACTGGTAACGCAAGATTCACCTCTGGCCACCGCAGCTGAACATAAAGATTTCTCCTTCGATGAAACATTTATTTTGTTCAAATCAGATCAAAAACTAGCAAATCTACAAGAGAAGAAGAAAATGTCTCGCATAAATCTGGATTTATCGATTGTTTTTGTAAAAAAAAATTAGCAATCAAAATTACAGATTTTCTTTTTTATGCTCCTTTAGAAATATTTACAAGGAATGTTGAGATATTTGTGACGATAAATGTGAGTTTTAGTTTCCTTCCATCGTGATCAGTGTAGAAGTAAGAAATACTGCCACCTGCAGGAGGAAGGTAGCATTTCTTAAAGTTCTTGATCATTTTTGCTGAAAATTTAAAAAATAAATTCACAATTGTGTGTTAGCAAAAATAAAAAGCAAATGATTTTGTGTGAATTTCCACGAAAAACTGGAGGGACTGAAAAGTTCAAGTTAAAAGTTTAAACTAGTGGCGTCCAAATACCTGCAGGTGTCAAGTTTAATTTAGAAAAACGACAAAAATGTTTAATTTTGTTTTGTTTTGCTGTTGAGCATTAAAGTATTTGCAATATTTTAATGAAAGAAGCCAGGTGTTTGTAAAAGGATCATGTGTAAATCCTTGTAGATCCAAAATGTTTTTAAATGCAAAGCATGCAGTAAATTCTTGATTTAAAAAAGTATTTTTTTGTTTCTTCATTAGACTCGATCGGGAAGTTTTTCTTTCCTAAAATCTTTTTGACAGTAATGGCTGATGATTCAGAGGTATGCGGTCATATTCTCCATCAGCTTCAGATCAAATGAGACGTTTAGATGGTTCTGTTGCAGTCGCCGCGTTGGGCTGAGGACGGCGCCGTGTGCGTCCTCCAGCTGAAGGGACACATCACGCCGGTCCGGACGCTGGCCTTCAGCCCCGACGGCCTGGCGCTGGCCTCCGGCGGCGTCGGCGGCCTCATGAACATCTGGTCTCTGCGGGTAAGAGGCGAACATCTGGACCGACCCGACTTCTTCCCTCCTGGACTCACTGTTTGCTTCCTGTCCGACAGGACGGATCCGTCCTGCAGACCGTCGTCGCTGGATCCGGAGCCATCCAGAACATCGTCTGGATCCCAGATGTGGGCGTGGCCGTCTGCTCCAACAGGTCAAAGGTTAGACATCGGACTCTTTCTGTTCCTCCTGGTCTCCGTCGCCTTTCTCTGAGTCTGTCCCATCTCCAGGACGTTCTGGTCGTTAACTGCTCCAAAGAGTTCATGGCGTCCAACCACGTGCTGGCGACGTGCCGCTCGGCGCTGAAGCGGCAAGGCGTGGTCGGCCTCAACGCGGCGCCCTGCATGAGGGCGTTCCTGGAGCGGCTGCCGGTGATGCTGCAGGAGCAGTACGCCTACGAGAAGGTAGGCTGAGAGACGCGTCGCCATGGAAACCACTCCTCAGGCAATATCATTCTTTATTGATTAGATTGTTGTTGTTTTACTTTTTAATCCTGCCAAACTGACCCTTTTATCCATACTTTTTATTCACGCTGTAGGTTTTTATTTTTAAGCAGTTATGAACCAAAACCTTAAAGCTGCAGTACTTAACTTTATTAAAATATGTTTTTTACGGGCCCCACGTTTGGAGGCCTTAGTCCTCGACGCGGACGTCGTGGGTTCAACTCCCGGTCCCGACGACCTTTACCGCACGTCTTCCCCCCTCTCCTCGCCCTCCTTCCTGTCTGCCTACTGTGGAAAAAATACGAGCCACTAGTGCCGCAAAAACTCTTCGGAGAAAAAAAATATATATATGATTTTTACATATTAGTTTAAACTGTAATCAGTTTAATACGAGACAGATAATCTGTGAACAGATTCATCTCTCCCTGAGCAAAAACAATCAAACAAACAAAAAAAAAATTTAATAAAAGTTACAACCTGCAGCTTTAACCTGCTGCTGCGCAGGTGTTACTCTATAAGGTGTTGCTAGGCAACCAGAGAGCTAGAGAGGTGATGCTACCCAGCTAGCTTAGCTGGGTAGCATCACCTGGGTAGTGAGATGTTGAGCGGCTAAAGCCTTCCTCTGCCTACATCTCCCAGAATGCCGTTCGGTTCTTGACCGGAGTTCAGTGAATATTCTATCGGACGTTTTATCTGTCGATATTGATCAGGTGTCTATTATGATGTTTACTGTTATTGATTTATTGTCCGGCCCTCTGAGGCGGTTCTGAAACTGAGACGGGTCGGCCCAAACCCCCTGGTCCGTCCCTGGTTTCTGTAAACAGGAAGTGGATTTTCTGACGGCGTGTTTGTTTCCCTGCAGCCTCACGTGGTTTGTGGCGAGCAGCTGGTCCACAGCCCCTACATGCAGTGCCTGGCGTCGCTGGCGGTTGGCCTCCACCTGGACCAGCTCCTGTGCCGCCCGCCCGCCCCGCCCCACCTCCGCCGCTGTCCTCCGGAGTCTGGTACCGCCGTCTGGAGCGCCAGCGAGTGGGCGTGGCTCGACTGCTTCTCCACCACCGTCAAGGCGGCCGAGGCCCTCGCCCGCGGCGCCACGTTCCCGGACTCCTTCTGCATTCCTGACCTGGAACCGGTGCCCAAGGAGGAGATGGCTCTGGTGATGGTGAGAGGCGGTGGCGGTGGCGGTGGTGGCGGCGGCGGCCTGACCGGCAGCTCTGCGGCTCGCACTAACACTCCGTCTGTTTCCAGGACAACGGGAAGTGGGCAGCCGGGATGGACGAGCAGATCATGTCCTGGGCCACGTCCAGGCCGGAGGTAGATCCAGACCCGCCTCCTGGAGTCGTCTGAGGGCCCGACCCGTCTCACCTGTGTTTGTTTGTTTCCAGGACTGGCACCTCGGTGGGAGGTGTGACGTCTTCCTGTGGGGAGCGGGTCGGCACGGCCAGCTGGCCGAGGCCGGCAGGAACATCCTGGTTCCGACCACCGCCCCGTCCTTCTCACAGGCCCAGCAGGTCTGAAGACACACCAGCAACCGCTAACTCACATGCTAGCTGCACTAAGCCTAAAGCATTAATCAGAATCAGTGCTTTAGGGTTAAGCTAATGCTAGGGTGACCAAACGTCCGTATTTCACGTCCTGTCCCGGGCGTCCCGGGTTTTTTTTAGAAAGTGAGGAAATGTCCTGTTTTTTTAAATTTCCTTCATTGGACCATTAAATTTACAGGCACTAGGGCACTGCGCTGCGTGTGACGTAATCCCTGAGCCGCGTCAGTGCGGGCAGCCCTGTTCTTAATCCGAAGATAGATAGCGTGGCTGTCAGTGCGCCAACAACATACCAAAGAGCAAATGTACGGAGTTTCCCTGCTTTTAGAGCCCCCCTCCCCCTCCAGGTTGTCCTGGTTTTCCCAAATTAAAATATGGTCACCCTAGCTAATGCTAAATTGTTGCACCATTACAACATTGAGCAGTAGCTAATGCTAATCCTACATGACATCATATGTACTTGTAGCTACCGCTAAATTGCTACACCAGCAGCATTTAGCAGGGACTAGCACTAAATTGTGAAACTAAAACAGTATTTAGCAGTAGCATATGCTAAAGAGTTCTACAAACACACTGCTTAGCAGTAGCTAATATTGAAGCGCTACACCAACATGCTATGCAGCTAAAAAAATGAGCAAACATGAGGAGATGAAGGGAAACGGCTGAAAAAAATAATTAGAATTTATCTGAAAAATTTCTTTAGGTGTCGCTAAATCCGCTCAACGTTTTCAAGGTTAGCGAAAGGTATTAACAGAAAATAAGCTGCACTATTAGCTCATTAGTGGATGTGTCTCCCACTGGATTAGCCTGAACCTGATCAGCTGTTGGTTCTGCAGGTGGTTTGTGGTCAGAACTGCACCTTTGTGATCCAGCCCAACGGGTCGGTGTTGGCCTGTGGAGAGGGCAGCTACGGCCGCCTGGGACAGGGGAACTCCGACGACCTGCACGTCCTCACCATCATCTCCGCTCTGCAAGGTGAGCCGTCCCCCAGTGACCAGAACCGGTTTGGACACCAGAACCATCCAGAACACCAGTGGTTTGGTTTTCCCCCTCCAGGATTCGTGGTGACCCAGCTGGTGACGTCGTGCGGCAGCGATGGCCACTCCATGGCTCTGACGGAGAGCGGCGAGGTCTTCAGCTGGGGGGACGGCGACTACGGCAAGCTGGGCCACGGCAACAGTGACCGCCAGCGGCGACCGCGGCAGATCGAAGCACTGCAGGGAGAGGAGGTGGTCCAGGTGGGTCCGTCTGCAGGAACCGCTGCCTTTGAACCGCGGGTTCTTCTGCTCTTGGTCCTCACGCTCTCTGCCCTGCAGATGTCGTGTGGATTCAAACACTCTGCGGTGGTGACGGCCGATGGGAAGCTTTTCACCTTCGGGAACGGAGATTACGGCCGACTGGGGCTGGGAAACACGTCCAACAAGAAGCTTCCGGAGAAGGTGACGGCTCTGGAGGGTTACCAAGTGGGACAGGTGAGCGATCCCCATCAGCCAAGTTCTGATGGACAGAGGACGTTAGCCGCTCAAGCTGTCGGTTCTCCTCAGGTGGCCTGCGGTCTGAACCACACGCTGGTCGTCTCTGCGGACGGAAGCATGGTGTGGGCCTTTGGTGACGGAGACTATGGGAAACTGGGACTCGGGAACTCGACGGCCAAGTCTTCTCCCCAGGTAGGATTGGGCTGAAGAGGGACGAGCTGAGCTGAGCTGTTTGGTTTGTAACTCTGGTGCTGTCTCTAACTCCGCAGAAAGTGGACATCCTCTGTGGGACGGGGATCCAGAAGGTGGCCTGTGGGACGCAGTTCTCCGTGGCTTTAACCAAAGACGGCAAAGTTTACACGTTCGGCCAAGGTCACCTCCATGTTCCTGATCTGTCTGCTCTAAGATCCTCATAATAATAATAATTATAATAATAATAATAATTATAATAATAACCGCTTAGTGTTTCTAATGTTGAGATGTTTTCTTGCGTCCCGTTAAGACCGGCTGATCGGACTCCCAGAAGGCCGAGCTCGGAACCACAACCGGCCCCAGCAGGTTCCGGCGCTGTCGGGGAACAGCATTCAGGACGTGGCGGTCGGCGCCGAGCACACGCTGGTTCTGTCCACCACCGGAGACGTCTACGCCTGGGGCAGCAACTCGGAGGGACAGGTAACCCACGGCCCGACCGGACCGACCCAACCGGGTCCACAGGTCCGGTCCTGACCCGCTCTGTTCCCGATCCCGCAGCTGGGCCTGGGCCACACCAACCACGTCAGAGAGCCCACGCTGGTGACGGCGCTGCAGGGCAAGAACATCAACCAGATCTCGGCTGGACGCTGCCACAGCGGCGCCTGGACGGCGCCCTGCGTGCCGCCACGCGCGCCAGGTAGGCCCGGTTCTGAACCACCGGTCCGGTTCTTGCTCTTCTGTTCAGTCCTAATTAAGTAATGAGTTATTGGACCTTAAAATAAGCCACGTGGTTCTGGTCAGACCCAGAGCCGGCCCTAAGCATAAGCGAGCTGAGCAGCTGCTTACGGGCCAAATCTTCACTGTAGATCTGGAATGTTGTTAAATAAATCCAGAATCTCCTCAGCCTCCATCTTTTCTCCTCCTCCTCCTTGTCTTCATCGCCTTCAGGCTCGTCGGTTCCGCTCCAGCTGGGCCTCCCGGTGGCGGTTCCGCCTCAGTACAGCGGGCTGAAGGAGGTCAGCATGGAGGCGGTGAGGACGCGGCTCCGCCTCCTCTACCATTTCTCTGACCTCATGTACTCGTCGTGGCGGCTGCTGAACCTCAGCCCCAACAATCAGGTGAGATCAGAACCGCAGCAGAACCTCCAGAACCCAGCCGGCTGTCCTCACTGCCTGTTTTTCCGCAGAGCTGCACCTCCCACTACAACGCCGGGACCTGGGGCATCGTTCAGGGCCAGCTGCGCCCCCTGCTGGCCCCCCGGGTCTACACGCTGCCCATGGTGCGCTCCATCGGGAAGACCATGGTTCAGGGCAAGAACTACGGCCCGCAAATCACCGTCAAGCGGATCTCCACCCGGTCAGTGACCCGCCCGCTTTGTAAACCCACTTTAGAGTGCAGAACCCGACTGATGCTCAGGTTCCTCTCTCCTCCTCGGCTCCCCAGCGGCCGGAAGTGCAAACCGATCTTCGTCCAGATCGCCCGGCAGGTGGTGAAGCTGAACGCCTCCGATCTGCGGCTGCCGTCCCGCGCCTGGAAGGTCAAGCTGGTGGGCGAGGGGGCGGACGACGCTGGCGGCGTGTTTGATGACACCATCACCGAGATGTGCCAGGTATTCCCAGCTCTGAGCTTCCCTCACCGACTCCAGGAGTTTCCTGGAGTTTCCAGGAGTTTCCAGGCGACTGATGGTGGGAATGTTTTGCAGGAGCTGGAGACGGGTGTGGTGGACCTGCTGATCCCCTCCCCTAACGCCACCGCAGAGGTTGGCTACAACAGAGACAGGTGAGCAGCATGAAAGCTGTAAAATCCTGCCGTCAGTAAACTCACCTCATGGTTGTCAGAGTGATTGAAATGAAATGATCAAAAACGAAGCCACTAGAAAGTAATAAGCATCACCTGACGAGGAATTAATGTGACATTTTGCTCCATTTGTGTTCAGTTCAGGTTTACTAGATAAAAATCCTGTGAATTTTGTTTAATTCATAAGAAAAATCTGAGCTGCATTGGAATTAAAACACAGTAAATTATGATAAATAATATTAAAGCTTTATGGCCTGACTGCTCCCAAAACCGTCACGGGGAAATTTTTGGACAACAGATTCAGAGATTTGTTTCTGCATCTGTAAAAAGAAAATAATGTTTCTGCAAAAGTTGAGTTAGAAGATGACTCTAATCTGTTATCAGTATTGCAGCTGCATCGATCTAATCTTCTTGTTTTCCTCCAGGTTCCTGTTCAACCCGTCCGCCTGCCTGGACGAGCACATGATCCAGTTCAAGTTCCTGGGCATCCTGATGGGCGTGGCGGTGCGCACCAAGAAGCCGCTGGACCTGCACCTGGCGCCGTTGGTATGGAAACAGCTGTGCTGCATCCCGCTGCAGCTGGAGGACCTGGAGGAGGTGGACCTGCTATACGTCCAGACGCTGAAGAGCATCCTGCACATCGAGGACAGCGGCATCACTGAGGACAGCTTCCACGAGGTGGGACAGCCTGTTCTGACCCAGTTCTGATCGGAGAACACCTTGCACGAGTTGGGGACCGGGACCCGGACGGGCTGGGACCGGCCGTTCTGATCCGAGTTAGAATAGAATACCTTTATTCTTCCTCCAGTGCAGCCTGTCAACAGACGGTTCCTCAGACTGCAGCACATCAACGTACAAATTAAAAGTTTAGATAATAATCTCCCAACTTTTAATGGACTTTTTACAGAATTGTATCTATTCCTGTGTATTTGGAAGTTCTGACCTGTGGAATCATTTTCCTTGATTTACACAAGTTGTTTTGGCTCAAATCGAAATGAACGTTTCCTGGATCCTTAAACGCCACCTGGGTCTGTGGAAACTTGGGTAGTAAACACCAGAACCGGCCTGTTGGTGGCGCTCCAGCTGCTGCTGTTGGTCTGTCAGGCCCGCTCAGGTTGGTTCTGTTGGTTCTGTTAAGCCCGGTTCTGCTGGTTCTGTTCCAGATGATACCTCTGGACTCGTTCGTGGGTCAGAGCGCGGACGGGAAGATGGTTCCCATAATTCCCGGCGGAGGCAGCATCCCGCTCTCCTTCTCCAACAGGAAGGAGTACGTGGAGCGGGCCGTCGAGTACCGGCTGCACGAGATCGACCGACAGGTAAACGGAGTCCGGTGGGACCGGAACTGGAACCGGAACCGCTCACTAACCTGTCCGTCCTCCTCCCGTCCGCCAGGTGGCGGCGGTGCGTGAGGGCATGTCGTGGATCGTGCCGGTGCCGCTGCTGTCGCTGCTGACGGCGCAGCAGCTGGAGCAGATGGTGTGCGGCATGCCGGAGATCTGCTGCGAGGTTCTGAAGAAGGTGGTCCGGTACCGGGAGGTGGACGAGCAGCACGCGCTGGTCCAGTGGTTCTGGCAGACCCTGGAGGAGTTCTCCAACGAGGAGCGCGTCCTCTTCATGCGCTTCGTCTCCGGGCGCTCCCGGCTGCCTGCCAACACCGCCGACATCTCACAGCGGTTCCAGATCATGAAGGTGGACCGGGTGAGTGGACCGACCCAAACCGACTGAGACAACTTTCCACATTTCTCACTGCAGTTGACCCGGTTCTGCTCAGAAACAAACAGAACTAGCTTCTGGCCCACTTAGCAAACCCAGAGATGATGCTACAAAACCCAAACGATTAATCGATTAGTAAAATAATCGTCAACTAATTTAGTCATCGATTAATCGTCAGCTGGACCAGAGAGAAACAAATCAGAGCAGCAATTAAACCCAAACTGCACAAAATATTAATGCTGTCAATCGATTAAAACATTAATCAATCAAACGCTGTGATTAATGACTGACAGGAAGATGAGAACGGCAAAGAACATTTCACTAAATTATTCAGTTATATTTTATCAGATACGACAGCATATTTACAGCCATTACAGACAGAAAAAAGACTAAATTTCTACAAAAAAACTCCAAAATTCACAGAAAAAACTTTGAGATTTCTGACTTTGAAGTCAAAATTTTAAGATTTTTTCAAACAGAAATTTACAAAATATTTTCTTGTGGGTTTTTCTAGTAAATCTTTAGATTTTTCAAAATCAGAAAATTTCCACAAGTTGAAAATTTGATTATAAATTATATTCTCTAATCATAGAACAGAAATAGTGTGAGCGTACTCTGGAGGTTGTAGATAAAAAAAGGAGTAAATTTCAGCCAAAATCTCAGAAATCTTTAGAAAAATCTTTAGATTTCTTTAGATTTTTCCTTTATCTTTTTTGGCTTTCCAGCCAAAAAAGACTTTCCATCATCTTCAAAGGCCTTTACTAGATGATCATAAAAAACTGATTACATTTTTAAAATTATAGATAGAATAAAAAGTTTTTATTAAAAATTATTTTAGCATATTTTTAATTTTATTTGTCAAATTCAGTTGAACTGGACTTCATAGTGACTAGTCAGAACGCCAGCAGTTAGACGGACGGACAGACGGCTGTGTCCTCTCTGCTGACCCTCTCTGTTCCTCCTCAGCCGTACGACAGCCTCCCCACCTCCCAGACCTGCTTCTTCCAGCTGCGCCTGCCGCCGTACTCCAGCCAGGTCGTCATGGCCGAGCGGCTGCGCTACGCCATCAACAACTGCCGCTCCATCGACATGGACAACTACATGCTCTCCCGCAACGTGGACAACGCCGAGGGCTCCGACACGGACTACTGATGCTTCCACGCGACCGCAAACTCTTTTACATCCGTTTTATTTCTCTAATATCGACACAACCTTCATTTCTCTCTGTGGTTTATTAGTTTTTATCATGGAAATCCACAGGAAGTGTGTTAATTCTGGTTTCCTCCCACAGAGCTATTTGGAAACGTGTACAGAATATCTGGGTAAAGATTGTACATTGTGTAAAATGCTTCATTAGGAAAATGTTTTGCATTGTATCCATATTTATTGTTCTCATTGGCGGCAGCGAGTTTCCCAAAGCAAACAAAATAAAAAAACTATAAAAATGCTGCAGAACTGATCTGTTGAAATATGGAACCTCTATGGAAAGCAAAAATTAAAGCCACTAAAGGATCAACTCTACATGTTCTCTAGAATAGAAAGTACTCCTGGTTCAGTTGATCTGTTTTTTGTCTCTGCTCTGTTTTCTTAAACTAAAAGACAGAAACTTAAAGTTTCATAAAATGGAGCAGTTAGTGGCTTCATATAGGAGAGAAACAGACAATCTTAAAGGCTACAGGATGAAAGAGAGACAGGAAGTTAATCACAGCAAAACATCACAGACCCGGTGTTGCTTCAATGCAGAGTAAAAAAATGAGGGAACCTAAAGTTAAAAGCTGAAATAACAGCAAATAATGGAAAATTGGAGAGTAGTAGGAGAAAGCAGCATGCCTCCAGAGGTAGCTCAGGATAGCCAGTTTTAAACTGTAGCTATGTGGAGGTAGAGATAACCAGTTCTTCACCTCACATAATGAGGTCATAATGTTATGCCTGATTCGTGTATATTAAATTCTAATGACGTCAGATCTTTAAAACTGTCCAGCAGAGCTTTGACCTCTAGAGGGCGCTCTGTGTTTACAGCTGTGGACTGCAGTAAAGCCTGTGGCGCCGGCAGGGGGCGGTAACGAGACAGACCCTCTGAAACCGGAAGTGAGCCGTCCTTTTGTTGCGCGGTGGTTTAGCCGTGAACATGTCCGGCATGTCTTCGGTCCAGCATCTCAGAGAGTTCATCAGCGAGCGGCTGGCTGCCGCCGCGGAGGAAATCTTCTCGGTCTTCCAGAGAACCGTCGCCCAGTACGAGGAGGAGCTGGACCGCCAGCGCAGGCTGCTGGACGGCGCCTGGAGACCGGACAGCGGCTTCCAGGCAGCAGGTCAGGAGGACCGGTTCCGCTTCACCGCTTTATCCGACACACCAACACAGAACCACCCACCGTGGACTGGATGGTGACAGGCAGGCGAACTACTGAATACATAAACATCGGAGCTTAAAAAAAGACAACACAAATATATATACAGTTTTAATCTGTTATTCAGGTTATTCAACCATCAGATTAGAGCAAAGTGTTTTTCTAGAAATGATAACTTACTAGAAATGTGGACTGTAGATGCTGACATTAGCGTTAGCTGCTACTTGTTTAGCATTTAAATGCTACTTTAGCCCTAAAAAGCTTCGCTTATTGCACAACCTGAACACACATGAACCACTCGTCTTTTCCATCGTCCAATCAGATTGTTCTTACAAGCAGAACTGAACCGTCAGTGAGCCAAGAAGAGCAGCTGCGATGTTGTTAGCAGATGTGCACCAGATTTACAGACGTATCAGGAACACGCAAATACAAAGGTTCCGATTTGGGACGTTTTGATATAAAAAAAATAATGACACATTTTTAACGCATTCAAATTCACGTAATTAAGTAAAATGAATGCGTTAGAGACCCAGCCCTGTTATTTATTTATGTCTAAAACCGACTGACATTACGATGCCATACTTTTTTTTCCCAGGCTTGTTTTCTGATGTTATCAGTTTCTCTTCATTTTCCAAAATGTGGAAATCACTCACTTGTCTTTCTTTGCATCAAAACATCAAATTAAAAGTGAAAACTCTGATTTTGAATTTTCATAATGAGATAAACACATTTTTATTTAATATAGAACGCCAATATAGAATATAGCACTCAATAAGTTTTATTTTTCCACAAGCCAAGTTATTTTTGCAGGTCTGACCAGATTTCATTCAGCAGCAGGATTAAAAATGGTTCAATGGAATTTAAAGGATCTAAACATCCCATAATATCTCCGTCTGTAAGTTCAGGCTGGAAGTTGAAACTTCACCTCAGCAGATGCATCATTTGCTACAAATAATCGAGCTAAATTATTGCTGCTGTTGACTCTTAGTCCAGAAAATTTTCTTATTTAAAAATTTCATTATTTGCATATTTTAATGTATTTCAAATGTATTAAAAAGACTAAAGTAGATAAATGAAAAATCTGCAGAATGTGCCAATTTTCTTTATCTGATTAATCATCAAAATAATTGATAGAATAATAAGATAAATGATAGCTGCAGCTGCACTTTGGACCATTTGTGGTCCTTAGTCTCCACCTGAATGATGACCGGGTGGAGGACGGGTGGAGTCAGCTTCTCTTTCCTCAGACTGAATGTTTTCTTGTCTTTTCCAGATTTCCCTCGGTGTTCTGTCAGGACGAAGCAGATCCCTGCTGAGCTGCAGCACCAGAACCAGCAGGACTCCAGTTTGGACCATCCACAGATCAAAGAGGAGCAGGAGGATGTGTGGAGCGCTCCGGGGGACGGACAGGTGGTCCTGAAGCAGGAGGCCGACGTCCTGATGGTGGCGCCGTCGCTCCAGGACGGAAACCTCAGCGAACCGGAATCAGACCGGATCCAACAGGAGAGACCGAATCGGGATGGAGGCTGGACCGACGAATCCGGGCCGGACAGAGACACGGAGCTGAAGGACAGCCGGGACAGGACCCTGATGGACAACTGTCCCCTGTTGGAGAGTAAGAGAGACAGAAGAGACGGAAAAACCTCGGAGAACTCAGGAAGCACGACTCGCTACAGAATCCACACAGGTGAGAACCTGAATCAATTATCTCTAATTACTGATCAAATACTGCAAAATATGAAGCTTTAAATTCATGAAATGCATCAAAACTGAGATTTCCCACGATACTGAACACATCAACCAACTGCCTGCGCTTTGATGCAGAATTTTTAGTTGAATAAAAGCCGGAAAATGTTGAGGAAAGCTGGGATCATTTTCAAATTCCTAAATTTCTTGTTGGATTCAAAACTGGAACTTTTCATTTTTGATGTTTATCTCGGAGTTATCGCCACCTGCTGGTCAAATGAAGGTAGTTCAGTGTTTTTTCCATTTTGAGGCATCTGGGGAGGATTTCTGGCCTAATTTGGAGACATTTGTACATCAAATGAAAAATATTAAAATGACAAAAACATTGAAGAACATAAAACTATTAGATAAATAAATGAAGCAAACAGTTCATCAGTCAGATTCTTTGATCCAAAGCTGCTGGAACTGAAAATGTTTTCAATCCAGATTTAAAGGGATCAGCGGTTCTGTTCTGTGTTCGCTTCGCCCTGTAGCTAGTTTCCATCATTCATTATATTACATTATTAAGGAGGCCAGTTTCATGAGGACATTGCATTTCTGCACCTTGATACTTTGTGTGTAGCTTTGACCCACTGGCCTCATAAATAGTCACTACTCTAGTGGCTTCATGATAGTTTGCACTCATGTAAGTGAAAACAAGAATAAAAAGCTTCTATAGCAACTTGTCAAAATAATGGGCACAAACACACTAGTTTGATGTTTGAACCTGGTGTGGTTACAGCTTTTGCTTCATAAGGCTTCAGATTCAACAATATTTTGCATTAGGAGCAAAGTACAATTTATTTTTTCATTTGAGGACATCAATACTATATTTCATTATTTATTATGCCATAAACATGTAAATACTTACAAGAGTTTACAAATATGAACAGTGGTGGTCACCGCTAACTAAAACATTAGTCCTGCTAACTCTAAAGCACTAACACTAAAGCGCTAACGCTAAAGCACTAACCTCAAACATTTGATTTGTTCATTCTAAAGAACTATATCAACACAGTATTCACTGAAAGCTAATGCTAAAGCGCTACATTCAGTCATGTTGATACCCACCATATGTCAATAACACATTACATCATTGAATATCATCCTTAACAGGGTCAACTCTGTCATTACACACCATCTGTGCTTTAAATGAAAACATTTATGTAGCTAAATGTTTTCAAATTTAGCAAAAACGCTAAAGCACTAAACTGAAAATTAGCTTTGCTATTAGTGGATTAGCCTAAGGATGCTCACCACTTGTAAACATTTATTGTAAGTGGCATTTGCTCACACATTTTGGTTTGATAGGTCTGGAAATATTTAAAACTGCTCACAGTCATAAATAGTTCTTGCAGGTGGTATGTTTGTCTAACCAACTAATCATCTAACAAGCTACATCATTTATTAGCCACTTTTCTGTGGTATAGATTTTGATTTGAATTTGGGGTTGATCTTATCATTTCAGAGAAACTTGCATTGTCAAAAACAGAACAACTGCTAATGGCCATGGTAGACAACTCTGAGGTTGAAGATTTATCAGATGGAGAAGACAACGATCCAGTTGTTGATGACAATGTTTTTGATATTGACCTCTTACCTGTCGAACAACTGTCTGATGATTCCGAAGATGATAATTTTCCAGAAGAGGATTCAGATGATGATTCACTGCCTGATGCAGAAGAAGATGATCACTATGGCCGTGAAGATGGTGACGGCGAGAACAGGAGTGAACTACGACATCCACAGGCAAGCAAACGCCGACGTGAGGAAGAGCGTGGGGAGCAAGAACCCAAACGCAGGAGAGAACCTGCTGGACATGGAGATTGCTGGAAGTTTGCTCCTTTCACCCCAAACTTAATGCAGTTTCAGGGTGAAGATGACGGCCTGAAAGACATGCGAGCTGATTGGCAGCCACAGGAATACGTGGAGCAGTACATAGACGCTGATCTGATGAGACTTCTCTCCGACTGCACAAACGCCACATCACTGGCCAAGACTGGAAGATCTCTCAATACTTCTGTTGATGAGATCTATCACTTTTTTGGGGCAGCTATTTTGATGTCTTGTGTTCATTATCCAAAAACACGGATGGTCTGGTCAAATGCTTTGGGAATCCCTGCCATCAGTGATGTAGTGTCACGTGATCGGTTCTTCAAACTGAGCAGCAATCTCAAAGTTGTTGTTGACAATAACGTTCCAGGAGATGAGAGACAAATCGACAAGTTGTGGAAGGTTAGACCTTTCCTGAACCGCATACTTGAAGGCTGCCGCCTTCAGGCTCGACCAGAGTGTGTCTCAATAACAGAGCGGATGATTCCGTTCACTGGAGCCTGCCCATTCCGACAGTATGTGCCTCGAAAGGACAATCCAGTTGGCATAAAGAACTTTGTTCTGGCATCTGGAGATGGAATCGTCCTGGACTTTGAAGTCTACCAAGGTGCAGAGATGCTGAGCTCACAAGTTGAGGACTCGGCAGATTTGGGATTAGGAACTTTGGTGATCAAACGTTTGTCTGAAACTTTGCCTTCTGGTACTAAACTGTATTGTGATCGATTCTTCATGAGTGTGCCAGCTGTGGATCACATGCTGAGAAAGCAAGTGTACCTGACTGGCACAGTGATGAAGAACCGGGTCCCCAAAGCAATGAGGAAGCTGCCGAGTGACCGAACCCTTAAACAGCAAGGAGGAGGTGCTTCAGCAAGCATTACAAGGACAGATGGGGAGCTTTGTGTTGTCAAGTGGTATGACGATAAGCCAGTTGTCCTTCTCTCTGCTGCTCATGCAGAAGAGCCTAAAGACTCCTGCCAGCAATGGTCAAAGGAGGACAGAAAATATGTGACTGTTATCCGGCCAAGCGTTGTACGAGAGTACAATACCAATATGGGCGGAGTTGACCTGTTGGACAGGATGAGGAGCCGCTACAGAATGAGCGTCCGCACTAAGAAGTGGACGATCCGCATGCTGATGGACTTCACCGATCTGGCTCTTCTTAACAGTTGGCTGCTGTACCGCCAAGACATCCAGGAAAACAAGAACCCATCAAAGGCTAACATGACGTTTCTGGAGTTTCGCATGGTGGTGGCTCAGGTATTCCTCACCAAGCACGACATCCTCGAGGCTCACGTTTCATATGCCGAGGGACAGAATGCACATCCTCCACAGTCCAGGAAAAGAACGCGGGTCATCCCTGTCCCACACGTCTCTGTTCGAACTTGTTCTGCTGCTCATCTCCCAGAGGTGATGGACTTGAAGAATTCGATGCGCTGCAGAAGCCGGGGCTGCTCCGGGAAATCCAGGGTGCGGTGCATTAAATGCAAAGTGTTCCTTTGCTTGCAGAATGAACGCAACTGCTTTGCAACGTTTCACATGGGCCTGTAGGCTAGTTCAGAAAGGCCACACTGCTTGTTGCAGAAGTTTTGGCACTTTTGTTGTTTAGGGCCTGATGAGGCACTTTTGAAAGTTTCCCAAAGGCCAGTATGACTGTTGTGGATATGCAGACTGCTTGTGGCACACGTTTTCTGCTACTTCAATCGTTGGGTAGCCATTCTAGTTGCCTGAAAATCATCCTTTGTTTTATGCTGTAATGTTTGAAATAAACTTGTTTTATAATTTTTAAGATAATCATGTCTTTATTGTGTCTGTAGCAGAGACAGACCCGGAGTTGTCATACAGGGCTGTTGCCCTCCTGGGTGGCAATAATTGGGTGGATTGCAATAAATGTTGTTGTGGTCAGGACAAGAGAAAGAACTGTTGCCAACTTGATGACTTGGTATATTTAGCAGCTTTTCAGACTTTTGCTAGCTTGCTAGTTAAACATTTTGTTCTAAATGAAGTATATTAAAAAAAGTAAAATACAAAGCTGACATTTTAAAAAAATGAACAGAATGAACCTTTTTTTAGTCTCACAACAGGCCAGATAACTGAATTTTTTGCTGATCATGTTTAACTGTGTAACTTTGCAAACGACGTTCATGCTCTGTACGAGGGATTGCTGCAAAATCAATGACACACTTCAGGCTTTTGTCCACTGTCGCCCCCTGCTGGTTCAGGAGAAGTGAAGTCAATGACTTGATGCTCCGCTCTGCTTCCTTAGAAACTTTTACAACTCATTTAAAAAATAAAGTGAACTTAATGCCCGGTTTGATAACCAGGATTAGCTGGAACTGACCAATTAGAATATTTTTTTCTGTAAAGTGTTTTGAAACAGCATGTTGTGAACTGGTGTTAAAGAAATAAACTATTCTAATAAATTGAAGTGGATGAAAGTCAAATTCCTGATATAGTCAATCTGCATCTGCAGTCCATCACTGTCACTCAAACACTGGGAAAAAACAAGCCAGTTAGCATGGCTAACCATGGAGGAAGATCATTTTGGAGACGCTAATTTATGATTAAAGCATCTCTGGAGGTCAAGAGACTGTTTTAATAACAGAGAACAGAAATCTAAAAACCTGGTGCAAAAACAGCTTCTTACCTGAAGAACTTTATGCTCACAAACGATGACCGAGAGCTCCTGACTGCGTCTGTTGCCATTAGATAAGCTGTCGACTGTTCTTCATCCTTTAAACTTTGAGGTTTTCGGCCTCTTAGCTGTGATAACACATGTTCTCTAAGTTTGCATGTGCGCCAAAGGATTGAAGGGGGCGCTATATGCACATTTTCATCATTATATACTTTTCTGTAACTACATTGCATCTGTCAGCTGCAAACCTTAATAGTGTAAAACTATGTGCATAGCAGCAGAATTATCCTTGAACTGAACGTTTTGTTTCTCCTCCAGACTTTCCAAAGCATTTTCTCCGGAAGGAGGCGAATATTCCTGTTGGCCAGGCAGGGAACTCCAGTCTGGACCAGGAGCAACCGGAAGCTCCTGAGATTAAAGAGGAGCAGGAAGACGTCTGCGTTCGTGATGAAGATGAACTGGTGGTGAAACAGGAGGTGGATAGCTTCCTAGTGACGTCTGATTATGAGGAAACTGACCACAGTGAGTCAGAACCAAACCAGAACGCCTCCCATGCAGCCGAGAGGCAGGATCAGGAAGGAAACTTGGACAAGGACTCGGGATCCAGCCAGAATCTGACAAGTCAAAGTAACGCAGGAGATGTTCTCCCTCCATTCGATAGTGTCTGTAATTCTGACTCTGGTAATAAATCGACAAAATGTTCTGTCTGTGGGAAAACCTTCAGCAGCAACTTCAAAATGCGGAAACATTACAGAATCCACACGGGAGAGAAACCGTATTCCTGTAAGATCTGCAGGAAAGCTTTCCGGGAGAGCAAGTACCTGTCGGTCCACATGAGAACTCACACTGGGGAGAAGCCATATTCATGTGAAACCTGTGGGAAAAGCTTCAGTCAGAACAGCCATTTGAGTTCCCACAAGAGAACCCACACAGGGGAGAAGCCGCACCCCTGCAGCACCTGTGGGAGGAGGTTTGCCGAAGCATCGGCGCTCAGAAACCACATGCTCACCCACACCGGAGAAAAACCTTTTTCCTGCCATATTTGTGGGAAAATCCTACGCTACAGCAGCAGCTTGTCGGCTCACATGAAGATCCACACTGGAGAGAAGCCGTTTGTGTGCAAGACCTGCGGGAAATGCTTCAGCCACAACAGCAGCCTGATTTCCCACATGAGGATCCACACTGGAGAGAAGTCGTACCAATGCACGACATGCGGCCGCTGCTTCAGCCACAGCACCACGCTGCTGCGCCACACCCGCAGCCACACCGGGGAGCGCCCGTACTCCTGCGCTACCTGTGGGAAGTGTTTCAACAGCAGCAGCCACCTGAGCGTCCACATGACCACCCACACCCGGGAAAAGCTGTACTCCTGCACTATGTGCAGCAAGCGCTTCAGCCACGGTAGCAACCTGGTGCGCCACATGCGGACGCACACCGGCGAGCGGCCCTACTCCTGCCAGGCCTGCAGCAAACGCTTCAAAAGCAGCACTCACCTGTCGCGACACATGAAGACTCACAGGAAGGGTCGCAGTCCGGAGGTGGAGATAATCCTGGAGGACGGCGGCGCTCCGGCCGCTCAGAGCTAGCGCTGCATGGTCCGACTCAAGACGTTCATTCTGCCACAGCCAATCAGAAAGCTTTAGAGCAGGGGTCTCAAACTCCAGTCCTGGAGGCCCACTGTCCTGCAACGTTTAGATGAGCCTCTGCTGCACCATCTGAACAGAATAATTAGGCCATTAAGGTTCTGGAGAACTGATCTACACAAGGAGGAGGTCATGAAGATATTTCATTCCAGTGTTTTGTACCTGTGGCTCATCTAAAACCTGCAGGACAGCGACTGGAGGCCTGGAGTTTGAGACCCCTGCTTTAGAGCCACAACTCTGGTTGTTTCAATAATTCAATAATTTTGGTTGTTTAGTGTGAGCCGATCATGTCTGACAACGCAACAGGAAACAAAGAAAAGACTTTCAAGGCCATCAAAAATCTTGACGTTTTTAAGGGAAAAGAAGTAAAAATGGTTTTGCGTGGAAAACTGAAAGGCGCAGTTGTCCCGTTTCTGAAAGCGTTTAGATTTACTGCTAAAAAAAGTTTGATCTCTGAGATGAAGCTGAAGTTCAGTTTTACAAAATTCCAAAAATAAAAAGCATTTTTCACATTTAAATATTTAATTTACTTAATTTGCACATTTTTATTTTTAGCTTTTTTCTTTTGTTTGTTTTTCAAATGTTAGTAAAGTTAAAGTATTTTAGTTTAGGTTTTGGATATTTAATTTTTTTAAGTTTAACTTGTTCTGTTTTTTTATGCTTCGGTCACAGCGTCTTCCTCATCGTGTTGCCTTCAGGAATTGTGGGAACTTTCTACTCTATTTAGACTGTTTATGTTACAGACAGATCTTCACTGAACAATCAGAAGATAAAATGAACTTTATTGATCCCAGAATTGGGAAATTATTGGACGGCCGCACCATCAACCACAGGAAACAGACATTATGCTCAACATAAAATATAAATGTCAGTATACTGAACTAGAAAAAAATGATATAAAAATGTTTACAAATCCTGACCACCTGATTGGTCGCTTCCATAAACATCCACTGTCCGTCTGATGGGAGGTGAAGCACACACTGACTTCGGACAGGAAGTTTGTTTTGTTGTTTTTGTTCTTTTATTTTGAAGACCACTAACCTCTGAGGACAACTTCCTGAAGGAAATGACGTCACCTGGAGGGAATTTCCTCCTCAGACTCGGTTTGTTTAGTAGGTTATCTAACCTGTATCAGTTTGTGTGTTATGTATATAAAATAGCAGCTTGTATATCTCTATTTATAAATTCTTTGTTATAAACTTTATGGCTGATGTTGTCCGCTTCTATTTCAGGCTGTTGGGTCGGATGTGTTTATGTAAAGCTTTTCCTGAACTGCTGGTTCTGAAGAGACCCGATGAAAATCTGATGAAAATAAAATAATAAAAAAATCAAACTTAACTTTGGAATCTGCTGAAGTTTGTTGCCTGTTTTCCTCTTCCTGACCGCCGCTTTTCATCAATAAAAATCTGATTTTTTTATGATTATATGACCCTCGGTGGAACCGATGCAAATAAATAAAATAAAAACTGCTCATCTAAATGGGATTCCTTTTTCTCTGAAATTTAAAAACGTTGGAACAAAATTCTGAATGGTTGTCGCCGGTTCTAAAGTTACACAGTTAAAAATTAATAGCAATTTTCACCATCTGGTTCATTTATAAATATCAACTTCAAAGTAAATATTTGGCTTCAAACTAAATGAATAGTTAGCTAAGTAAATATTTACCTCTGAGCTAAATATTTAGTTTGCTAACTAAACAGTTTGAGGTTTCAAACTAGTTAGTTTAATTAATTTCAATCTGAGTTAAATATTTAGTTTCCAAGCTAAACAATCTGTGACATGAAGCTTGCTGTCTGCATGTTGGTATTCCTGATTAAATATTCATAAACAATGTTAAATATTCATAAACAATGTTGATTCTGTGTTTCCTGGCCAGGTTGATGGTAAATATAATTTAACATAGATTGGGAATTGGGAATTTTTAAGGCACTTGAATATATTGTTTTGTGTGACCAGTTTGAGTCACACAATATAAAAAAGCCCAATAAAAGAGTTTAGATGCATAAAACTGAAGCTTCGATGGTAATAGTTCCACATATGAGCCCCTGTAATAATCTAAATTTTAAAGACTTTCTAAGCTACCTAACATCATTTTAAGGATTAAATTTGGATCCAAAGTCACACCTGCAAAGACAAATTCCTCTTAATTTTACTATCTTCATATTTATATGAATTTTTTGAATTAGTTATTTTCCATCTATTTGGGAAAAAATAGCAACCGTCTTTCCTGCATTTAATGTAAGACTAGAACTCAATAATATCAGCAAACATCTTCAGTGAATGACGTCCAGACTTGCAGCACCATTGTAAAATTACACAGTGAAAAATTGACATCAATAGTTTTGGATATTTAGTCTGACAAAGAAAAAAATAATTACGCTGATTGAGCTGTAAGACTTGGAGTTTCCGCTAGAGGCGCTGCAGCAGGACTCGGCACCGGAAGTTGACCCAGAGCGAACGCAAGGCGCTATCAGCTAGTTAGCCGTGAACATGTCCGGCATGTCTTCGGTCCAGCATCTCAGAGAGTTCATCAGCGAGCGGCTGGCTGCCGCCGCGGAGGAAATCTTCTCGGTCTTCCAGAGAACCGTCGCCCAGTACGAGGAGGAGCTGGACCGCCAGCGCAGGCTGCTGGACGGCGCCTGGAGACCGGAGGTTCGGCTGGACCGGACGGGTGAGGACGAACCTGTTGCTTAGAGCCGTTTTAAGATGATCCAGGGCAGAACCAGAACCAGAACCAGGCGGGTTCGGACATGTCCTGCTTGTTCATATGACTCTGAGAGATGAAACCAGAGTTGGATGAAGCAGCAAAGATGGGACGAAAGTAACAGTAATTCTATTTATACTGCAGGAAAAGTGAAAAAGTATCCAGTAAAAAGAAAAGCTAATAAAGTTACAAGTAACTGAGCGGAATATTTGATTTAATATTAACAAATTATTTTATTTCCTCATGGTGTCCTTAAGGAGGGACCAGAGGGGGCTGCGGCCCACTGGGCATCTTTTGTTTATTTATTTGTTCATTTACAGTATAAAATTGTTGACACAAACAGGTTTTGACTGAAGGAATAGTTTGAAGAAGAAAACATATCGTCTGCCACTTCTCTCAAAAGCCAGTTTACTAGATACATGGACAAACAGAACAGGCAGTTTGTATCTACAAAGATGAAAATAACATTATACATAAAATATTAGTCAAACTGAAAAGTAGGTTTTGTATAACTAGTCATAAAAGTCAGTATAACTAGTTAAAATAGAACAGATAAAGCCATAGGCACAGGAACTGGGGGGAGCGAGGGGGGCGTGCCCCCCAGTGATGAACTCGTTCCTACATAAAACCATAATCATCTCATTTTCTGCTTCTGAGTGGACCTGCATAATTAAAACTCTGCTCTAAATGTTGCCTGTGAGACATTTTACTCAGTTTCTAAAAATTCAAAACGTTTTGATTTGTTTTTGCAACTTAGATGAAGTTCAGGTCAAACATGGACAGAATTTTTCTCTCTGACAAAATAACTTGGAAGAGTTTTTATTTTATTTCCATTGTTTTGCTTTTCCAGATAAAATGAAAGAATTTTCATTTTCAGCTGTCTTTGTTTTGTTTCTCCCTGCAGAACTTCCTGTTCAGTTCCTGAGGAAGGAGGAAGAGGAAGTTCCTGCTGACCAGCAGGTCTGGAAGTCCAGTCCGGACCGGGAGGAACCAGAACCTTCCCGGGTCAAAGAGGAAGATGATGCTCTCTGCTTCGTCCGTGATGAAGAGCCGCCGGTTCTGAAGCCGGACGCTGATATCGCCATGGTAACGTCTGCTGATAGCGAGCCAGAACCCAGCAGGGACCGGAGCGTGTCCGAGTCTGAGACCCGAGGCCCGGCGGGAAGCTGGAGCGATGACTCGGACTCGGCCAGAGATCGGACCGGGTTCTGGAGCAGCCGGCAGGAAGGTCAGGACCCAGACGCTCTGACTCCAAACAGCGGCCTGCTCGGCGCTGCAGCCGCCGGGGTCAGAGGTCAGGATGGAAGTTGGATCAAGAAGGAGCTGGAGCCGAAGAGGAGACGGGTCAGGAAGAGGAGCAGCGGTTCCGGCCTGGTTCCTGGTGGACTGGGGCTGCGGCCCGTTTCCTGCGACGTCTGCGGGAAAGCCTTCAGGTGCAACTCGGAGATGCGGGTCCACTTGCGCGTTCATACGGGCGAGAAACCGTTCTCCTGCGACGTCTGCCAGAGGGCGTTTAGCTTCAAGGTCAACCTGTCCGTCCACATGAGGACACACACGGGAGAGAAACCGTACGCCTGCCAGTTTTGCGAGAAACGCTTCTCGGATCACTCATCGCTCCGGAAGCACACCAACGTTCACACAGGAGAGAGGCCGTACTCCTGCGCCGTCTGCGGAAAGCGCTTCAGCCGCAGCAGCCACATGTGGCGGCACGTCAGGGTCCACACCGCAGAGGCTCCGCCCACCTGAGGCTCCACCCACCTGAGGGACGGCCGCAGGTGCAGGCCTGACCCAGTCAGTAGGTCTGGTCCGGGTCCAGAACTTTGATTTGTTTTTATCATGTTTCTGTTGAAGCAGCGACCCGACGAATCGTTCTGGTTCTGCTGGATTTTACAGCCGAGACCAGAAGTTTACATACAGCCAATAAAGAAAAACAAATCCACCATTTTTATCTCTTCTCTTGTTTCAGAATCACTGAAATTATTTCTGTTTGCTAAACGACTCAATTATGAGAAAAAGAATCTGCCAGAGTTTTATGGATTGAGCTTAAAGCATTCGTGTTGTTAATTACAAAGATTTTAACGCATTAAAAATCTGAACACAGTTAATCACTCTTTTGTTTTTGTCAGGCTGGAACCTTCGTATTCTCACGTTTCCGGTACGTCTGTGAATCAGGTTGGTGGAAACGGAAACCGACGAGGAGCTTCCAGGCCAGGAAATTAAATTATGGGAATGGAGTTAGAACCCCACGAAAATAATCGCACCATTACCTGAATAAAGGAATGACATGAAAATAAAGTTACAATGTTATGAGAATAAAGTCTGAAAATTTGTTATGTAGCACCTTAAACCACTCTATGAGAAAAACTAAAATGGTGGGTGCTTGGGTTCGACATCAATGAGGTAATACCACTGACCGGGTTTGTAACAAATATGACCCAGAGAAATAGAAATTCAGGCGAAATTACTCAGCTTCACTTTATTAACTACGGTGACATGGACCCTCACTGTTAATCACCATTGAACTGTAAGCTGTGAATACTTTTAAGTTTTAGGAAAACAACACCAAAAAAAAATGGAAAACAACATATACTTTTCACATAAGGCAACACATAAGGCGGGCCCACTAAACACTTAATGTTCATAAGCAATGTCCAAGCTAATATATCGTCCTGAACAGTCAGTTCTACTCACGACCTTCAAATGGTGGTGGAGAAATGGGAAAAGACCCGAGAAAACCCAACGGTGCAGGCCTGTGACCAACGAGGAGTAGACATTGAAATCCCAGAGGGAGGACGAATGAAAGAAACAATTTGAGAGCGGTGCAATTCGGGGAAAACATAGGAAACGCTGAGATGCCTCCCTCCTCTCAACTCCGCCGCGGCTCAACGGCTGCCGCAGGACCGTGGCGCTAAAGCGTTAGCCCACTTAGCTTAGCCCGAAGTCCGTCGCGACCACTTGCTCCGGCCCCCTCCTGCCTCGTCCCTCCAGCGTCCACTCAACTCCTTCAACTTCTCCCGACTTCCGTGCTCTCTCGTCCTGTTGTCCCTCTGTCTCTCCTTTTCGTCTCTCCTCTCTTTCTTATTTATTCCTCTTTTCGTTATTGTTTTTTTTTTTTTTTTTTTTTTCCGTCCGCCTCCGTTCTCCACCCTTCACTCCTTTCTCCCTTGCTCCCGCCCTCTCCTCCTCTCCACCAATCCCCATCCCGCACCGGACAAACTGTCCCCACTGCCAATGAAAATGGTGAGATCAGAGAATGCGCAGTGCAGCTTACGTCACACTGCTTCTTTCAGTTACAATATTTACACAATAGCTCACTAACAAACAATAGTTTTTATCATCAAATAAGATAATTACTCAATAGTGACCTTTATATTATTCAACTATTAAGGTGAAGGAAAATACCAATGTATTTCTTTCAGAAAGAAGAATACTAAACACTTAGTTGTTCACCAATGTATGTTTGAGTAAACAGTAATTTACTTTTAATATACTTGTATCTTATTTTGAACTATGTAAAATTAACCTTAACAAATAGTAACTACCATAACCTCAGTTTGTCACTGGGCTACATCTTCCCCCTTCTAGAAGGTTTTGATGTCCCCATCAAAATTAACGAGGGACAACTAACAGAGGACAGTTTTGATAAGAACTCGGCCTAGAACATGTTTCACACATGGCCATGGGGTGGCACCAGAGGGTATGGCAAAACTGGCTTCTAGGGACTTGGTAGATTCCACTTCCCACCAACACTCCATGGCTGAAGACTGTCACCGGCCGGTCAGAAGGCTTTCCGAGTTCATCGTAGCTCAACCGAACTACAGGTCGGGCAACTCTCTGTGATCTTTTAGCAGGGATCTGTGGTGGATAGAGGTCTGTTTCCTCCACTGGATCAAGGGTTGGATCAGGAATAGCAGTAATGTCTGAATAGGTACTAGAGACTGCCTCCAGTTCTCCCAAATCCTGGACTGATCTTGTTTTATCACTTTCACTGATAGTGAGCCCAGATATTCTGTTGGACAACTCTGGATGAGTCAGTAGTCCATCCAAATCGACACCCTGTGGTTTGGGTAAGAATACTTCCTCGTACTCTGATTCTGGGTACATTTCCTCTTCATTGTTGGAAGACTTTAGGAGTCCACCCACCTTTTGTTGCGCTCTTGTTCTGCATCTTTCTGGTGGTTCTGTGCCACTGTCATCCAATGGAAGTCTCACCAGGTATCCAATAGGCAACAAGTGATTCCGATGAACCGTCTTCTCTGCACCCCCACCTCGTTCAGGTTTAATCTTGTAAACTGGGAGATTGGGCAATTTATCCACAATAAAATAGGGTATGGGTCTCCATTTGGCTTTCAGCTTTTGTTTTCCTGCAACACCAAAGTTTTTCAGCAGAACTCTGTCCCCTTTTTCCAGAACTTGTTCTTTCACACGCTTATCGTGGGCTGCTTTGTTCCGTTTATGATTCTTGTCAGCTGTCTCTGTTGCCAAGTCATAAGCTCTCTCGAGATCTTTCTTCAGTTTGGTTACATACTGATGATAGGAGACAGACTTTTGACTTTCATCCGACACACTGAAACATATGTCTATAGGTAGCCGGGCCTCTCGTCCAAACATTAACAAGTAGGGCGAGTACCCTGTTGCCTCATTTTGAGTGCAGTTGTAGGCGTGAACCAACTGACTTATCTTTTGACTCCACTTGTTCTTTTGCTTTGGATCAAGGGTTCCAAGCATTGACAGAAGTGTACGGTTGAATCTTTCGGGCTGTGGGTCTCCTTGCGGATGATAGGGAGACGTTCTTGACTTACGAATCCCAAGCATCTTCAAGAGATCTCGGATCAGTCTGCTTTCAAAATCCCTCCCTTGGTCCGAATGTATTCTTACTGGGAGTCCATAATGGACAAAGTAACGCTCACAAAGGATCTTTGCCACCGTGGCAGCTGTTTGGTCCTTAGCTGGGAAAGCTTGGGCATATCGTGTAAAATGATCTGTCACTACTAGGATGTTGGAAAACCCCTGTGAGTCCGACTCAAGTGACAAAAAATCAATGCACACAAGGTCAAGAGGGCCTTGACTAGTTATCTGTTTTAAGGGAGCAGCTCGCTGTGGAAGTGCTTTACGAGTGACGCATCTTCCACAGTTTCTTACATATTGCTCAACCTCAGCTCCCATCTTGGGCCAATAGAACCTGTCACGGATGAGTCCGACAGTTTTCTCCACTCCCAGGTGCCCAGACTCATCATGGAGGGATTTTAACACCATGGAGACATGTTCTTTAGGGAGCACTATCTGATAAATTTCCATGTCGGAGGGTCTCTTAACCTTTCTGTAGAGCAAACCATCTTTGATGACCAGTCTACTCGCCTCCCTGTTTAGCAAATTAGCCATAGTGTTATCCCCTGGTGAGAATGGTATACCCTGGCAAAGTGACCGCTTGATGGGAGCGATTGCTGGGTCTGCATCCTGTGCTTGGATGAGGTCGTTGTGGCTAAGTCGCATCAAGCAACCCAGATCGAGGTGAACTGGATAAGCGTAGCAGACAGGTATGCCATCAGGGGAGATCCCTAGAGACTCTGCTATTGTGATTGTCTCATCGCAAACTTTCTGTGAGTTGACCTGCTTACACAGTGTTTTGACGCTTTCAGGCGGCATAGTTTGCCAGTCTTTATCTTCTGCTGGTAAGGGGTTTCGTGATAGCGCATCAGCGTCGATGTTGTGAGCCCCTAACCTATACTGCAATGTGAAATTGTATGTTGAAAGGGCAGAAAGCCATCGATGACCAGTGGCATTGAGCCTGGCTGTTGTAAGAATATATGTCAACGGATTGTTATCCGTTTGCACTTTAAACTGAGCTCCATACAAATAGTCATGGAATTTGTCAACTACAGCCCACTTTAGAGCCAAAAACTCAAGCTGGTGCACCGGATAGTTTTTTTCAGATGCACTCAGCTTCCGGCTAGCAAAAGCCACAGGCCTCAATCCTTCAGGGTATTCTTGATTCAGAACTGCACCCAGGCCATGCAAACTGGCGTCTATGTGGAGGGTATAGGGTTTGGTTGGGTCGGCAAACGCCAGTACCGGTGCATTTGTGAGGCAGTGAATGATCTGGTGAAAGGCCTCACTGCACGACTGATCCCATCGACTGCCAAAAGGCTCGTTAACCTTGTAGTAGGTTTTGCATGTCCCCTGACTAGATTTACTTCTCTTTTGGGTGGGAGGATAGCCTTTGCATAGCTCCGTAAGAGGTCGGACGATGATGGAATAGTTCTTTATGAATCGCCGATAGTAGCCACAAAATCCAAGGAACGACTGCAGAGAGGAGAGATCGGTTGGCTGCTTCCACCGGGTTACAGCTTCCACCTTTTTGGGGTCAGTAGCAATGCCATGCTCAGAGACAATATGGCCAACATAGGTAACTTGTGAACAACAAAACTGACACTTGTCAAGGGACAGCTTTAGTCCAGCCTCCTCAAGGCGTGCTATGACCTTAAGCAGCCTCTCTTCGTGCTCTTCAAGGGTTCTGCCAAACACAATCAAATCGTCCAGGTACACTATGACCTCCAGCAGATGCATATCTCCTACCGCTTTCTCCATCAGCCTTTGGAATGTCGCAGGAGCCCCTGTTATCCCCTGCGGCATCCGTTCAAACTGATAGAACCCCAGAGGACATATAAAGGCTGTCTTTTCCTTGTCCTCTTCAGCCATAGGGATCTGATAGTAGCCGCTGCGGAGGTCTAAGACAGAAAACCACTTACTGCCCGTCAGACAGTCTAAGGCATCGTTGATCCGGGGCACAGTGTACTGATCTGGGGTGGTTCTGCGATTCAAGGTTCTATAGTCGACACACATCCGCAGTTGACCATTCTTTTTCCGGGCAAGGACAATGGGTGAAGCGTAGAGGCTTCTTGATTCCTTTATGATGCCTGCTGCAATCAGCCCTTGAAGATGGCGCCTGAGGTCATCTAAATCGGCGGGAGCTATGCGGCGGGAACGCTCCCGGAAGGGTGTACTGTCAGTCAGACGGATATGATGTTCCACACCCTTGGCCAAACCTACATCCCATTCATCAGTGGAAAACACATTGGAATGCTGTGACAGCTGGTGCTGTAGTCGTTCTTTCCATTCTCTGCTGATTGAGATGTCTCCAAAATGGAACAAAGAAGGGTCAATGGGTGGAACAGCATTGACCTTCCTTCCTGGGGCATCCATCACCATGTCAACTACATACAGGTGAGCAATAATGGTGCCCAATGGAATAGCTGTTTGCTTTAAGGACTCATTTCTCAGCAGCACCAGAAAGCTGTTCTTATCTAGCATCTTAGAGAACAGTACCGTGGGCTGGACCAGTACACTTGGTGGAAGAGCAGGTGAGGCAGCACGTTCAGTTATTAGTATGCTGTCTCCTACTGTTTTATTCTCTTTGACTTTACAAATGGCAATGTGTTCTGTGCCAGCAGGAATGATTAGTGGGCCTGGCCCTGTCCACTTTACATCAGCCACTTTAATATCTTTTGCAAGCTGTGGTTTATGGGCAGGTAAAGAACTTTGTTCCTGCACTTGGACTCTGGCTGAGTGGACTTGCTCTGAGCCTTTCACTTCTGGGTTCAAGTTGATAGGCTGAATCCCTTTGACATTTGTGCCAACCAAGACTGGTACGGTCTCAGAACAACGTGGGTCAGGACACACTAAAGCCAGAACCGGAACTGACTTGATTGTTTCAGACTTGGACTGTCTAGGGAGCTCCAGATCAATGTGGATGTATCCTTTGTATGGGTAACCACTCTTTGATTCACTGAGGCCCCATATGGATAGACCAGTAACCGGGTGGAGTGGGACATGTGACAAGTGTTCTGAGTAAAAGCTGTCAAAGATGATGGTTATTTGGGACCCACTGTCCATCAGAGCAGTGCAAATCTTGCCATTGATTTTCACTTCGGCAAGGGAAGGAGGTCCAATTAGTCCCTCTGGTAAGCCACTGGTCTCTACCATGATAGCGCTTCTCTTTACATCCACATTGGTAGGTTTTGTTCTTGTGTTGCTGTTTTGTTTCTGGTTTGTTCTTTGTTTTCTTTGCACCTGTATCAACTTTTGTATTACTTTAGGGCAGGGGTGGGCACTCCTGGTCCTCGAGGGCCGGTGTCCTGCAACTCTTAGATGTCTCCCTGGTCCAACACACCTGAATCCAACAGCTGAATCTCCTCCTAAGTGCAGTCAAGTTCTCCAGAGTCCTGTTAACGACCTCATTATTTGACTCAGGTGTGTTGAAGTAGAGATGCATCTAAAAGTTGCAGGACACCGGCCCTCGAGGACCAGGAGTGCCCACCCCTGCTTTAGGGTAGTTCTCTGGGGCTGTGCATTTAGTTGCCAAATGCCCATCCTCCCCACACCGGTAGCAGAAAAAATCACTCGAGTCCCTTGGTGTGAAAGGTCTTTGGGATACTGAATTTGACTTGACTTCATCGTGATGTGACATTGTAGTGGAGCGGTAACTGGGTCGAAGAGACATAACAGAAACTTGCTCTCGGAGCTCTCTAACTTCTTCTCTCAAAGCTTGCATGCTTTTATCTTCTACTGTCACTTTCGGTGGGTTGACTGTTAGCTCAGAAGTGGCAGCAGCAGTGCTGGGCGTGAATGATGAGATAGTTAATTCACTCACTTGCGTGCGGAGCCCTTGTATTTCGGCTTTCAGATCCATCACCTCTTTGTCTGGCACTGCAATGGTACTTTTAGCATACACAGCTTTGGGAGGTTGTAATCTACGACGGGAAGCTTCGTGTTCCTCTTCATGCCGTATTTCATTCAACAACTGTAGAAATGGAGGGGGATTTTGCCGGCGTTCTCTCAGTCGAAGATTTAACATCATTAGATCTGATCGAGTGCCACCTTTAATGAGCTGATCAATACGTGCTTGGTTGGCGGTAGCTGACTGCAGGCCACCCTTTTTAACAACTTTATTGAGAACTCGCTCCATGCGCCTCAGAAATTCAGAGAGCTTCTCATTCGGTTGCTGACATAGCTGTCTGAATGTGAAGTACAGGTCTTCTCCAGTTTCAGGCGTGCCAAACGTGCTCTCCAATATGTCGAGGTACTCCATAGCGGTTGCATCATGGTTGTTGAATCGAACGGCCTGCAATATTTCCAGAGCTGGACCCTTCACACTTTCCATAACTCTCATTTTCATTTCTCTCTCAGGTCGATCAGACTCTTCTATCATAAGCCTGGCTTGTTCAATCCAGTTCTCCAATGTCTCCTCCCCTGGAGGAGTGGGTTGCACTCCAGAGAAAGTGCGTAGACGTCGGTAAGGGCTTCCCTCACTGCTTGAACGAGGATTTGCCATTTGAAGAACTTCACCAACTGCTCTTATAATGGCTTCAGGGGTGGATGTTCTAAATGGGGAATCTTGACCCGAGTCAACAAATGGGTTACATCCGCTTCCAGAGTTCTGTGGTTCATCTTCCTCTTCAGAAGGTCCAAAGATTCTCCATGGCTCATCTGAGCCCTCTGGCAAGACATCCAGTGGACAGGCTTTTGCATTGACTTTCTGCCTACACTCACACAGCACAGTTAAACGTTGAGTCTGCGGATCATACATCCTGCCTCTCACTTTAACCCGACCAAGTGCTTTGATTGACTGCAGAGTTTCTTCAATGGTATTCACCTCTACCTCTTCTGGGACATTCTTAACCAATATGGCATACTCTGGGTCAATACCTTCGCCCTTACACCAGTGCCTCAACTGAGCCATCCCCATGACCTTTACTATATTTCTCTATAGGATTAGTGCTTAGTTAGGTTAGGTTAAGCAAACTGAGCAAGTTTAAACTAGTTTTTTTTTTTTTTTTTTTTTTTTTTGTTTCCCTGGGTCAGACTAGAAATATTTTATTTTAGTTTATTTATTTATTTATTTTTACATTCCCCGTACGGGCCACCACTTTATGTAGCACCTTAAACCACTCTATGAGAAAAACTAAAATGGTGGGTGCTTGGGTTCGACATCAATGAGGTAATACCACTGACCGGGTTTGTAACAAATATGACCCAGAGAAATAGAAATTCAGGCGAAATTACTCAGCTTCACTTTATTAACTACGGTGACATGGACCCTCACTGTTAATCACCATTGAACTGTAAGCTGTGAATACTTTTAAGTTTTAGGAAAACAACACCAAAAAAAAATGGAAAACAACATATACTTTTCACATAAGGCAACACATAAGGCGGGCCCACTAAACACTTAATGTTCATAAGCAATGTCCAAGCTAATATATCGTCCTGAACAGTCAGTTCTACTCACGACCTTCAAATGGTGGTGGAGAAATGGGAAAAGACCCGAGAAAACCCAACGGTGCAGGCCTGTGACCAACGAGGAGTAGACATTGAAATCCCAGAGGGAGGACGAATGAAAGAAACAATTTGAGAGCGGTGCAATTCGGGGAAAACATAGGAAACGCTGAGATGCCTCCCTCCTCTCAACTCCGCCGCGGCTCAACGGCTGCCGCAGGACCGTGGCGCTAAAGCGTTAGCCCACTTAGCTTAGCCCGAAGTCCGTCGCGACCACTTGCTCCGGCCCCCTCCTGCCTCGTCCCTCCAGCGTCCACTCAACTCCTTCAACTTCTCCCGACTTCCGTGCTCTCTCGTCCTGTTGTCCCTCTGTCTCTCCTTTTCGTCTCTCCTCTCTTTCTTATTTATTCCTCTTTTCGTTATTGTTTTTTTTTTTTTTTTTTTTCCGTCCGCCTCCGTTCTCCACCCTTCACTCCTTTCTCCCTTGCTCCCGCCCTCTCCTCCTCTCCACCAATCCCCATCCCGCACCGGACAAACTGTCCCCACTGCCAATGAAAATGGTGAGATCAGAGAATGCGCAGTGCAGCTTACGTCACACTGCTTCTTTCAGTTACAATATTTACACAATAGCTCACTAACAAACAATAGTTTTTATCATCAAATAAGATAATTACTCAATAGTGACCTTTATATTATTCAACTATTAAGGTGAAGGAAAATACCAATGTATTTCTTTCAGAAAGAAGAATACTAAACACTTAGTTGTTCACCAATGTATGTTTGAGTAAACAGTAATTTACTTTTAATATACTTGTATCTTATTTTGAACTATGTAAAATTAACCTTAACAAATAGTAACTACCATAACCTCAGTTTGTCACTGGGCTACAGTTATTTTATATTTATTTGTGTTTTTTTCTTTTACTCTGAAATACTAGTATTTCCACCTAATTTTATATTTTTCTCTGACATCATTTTAAATATCCTCACCTCCCTAAAACAATGGCATAAATCATTTTGTGCCAAAAGTTGTTTTTTTGGCAAAGAAAATGATTTATGCCATTATTTTAGGAAGGTGAGGATATTAAATCGATGTTATGACCGCTTACATAATACTTGAGTTGCATTTTTAATAAAATCCTTTTTTTAGTCTTATTTTATTAATTTCTTGGATGAATATTTTCTAATTGAGTAAAAATACGTGGAAGCAGAATTCCCAAAAATGTATATTCAACTAAGAGTAGAACTACTTCAACATATTTTTACTCAAGTAAAAGTAAAAAGTACAGTGTAGTAAAGTACATTATCACTTGAGTACATTTTAGTGATAATGTAATTTACTGTTGCTTGTGTAGATTTTCCTTCCCAGTGATTATTATTGTTCATAAAATTAATATGCTGTTTATCTGCGCCGCATTTTTTGGTGATATTCTCGTTTATTGATGACATTCTGATGTCCGTCCTGCATCCCGCCGGCAGAGGGCGGTGTTGGCAGCCCCGCCCCCCTGTGACACCCAGGCGGATGTAAACAGCTGCGGTGGTTTAGCCGTGAACATGTCCGGCATGTCTTCGGTCCAGCATCTCAGAGAGTTCATCAGCGAGCGGCTGGCTGCCGCCGCGGAGGAAATCTTCTCGGTCTTCCAGAGAACCGTCGCCCAGTACGAGGAGGAGCTGGACCGCCAGCGCAGGCTGCTGGACGGCGCCTGGAGACCGGACAGCGGCTTCCAGAGAGCAGGTCAGGAGGACCGCGGAGCTGGTTCCGACCCGATCCAAGAGGGTCGGATCTGAGCTTCATGGTCCGTCTGTTAGTCTAACGGGGAGGTTGTTCCTCTGCGTCAGAACAGCAGGCCTGAATCCGGCCTCCATCTTTACTCTGACCGCAGAATCAGGGGGTCACCAGCTGATCCACAACACCACTCGGTGCCCAGGTGACCCAGCGGACCGCTGCTGGCAGAACATCCCGGCGGTACTGAGACAATCAGAACCGACTTATAGCTTTAAATAAAATATGGCTTAAAAATAAAATGTATTATTTTTTCATACCAGATCCGATTTTATTCGATTTCTTTTCTAAAAACTATAAAATAGATGACAAAAAATATTTTTAAAAATTGGCTTTTATTTCAGTCATTTTTCTGTGAGTTGTACAATAGAGTATCAGACTATGAGAATTTTATTAAAGAATATAATCATAATATCAACAGAATAAAGACACAGTTTAACTTGAAAACGTCCTAAAATTCTGAGTAAAAAGTCGCTTTGACATGAGCAGCTCACGGTTAAAAGATGAAATATTTTCTTGTTTGTAAAATCGATACCAACGATTAACTTCTTCATTTAACTTTTTTATTTATTTAGTTAGTCTAATTTGAAAATAATAAATCTTTTTTGATGATGTATGAAAGTGTCTGCATGTGAAACTCTCCAGTCTGGTTTTCTTTCCGTTTTTCTTCCAATGATCCAGATTTTCCTCAGATTTTGTAACCTGATCCGGATCAATAGTCCTGAAAGTCTCAGCTGATCAGTAAACAGCAGCAGGTCTGATCATATTTCTGGAGAATCAATCAGCTCATCGATATCGGCTCAGATTCAGATGGATCCTTACGGAGCTTTTTATTAGTTCATAGTGATAAAAAATCTGCTTCATAAAAATGTAACAATTTTATACCTAAATATTACAAAAATAAAATCAAAGTTAAACAAAAGGTGTACATTTACCAAAAAAGCAAAACAACTATAAACTGTAACTTATTTTATTGCATTGTGTCAAAAGTTTACATACCTATACAGTATTGAGGTTTAAAATTATTCAACCTAATATGAAATTTAATTTATTGAGAAAAAGCAAAGGATTTTAATACAAGTTGTTGAATAATCTGGGTTCCAGTTATGCTGTGGACCAAAACGGAGCGTTGCCACGGTAACTATTAATGTTTTAAAATCTTCCTTTCTTCCATCAGACCTGCTGCGACAGTACCTGTGCAAGAAGCCGGAGATTCCTGCCGCACCGCAGCTTTTGCACCAGCAGGGGGCGTCGGCGCTGACCCGGCAGCAGCCAGAACCTCCGGAGGGAGCAGAGAGTTTCCTCCCCAGAGCTGAACGGAGGAGCCTGGAGGAGCCGCTGGTTCTGAAGCAGGAGGCGACTCACCCAGACGGACGTCGCAGGGCTCCAGAACCGAAACGGAACAAGTTTCCTCTGGAAGGAAGAGAGCAGACCAGAACCAGGAACCCGACCGGCAGCAGAGAGAGCGGCTCCACCTCAGAGAACCGAGACCAAACCCAGAAATCAGAACCAACCTTCCAGCAGAACGCAGAAACAGGTGAGAATCTGAGAAGGTTCACCTGCAGCTGAGGAGGATGACCAGTAGGGGGAGGTTCTGCAGATCAGACGGTCCAGATCTCCACCACTTCCTGCACCAAGAACAGCCAACCTGCAGGTTTTCTACAGGTGAACTGCAGGTGGAGCTCAAACGTTCTGTTCATGTCTGCACAACTGCTTAAAGGGCCGGTAGCACGTAAAATCAACGTTTTTCATCTTTTTATCACGTTAGAAAGTTTTTCCCTCGTTAAAACATTCCTGCAGTGTTGCTTTGATTCTTTGAGAAATCCTTTAATCTCCATGGCAACCAGTCAGTTGCAAACTCCTGGGTGGATCTAGCCCCACCTTCGAGGAGCAGCTCCTCCCCCACTCAGCTCCTTCAGACTAGCAGCAGCAATTAGCAAACAGCTGCTGAGCTCGTTATAGGAGCTGCTGCTCAGAGCAGTGCTGGTAAAAACGATGAAGGGTTAATAGAGGAGCCAGACATTTAATCAGTTTCTTTGTTTTTCTCTCTGCAGATGCTCCACAGCGTTGTGTCTCCCTGGAGGCGGAGCCTCCTGCAGACCAGAAGGAGCAGCAGGAAGCAGAACCTCCACAGATTAAAGAGGAGCAGGACGAGCAGCTGATGCTGAAGGAGGAGATCAACTCCTTCACCGTGACGTCGGCTTATGAGGAAAGCGACGGAAGTGAAGCTGAAGGAAACGGCGAGCAGAACGTTTTCCTCGGCTTCCAGGAGGGAAACTGGGAGCGAGAGTCTGGATCAGCAAGCAGCGCCGACCCGATGCCACGTCCTAAACTCATGAGTTACAGTTACAACCTGAGCGCTGAGAGTCCGAGCAACGCGGGGACCAGCGACGGACCCTCAGGATGTCAGCTCTGTGGGAAAAACTTTGGCAGTGACGCAGAATTAAAGGAACATTTTAAAATCCACGTGGTGGAGAAGCCATTTTCCTGCAACGTGTGTGGAAAAGCTTTCAAATACAACATCAAGCTGCTGATCCACATGAGGACGCACACTGGGGAGAAACCATTTTCCTGCGAAATCTGCGGCAAAGGTTTCAGCCAGAAGGTCAATCTGAACGTCCACATGAGGACGCACACGGGCGAGAAGCCGTATCTCTGCAAGACCTGCGGAAAGAGGTTCTCTGACCAGTCTGGCTTTAAACGCCACATGACCATCCACACGGGCGAGAGGCCCTACATCTGCAAAACCTGCAACAAAGCCTTCAGGTACAGCGTCCACCTCATGGTCCACATGCGAACGCACACGGACGAGCGGCCGTACTTCTGTAAAACCTGCGGCAGAACCTTCTCCGACCCATCCACACTCCGGAAGCACACCATGACCCACACGGGTGAGAGATCCTACTCCTGCCAGACCTGCGGGAAGTGCTTCAGCGACAACAGCAACCTGCTGCGGCACATGAGGACGCACACGGGTGAGAAACCGTATTCCTGCGAGATCTGCGGCAAAAGCTTCAGCCAGAGCAGCAACTTGATGCAGCACATCCGCACCCACACGGGCGAGCGACCGTACCCCTGCGGCATCTGCGACAAGAGCTACAGCCACAGCTGCACGCTGCTCAAACACATGAGGAGCCATTCGGGCGAGAAGCCGTACTCCTGCCAGCTCTGCGGCAGATGTTTCAGTCATAAATGCACGCTGCTGAAACACATGAAGATCCACACAGACAGCGGCGCTGTGCAGTCCTGAAAGCCCTGAAAGCATCGCGTCAGGAGGCGAGCTGGTCGGCTAGTCCGCTCACATCCTTTAAATGTTCCTATTCTAGTTTTTCTTCATTTGTTCTTCATCTTCTCTTTTCATAACTGAACTTTATCATCTCTGGGAGAAAAACTGAAATGATTTGTTGATTTTCTGTGGAGCTGCAAACAGAGCAAAACATGTTCAAAAGAAGAAAAACCGACGACATAAATGCTGGTTCTCCTCACCGCCAGCACCAACATCACGCATATGCAGAAAAATATTAATAATATTTGTATATTGCAAATTTTACAATGTTTTTTGAAGTCTGAGGATTCCGAAGGACATGCAGTGATTCACCACTGATGGTTACAGACTGACAGGGGTAAGGATGCCCACCAGGCCCAAAACAGACAGAGCGGGGTCTGAACCCGCAGCCCAGCAGTTCCAGGACGAACGGCTGGAACTGCTGGGCGTTACAGGCGCCCAGCGTCAGCAGCAGAGAGTCAGGAACAGAACAAACATTTAATTATGAGAATAAATTCACAAAATTACCAGAACAAAGTCGTAGTATTACAAGAATAAAGCCATAATAATATGAGAATAATGTTGTAATTTACCTAATTAAAGTTGTAATAATACGAGAATTTTGTGAATTTTTTCTCGTAATTAAAAATAACTTTCTTTTAGTTTGACCCGAACAATGTTTTGAAAAATGACTTTTTTTGGCAATCATCATCATCATCATCATCATCATCGTCCTCCCGGTAGCTGTAGCATCTTCGCTGTAATTCATTCATCTCAGCTGTTTGCTGCTCCACATTTACAGAGATTTTCTTAAAAGTGATATAATAAGCTAAAGAAAACCAAATATGTTTTAGTGGGGTGTTTTTAAAGAGTAGATGTTAATATAATACACCTGGGCTGTGGGGAGAAACCCCACAGCTGCAGCTCAGTTCATCTCCAAGAAAACGGTTTTATTGCTGAAAGTCCGATTCACTGTGAGCTGAGATGAATCGCTTTAACTTCCTGGTGTGAACTGAATGAATCCCAGCCTGGATTCGTTTCCACGGTCTCGCCGTTCGTTCAGGAGTTCGGCTTTCCCCGCCTTCCTCTGCGACAGAGAGACGGATGTAATCCTGAGGAAGAAGTGATTGTAACTGAGACCAAACAGTTTCCTGTCTCTGTAGATGAGCGGTGTCCAAAGTGTGGCCTGGGGGCCAAATGTGGCCCTTGTGCGGCCCCCAACTGCAATTCAAAAATGATACAAATTTGGCCCGTTGATGCAGATGGAAGATTTTAATTTGTAATTTTCTTACAATGGAAAATGTAAAGTACAACACAAAGTGTTTGTGTTGTTATAACCAACCTTTAACAAAAGATAAAACCATGTTTATTCAAAGACTTTTATTGAAATTATTTACCAAAATCAGCTTTTATTTAATCTGTTAAACATCACTAAAAATAGAAAATGTTTTGAAAGAAAATGATCCTGTTACTGAAAATCAATTTGTTCAACGGAGCCGAAAAGAAACTGAAAACTAGATGCTTTTGTTTTAATACGGCAAAATTTACAAAGGCGTATTTTAGATAGAAAAAAAACCAGAGTAATAAATTTCCAGAATAAAACTCAGAAATGTTGAAAGTAATTATTGTAGAAGTAATTTTCTACAATCAACTTGGAAATTCCTGAGTTTCAAATGTTGAAAATTTTGGACTTTTGAAACTTTTTTGACTTTTTTTTTCTATAAAATTTCTGAGACGAATCTCAATTTATGAGTTTTTTGGTGGAAATAAACTTTTCTTATTATTTTATGTTTTATCTACGATGGCTCTAATATTCTATCATAAAAATCACATTCAGGTTTTGGAACTACAATAAATATCTATTTCGAGAAAAAAAAATCAGTTTTTTTATTTGCCTGATTTAAGTTTTTTTTGGACCCAAATGACAAAAAGTTTGGACACCCTGCTTAGATCATCGGTGTTTGTTTTCCGTCGCCTCCTGTTATCCTGAACGTAACCATAACGACGCCAACAGGAACTCTGATGAACTCAAACGTGAGTTCATGGGGTTTATTTGAACTCTGACCTCTGGACTTCAGCCTGCATGTCTGGAAACTTCTGTGAAAGTAGAAACAGGTGAATCAGTAAATGCTGCCGTTCAAAGTCTGGCAGGTTTTCCTTCAGCTGTTTGTGTGAATTAATGACAGAATCAGATGAAGAAAACCTGAGAAAACGACAAATCCACCCAAACCAACGGGTCTGCAGCAGCAGCAGGACTGGGGATGTGAAGAATCTCAAGTGTTTTGCAGTTTTCTGGAAGTTTCTTTCAGATTTGTGGTGCATAGAAGCTGAACGCTGCTTCTCCACGCTGGGTTTTTATTTGTGAGAGGAGGCAAGTTCAGCAGGCCGACATGGATGAATGCACAGCTGGTTTATCTTTCTGATGAATTTTTGTATTTTGTTCCTTTCTGTACAGTGCTTTGCTCCGCTGCAGTTGTTACAATGTCCTTTAGAAATGAAGCTGGATTGGGTTGTTGGTTATTATTTGTTGGGATGTTTTTGTGAACAAAAATTAAACTATACAGCTATGAAAATTGAGATTTTTTTGCACTAATACAAAGTAAAGTTCCCAATTAAATCTAAAATAAACTATTTTAATCTTTTTATCTATGCAGAAGCTATTACATTTAATGCCCTTCTCATTCTTAATAAGCAAATGTTAAAATTTTAGCTCTACGCAGTTTTTTAGCTCACTTATGCCTCGGAAAACCTCATAAGTTACAGCATTTATTTAATTAGTGCTTCAGTTTCTTCTGAATTTGGACGAAACCTGAAAAAGAAAGGAGACATTTTGTTTCATGAACTTCGCGGCTTTTTCAGCTGGAATATTTCATAGCGGCAGTTGGCTGCTCCACCGGGAGGGGGCGGTGACGTAACCGAACAAACTGTTCAACAAGAAGAAGAAGCGGCGGCGCCATTTTTGCGCTGCGGTGGTTTAGCCGTGAACATGTCCGGCATGTCTTCGGTCCAGCATCTCAGAGAGTTCATCAGCGAGCGGCTGGCTGCCGCCGCGGAGGAAATCTTCTCGGTCTTCCAGAGAACCGTCGCCCAGTACGAGGAGGAGCTGGACCGCCAGCGCAGGCTGCTGGACGGCGCCTGGAGACCGGAGGTTCGGCTGGACCGGACGGGTGAGGGGTTCTGGCGCGCATCGCTCTAAACTCGCATATTGATGAGAAAACGGAGTGAAATATGACCGAACAGGAAACTTTTATAGATATTAGTAACAGTATCCTGTTTATTAACCATGTAAGGCCTAAAACGGTGAGTTTTATTTCGCAGATGAATTGAAATAAAAACGGTTTTTATTGACACAAGTCGAACATTTTACAGTGTCTGATGAAAATGTTCTGGTTTGCAATTCCCCGCTTTTTCTTTTATCACCATAATGTGATCTCACCGTAACAGTCTATTCATATAGGAGGGGATGCATTTTAATTTCTGAGCCTGCTAATATCTGACCCCCCGCTGTCCTGTTGATATGAACCCAGAAGCTTAGAGAACAGGAGTGATTATGTAGAAAAGGTCAAATCCCTCTTAACCTTTTATTTCTCCATGTTGCCGGAGGGAGGCAACTTTTGGCAGAATGGATTTTGAGCTTTCTGATATTTGCATGCCCTGCCATATTCCCAAAATATTGATATGAAATCATAGCTGCTCTACATAATCTGTTCTCTGAGCTACTGGTATAAGTTTCATATCAACAGGACAAGACAGGATGCAGATATTAGCAGGCTCAGAAATTAAAATTCATCCCCTCCTATATTCATAGGATAATTAATACAGAATCTACAAAACAGAACAACAGAGCAATTAAACAGAAAAAGATCTTGTATTTTAAAAAGTACAGAAAAACAACAAAGAAAAAAGTAAGACTTACAATATGTATGAGACATCATCAGAACTGAAGATGTTTGGACCGGATGCCTGGAGTGGAAAAACATTTCTGGGTGTTTAATTTACCTGTTTATGTAAGAAGTAGAAAAAATAGTCAGTAAAATCATAGAATCAGTTGATGTTCATTAAATATGAAGCTGTTTAAACTGTGGACTTAAGGGAGACAAACTGCCTTAAATCTTTCCACCATGATCTGAACACGTTGGTCCCTGCAGGGTGGTGAGGGGGCCGGTGGGGCCCGTCTGCAGCCGGTTCACCCTGGACAGGTCACCGGTCCGTCACAGGCCCTGAAAGCTAATAATCAATAAAATGTATGAAAGAGAAATGGCAGATTAACAAGGGGAATAAATTCTGTCCAGTTATTTTTAAATGAAATCATGTTTATTAAGCACTTAGTGTTGGAAACACAGCAGGTTCTGCTGTTAAACTGGAACCAGCTGCTCAGGAAAAATCACAATCCTTCCTCCATGAAGACGATGTGCAGCTTCATCCTCACAGCTGGTTGGTGATCTGGTGGATCTGGTGGATCTGGTGATCTGGTGGAGCCAGAGCCTCTGCTGAGACAGGAAGTCTTTAGGTTTTCTAATCCCTCTTTCATCTTCATCTGCTTAGACTGAAAAAATATGTTGAAGATAAAACAATGATGAAGGAGTTATAACAGCCTCACAATATCAAAGTGTCTTTGTCAAACTGAGCTTAATTAAAACCAGGTTAAGTTTATGAAGAAAACTAGATCAAGTGGCAACAAACAGCCTCCATACAGTTAGAACATGAAGCTGAATGATTGTTATAGTAAGAATCATAAAAGTCACAATAAAATTGATAAAGTAATTATTTCTGAAACCAACGAAAGTTAGTTTATATCTTTACTGTTTATAATTAATGAAGATAATTAGCATTTTGAAGCAAACTTCCCAGCAGCTAGCAACACGTTAGCAGCCTTCTCTGTTCCCACACTGGCTGAAGTCCACAGGTTTGTATTTTCTGAACAATATATATTTAATAAACCTCCAGCAGTGCTGCTGCTGTGTCTTCCTGCCTGTTCTGAACTTTGGTAGAAGCAGATAGTTCTGCATGTACAATCTTGTGTTTGCATTACTGCTAATATGTTTTTGTTTGTGACATCATCATCATCATATGATTCCTCAGTCAACATGTTAACTCTCTTCATGCCAGTCTGTTGGGCTTCATTTCCACATTTCTCTCACTTACATTTCCTCCCCATCTGCCTGCACTTTACATGTTGTTCAACTTTTGGGATTATACTTTTCATGTTTGGTCCTGCAGCTTGAACACATTAAAAACTTTTTAAACTACGTTACATTTCACTGTAACTTTTCTGACCCAATTCTTTTCTGAATTGTTTGTTATCCTCCTCAATAAAGAGATGAGATTTACTCCCTTGGTTACATCGTTTAGCGTCACTCGTAATCAGGAAGTAACTCTGTAAACAAGAACAACAATCTGAGAAGAGCTGGAGATGAAATCTCTGCTTTATGTGAGATCTGGAGGAAAGTAAACATGGAACAGATTTTTAAAAGTTTTTACAGAGATGTCTGATAAAGATATTCTGTTTGGACATTTTCTCACATTAGGAATATTCTGTTAAAATAAACTCAAATGTTATTAAAAATGATCAGAAAGCTCAGGGTTTGGGGGAAGGACTGTAATTTCTTCACTCATGTCAGCACAAGGTCTAAAGTACGACACCAAGATCAGGCCGGCTGTGAATCCTTTGAGGGAGGCTAACATAGCATTTAGCCTTTCACCCTCAGTGTCTACATTAGTGTTAAAGATAATGACTGTCCATTTTCCCTGCAGACCTTTCTCAGTATTTCCTCCAGAAGCAAGAGGAGATTCCTGCTGAGCTGCAGACCAGAAACCAGAAGATGGATCCCAACGTGGCCCAAAAGGAACCAGAAGGTTCGGAGGCGAAAGAAAACCAGGAAGCACCAGAAACTTTCCAGATTAAAGAAGAACAAAATGAACCAGAAGCTCAACAAGTTAAAGAGGAGCATGAAGAGCTCTGCGCCAATCTGGAGGAAGAGAACCTGGTTCTGATGCCGATGGTGGCTTCCTCTCATGAAGAAAGTTTGAACACTGAACCAGAGCCGGACCTGAACCAGCTTCAGCCTGACAGCCAACCAGAAACACAAGATCAGAATGAAAACTTGACTAACGACTCTGGATCATCTGGAAATGCAGCACTGGAACTGAAAAATGATCAGAGCACAGCTGATAAGGAGAAGTTGTCTCTGAAATGTGACGTTTGTGGAAAATTATTCTCCAGAGCTTCTAATTTACGTTCTCATTCCAGAGTTCACACTGGAGAGGAACCGTATTCCTGTAAAGTCTGCAAGAAAACCTTCCGAGAGAAGCATAACATGCTGAGCCACATGAGGACGCACACGGACGAGAAACCGTATTCCTGTAAAACCTGCGGCCGAAATTTCCGCTTTAGAAGCAGCTTCATGGTCCACATGAGGACCCACACAGGGGAGAAGCCATACTTCTGCCAGACCTGCGGAAAAAATTTTCCCGAACTGCAATCACTCAAGAAGCACATGATGATCCACACCGGCGAGAAACCGCATTCCTGTAGAACCTGTGAGAGAGGCTTCAGCAGCCGCAGCCACCTGGTGCGCCACATGCAGGTTCACTCTGCAGACCGGCCGTACCAATGTCAAACCTGCGGGAAAGGCTACGGCTGCAGCAGCCATTTCCGCAGGCACATGATGAGCCACACGGGCGAGAGACCGTTCGCCTGCACCACATGCGGCTTCCGCTTCATGCGCAGCAGCAACCTGAAACGGCACATGAGGAACCACTCCGAAGACAGGCCACACTTCTGCAAAACCTGCGGTAAGACGTTCTCCCTGCGGTCGGCGCTGTCCAAGCACATGCTGATCCACACGAGAGCCAGGCCTCACGCGTGCAACACGTGTGGAAAACGATTCATGAAAACGTTTCATCTGAGGCGCCATTTGAAGACTCACGTGGCTCCAAAGCATCTTTTGGAAGGAACCAATCAGTGATCAGCTCCTGCTCCGGCTGCAGACCCGATTCAGCTCATCAGGTCGACACGCTGGACTTCAACTAAAAGAGTTTCAGAGACATTTGATTTTGAAAGTCAGGATTTTCTGCGCCAACATAACGGATGGATGTTCTTATTAAAGACTCGCTTCATCATTTTTCTACTGTTTGAAATGATAAAAAAGAAGGAAAGTTACTGGTTTAAAACTTCTGGTAGAATCAGGATTTTTTTGTCAAATAAATAGGAAATTATTTTGTCCTTATCTCTTATATTTAGATTGAATATGAGCGTGCATGTTTTATATGAATTGTAAATTCAACAGAATATTTTTTGTTATTAGGCACAACTTTGTTTAAACAGTTTCTTAATACTTGAATCCATCTATCATTTAGCTCAGGGAGAATGTGATGATACATAAAACATAGACATATTAATATGTCTAGATGGATATTGATGTATAGATGGACAGTAAAGTGTATTACTGTGGACAGTAATACACTGTGGACAGTGGTCAAGATTCACCACTGGGAATCTTGACTTATTTCTCACTATTGTGACTTTTTACCCTCTGGATGTTGGCGACGGATCAGGAATCTTTTTCCTGCTCGTGGAAAAATCCGGCCAAAAAATAAACATTAAAGCATTTCCCATTGGAACATGAATTATCATTTAACAGTAATAAATTTACATTATCACTATTTTTGAATTTTTCGTTTTAATTGTATTGTTTTTAGTAGATTCCTTTTATATTTCTTTTCCCCTCATTTTTAGTTATGCTATATTTATTCAACATCATTTTTGACTTGCATTTTTCATATTCTGTATTCGTTCAGTATTTTATTTTTAAATACATTGATTTGTTTTATAATATTTTCTCTTTCATTTGCAGATTTCTGTTTATAACTTGTTCTCATTGGTTCTGTTAGGCGGTGATTCAGAATCAGCTTCAACATCAAGAACTGAACTCTGCTGGGAAATAAAGAGACGTGAATAAGAAAATACAATTTGAAATAAAATAAAAATATATTTATAATATATATTATAATATATAATTATAATATATTTTATATTTATAAAAATAAAATGGAAAATGGCTGAAGTGATACTGTTAATACAGCTGAAAATGATCAATATTAACTCATTAACTGTAACAAGTTGTGAAAATTCTTAATTGTAATTATTTGTACACAATATGTGATGTCACTTACCTCATCGAGCTATTTGTCTATTTTAATGTTTATTTCCAATTTTGGCCGCAGTTTCAGTCAATTAAAGGTGCAGAACCGAAAACCTCAGCAGTTCCTTTCCAAGACAGCAGGGGGCGATGACCGCGTGCGTAACACGCGATGTGGTCACGTGACGTCAACAGCTAGCAGTTAGCTTCCACTGTAGCGGTGTGAGTTTAGCCGTGAACATGTCCGGCATGTCTTCGGTCCAGCATCTCAGAGAGTTCATCAGCGAGCGGCTGGCTGCCGCCGCGGAGGAAATCTTCTCGGTCTTCCAGAGAACCGTCGCCCAGTACGAGGAGGAGCTGGACCGCCAGCGCAGGCTGCTGGACGGCGCCTGGAGACCGGACAGCGGCTTCCAGGCAGCAGGTCAGGAGGGCCTGCGGGCTGCAGGGTCCGGGCTCGGTTCTGACCCAGGGTGTGTCCAGGCAGAGCTTCGCTTCCTGCATGTTCTGACTTTAGTCCGGCTCTGATGTTCATTGGACCTGCAGAACCGAGAGATCAGAGTGAAGCTGTGGACCCGCTCCTTTTCAGTGAGCCGGTGGAGCAGAAAACAACCTGGGCAAATAAATACAAAACATGCAGTGCGCAACATAAATAAGTACACCCCATTCGAAAAGTAAGATTTGAATCAAAATCTTAATAAATACAAAAAGAATTCCCTCTATTTTCTCAATTTTGACTTTAGAGACTAGTTTAACTGGTTTAACTGGTTTAGATCCCAGTGTGACCTGTTATCTCCACAGCAGGGAGGTTCTGTCTTCACCCAGGAGGGAACAGTGACCCGGTTCATTTTTTAGCTAAAATGATTCTGAAGAACAGATTTCTTTATAAATCCAGTAAAAAACAATAAAACAACAGATTCTTACTGAATGAATGAAATAACAGATGATGGGTGGAGTTATTTTCTCAGTAGGAAGCTGCTGTTAGAAAACAGGATTGTGTCTTCATGCCGATTATTAACTCCTTTCCATAGGAATTAAATGAGAATTCTGTCTGGATTACTTTGGAAAATATTAAAATTAGTTCAACTTAATTTTTAAACATAAAAATGTTTGACTTTGTAGTAAATTACATCTTTTGTCTTTGATTTAGGAAACAGAACTTAAGTTTTAGTTTGACCTAAAATAAACACCCTTAATTATTGCACTTTTTAAACTTTATCTGGTTTTCATTAAACTGTCCGTCCGTCCATCCAGGTAAGCTACAAACCACTCTTACAACTGTAAAGTTCAAACCAAAAATTAACGTTCACTAATAAAATATCAACTCTGATTCAAAAACTATACCCGTGTTCAAATACAATAGAACAAATTCATAATTTCATATCAATTGAAAATAATGGCTCATCAGATTAGATTCCATATTTTTCTAGTACTTTTATATTTTGGGTCTAAAATACATTTTCCTGTTGCAATAATCAGTAAATCAATTAATGATGATAATTTGAAACAGGCTCAATAATTTCCATTTACATGATTTATTGTTTTTCTCTCTTTCTAGCAGAAACTGGATGAAAAAAGTTTCCCGTGTTTCTGGTGTTTGGTCTCAACCAGCCCGTTTTGAAGAACAGTTTTGTTTAGAAATGTAATAATTCATTTTATTTATTTCTGTTGTTTTGTTTATTTATTTTGGACACTTATAATGTCTCCCAGTTCCAGTGTTAAACTTTATAAATTAAAGTTTATTAATCTTTCAGAATGTGTTATTTTGTTATTATCATTACTTTAAAATGATCTTAAAACAATATCGCGATAACTTCTGGGAGGATTTATCGTCCAGGATCATTTGTTATTGTGACAGGTCTGTATATGTGTGATATTTGAGGTAATAGTCAAACATCAGGAAGGTTCTGGTTCCGACCCGGTTGAGCAGTCAGAATCTGAACTCTGCTCTGATGCGCCTCGTCTTCTCTCTCCAGACCCGCCACTGCAGCCGTTTCCCTACATGGACGAGCAGAACCTCCAGATCCAGAACAACAGCCCGGTCCTGGGGGAACCAGAACCTCTACAGGTCAAAGAGGAAAACGAGGAGCTGCGCATCAGCCCGGAGGAAGAGCAGCCGGTTCTGAAGCAGGAGGCCGACATGCTCGCTGCGGCTTTGGCTTACGAAGGACCCGGAACCGAACCGGAACCGGGCCGGGACCGCTTTCCGCCAGCCGAGAGTCACGACCGGCCCAAACGCTTCGAACCGGCCGGGAAGCCGGATCAGAACCACAGCAGGGCTGAGCGATCCAGCTGGACTCAGAAGTGTGACGTTTGCGGCAAAGCGTTCAACAAAGCGTCGGAGCTGCGCGCGCATTACCGCATCCACACCGGGGAGAAACCGTTCTGCTGCCCCACCTGTCAGAAAGCCTTCACCTTCAAGTCCAACCTGCGGGTCCACCTGCGCACGCACACCAACGAGGCGCCGTTCTCCTGCCAGACCTGCGGCAAGCTCTTCAAGCACCGCAGCAGCCTGATGGTGCACTGCCGCAGCCACACCGGGGAGAGACCGTACGCCTGTGCCGCCTGCGGGAAGCGATTCACAGACAAGTCCTCGCTCAAGCAGCACTCGGTCACACACACGGGCCACAGGATGTACTCGTGTGCGCTGTGTGGGCGGGGCTTCAATAGGAGCAGCTACCTGCTGCAGCACATGAAGGTTCACACGCCAGAGAGTTTCTCAACATGAGTTAGAGTCGGGAGGAACTCAAAACCGCTCCAGGAATCGTGCTTACTCAGCAAACCTTCCCCATCTCATCTCAGTTTAAATGTCTTCCTACAGGCTTATTTTCCAAAATGTTACATTTAGCTGAGAAGTGTCTAAGTTCACCTTTTGTTCTCCCAGTGTTTTATAAGCCTGGCAGGTTTCCAGGCTCAACTTGCCTAATCATCGTTTATTTATTCTAAATAAGTTTTTATACACCAGTAAGCTACGTTTATAGCTGACGAAATGACGCGTCCCTCCACCTCTCTGTTGAGCTCATGTTGTCATTTCCAAATCATGACGTCTACTCAAGATGCGCCTCATCATTTTTGTAACTTTTCACAAGTTTTACCGGCCCTAGCGCCTGTACTGCCAAGCTTCGCATGTTTTCTGGAGGAAACCCGTCTCCTGTCTCTGTGAGAATTTATGAAGAATGAATCAGAGAGACCGAATTTTTGGTTTAAATCAGTCTTTGGTTTCCTTCTCACTTACTTAGCCACTTATTTTCAAAAAGGGGGTTTTATTTCAGTCATCCCTGTGAGTTGTATGACAGTGTTTGGGTGAAGATACGAGAATTTGTGTTTAACTACAAGAATGTAGTTATAATATCAGCAGAATAAAGAAAAATGTCTTAAAATTACTGGAAAAAGTTGTTTTATTGAGAAAAAGTTACAAGTTACCAGGATTGGTTGTTGCTCAGTGGTTTCAACGTCCTGGTGGTGATAATAATCTGATGCTCATGTGTTCAAAAATTATTTAGTTGACTGTAAAATTGATACCAAAGTATAACTTCATAAGATGTTCAATATTTCTCGTTTTAATTTTTGGTTATTTTTTGTGTTGTCATAAATTACAACTTGATTTTTCTAATATTATGACTTTATTCTGGTAATATTAATGCTTTATTCTTGTCTAATTAACAGAAATCATTTTGCTTATTTAGCTTGTCTTAGGAGAAAAAAATAGGGGTTAATTTTTCAACATTTAATTCAATCATTCATTTATAAATGTCAATTTCAAACAAAGTATTAGATAATTAAATATATAACTCAAAGAATTTAGTTTGTACCACAACATTTACCTTGCTAACTAAATAAATAATAAGCTTTAAAGGCTTAGAAATAATTTGCTTAGAAATGAATGAACAACAGTTTCTTATATTTACATGTAGAAAAGGAATCAAACAGAAAACCTTTGGAGTCATAACTGACTAAAGTAAAGAGCACAGAACAATGAATAGAAAAGTCAAACTTTTATTGTGAAATGAGTGAGTAAAGTTTTCCAGCAACATGTTTTCAGCCGACAAACTGAAAGTAGAAGCAAAAAGAAGCCAAAGTTTCTCTAAAACCATAAATGATCAGTTATAGTTGAGAACTTTGTGTAAAACAAAATAGTTCCTGTTTGTAAAGTTACACATTCAAAATAAACGGCATTAGTTTGAGTTACTATCCTGTCAGAACAAAAATAGATTCTGTTAGCAAGGTCAATATTTTGTTTCTAAATAAATATTGAACATGTTTAACTAGCAAACGAACAAAAAACAAGAAGCCAAAGCTTCATTAAAATCATAAATTAGCAGCAAAAACGGAGAACTATCAGCGACACGTCCAGTGTGTCGTTAAAACATCAGAACGGTTCTTCCCGCTCCAGCAGACTCGGTTCCGACCCAGATCTAGATCTCAGCGGAGCCGTTTTTCTTTCCCAAACTCTTTCTTCAGTGTCTGGGTCCAGCTCCAGGTGGGATCCAGGCAGAACTTCTTGTTGCTCTCAGTGGTGACTCTGCAGGAGAACAACATGCAGGAGGTTCAGAACCGGACCGGCTGGCAGAACACACAGCTTCTGGGTCAGAACCGGACCGGCTGACCGCCCAACACCAGAACAAAGTTCAAACTTTGGTATTTATGCATCTTTAAAAGCCACTTCACAGTCTGGTCTGTGAGCCCAGAATGTCGTTTTGATGCTAATTTATTATATTGATTCTGTTTTCAGGGATTGTTTCAGCCATTTATTAAAGTTGTGGTGAACTCACATGACAGATCTGACTTTGCAGTGAATCGGAGAGTTCTTCATCTCCTTCACTTTCCCTATGGGAATCGGCGTGTTGCCGTTGCCTTGGCAACAGGCACCACGTATCACGCCCGGACCGACTGGAGCTGCGAACAAAACCAGAACTTCAGCACCAACAACAGATTGACAGCTGAAGCAGAGAGACAGAGGAGAGGAGGAGGAGATTCTCCATCAGCGGAGAGTAGTAGGAGAAAGTTTCTGACCTGCAGAGCTGGACCGCAGGGAGCAGAGGAGAGCCAGGAGGCAGAGGCTCAGCTGGATCTTCATGGTTCCGGAGGTTCTGGAAGGGTGCCGGACCGGTCCGGCCGGCTCCGTTTATATGTTCAGCAGCAGCTGTTCTCAGAAAGCAGCGGCTGCTCTTCCTCCTCTGGGTTCCCTGACGGATACCGAGTAGAGATTCACAGAACAGCTGCGAGGAAGTGAAACTAAGGGGAAAGTGCTGAAACACACATTTCACCACCAAACACAGAAATACCTTTAAAATCCTTTTTCACTGCAGAGTGAGAAATAAAAATCTTCTTAGAAGATCGATCCCTGAAACTGTTCCAGAAAGTAAAACATTTTCCTGTCAGTCTGCAAACTCTCAGCCCAGCTAGTCAGACCTGACGTTCACTCTGAACGTTCACTGCGATTATTTATTCATTTGTTTATCTTTTTAGAAAAACTCTGCATCTCTGAATGTTGCAGCTGCCTGGATGTCTGTGTGGGGGACATTTATATAAAATGCGGTTAGAAAAATACCGCAGGTAGACACTAGGCGGCGCTTTGTCCTTTCCTCTCCATTTAAATAATGGTTTTATGTCCGATTTTCTAATTCTCTTTTCTGCATAATGTGCATTGCATTTATTCTAGCGTTAGGTAAACGTATCTTGAAGGGGAATATTTCTTAAATAAAAGAAGTATTTTTATTTGTTGTTCTGTATCTGTCAGACAAGTATACAGTCATCACCATATGATTTTATTTGATCAGCAACACAGAGTCATGACGTAGATCGTCATACATTTTGTTATTATAGTGGTTGCTAATTTGTTCCACTTTATTGTTCAACAAGCTGCAGTATTTATTTTTTTTGACGTTTATTAACTTGGCTCTTCGCTGACGCGTTTCTGTCCCACGATATGCTCTTGTGCATCTCTTAGTGAATTAAAGAAGTACTTACAAAATCCACACAAAGTCTGACGAACAACGAACTTTATTTTTCCTTGAGCAAATATTACAAAGGATTCTTTAATCTTGCACAGCATTCCACACGAAACGGTCCAAAACCCGCGTAGAGCAGAAAACGCCACATTCAATTTTCTTTCTCAACGAACGTGACACAGAACTTTTCACAAATGTTCAATTATGTCCATTAGGTGGCGCTTTTCTACAAAAACATACTAAAGTGGAATCTTATTAAGAAAATGTCTAAATATGCAAAAGACAACCATACCAACTTTATTTATAAAGCACTTTAAAACAACCACAGCTGACAATAAACAATGTCACAAACTGACATTTTTGGCTCTTACAGTTATTAACAGTATTAACATCCTGACTCAGGTTAACTAGTCAGAGCGTCATCAAGCAGCAGGGAGGCCATTTTTACAGCTGCAGCTTTAAATACTGTTAAACACAAACAATACGTGCATATCTGTCCAGTTATCAGTGAAAACTGTTTATTGAATCCTACTTTCACATCTTGAGTTTTCTACTTCTGACAATTATATAATGTTTCTGTTATAATGTACAGAAGAAAAGGCAACCAGATCAAATTGTTTTTGCTTTGGGGTGTTTGGCAGCTTCCGCATTCAGGGACACGTGGCTCGGTCGTTTCCGGTTTATTGAAAATGTCATTTTCCACTCAGTGTTTGCAGAACCAAGGTAACAGTTAATGATGAACATCAAGCCCCAACAAGAAGCTGGAGAAAAGTTTTAAGATTTTCGCCTCGTTCACAGAAACAAGGTGAGTTTTACTTTCTTTAAACTTGTGGCTAACATTAGCTTTAGCTTATGCTAGTAGGAAATATTCTCGGACATTTTTCTGGTAAAAATGTGCTGTTTAAGTAAATATTTTAATCCATTCCAACTGACAATGTTTTACCTTATGTTCACGTATATTACGTGTTTATTGTCGTTAGTGTCAGAGACCAAGTAACGGGCAGATTACGGTTCGGCCTTTTGCTTCTGGACCAGGAGGAAACACAACAAGCCCAAAGCTTAACGGTAGAGCAGAGTTTGAGTTCAGCGGACAGTTCAGGTCCAAAGTTGTGGTGCTTAAGGTCTCTGTGTTATTTAATTTTATTACCGTTACATGTTTCTAGAGCTCAGACAGGACGGTGTTTCCAGGCGGGTCAGTAGCTCGGCTGTCCGGCTCCGGTCTGCTCTCCCTCCCATAAACTCTTTCAGGCTCAATACTGAAATGGTTCCTTGGAAATAACCTGGAGGCTCCTGAGTGACGTGAAGGCTGCAAACTTTGCTATTAGCTTTAACTGGTAACAACCAATATTTACTACAAGCCACCGGCTTCTTAATTCAGGACCGTTTGGAAATCCATGAAAACTTAAAAGCCCATTATATTAGGAAGACAATAATGTTCATAGTATTGTTTTATCTGCGTCTGAAATAAGACTTTGTCTTTTCTAGCTGTCATGGTAACTCAAAGCTGAAACAAGAGCCGCATTTCACTAATGCGGATGTGACGTCAGCACCGTACACACAGAGCCCATTCTGACAGCGTGTGATTAGAACAGCGGCGCTTTTTGTGTATGTCGTGGTTTGTCTGGTTCTTAAAGACAACATGGCGGAAGTGGCGCCATGTTGTCTAAAGCTTGTCAGCTTTGATACGTTGTGTGCGGCTGGAAAGGTTGTTCAGTGGGAAAAGTTATCACTGATTCCCAGTTACAGTTTCCTGTAACACTGTGGTCAACATGACTCAACATCAAAATGAAACGCCATTAAAGTCCGGAGAATGTTGGCTGCAAACATCTAGCAAATATTCTGCCAATGTTCGCCCAACGTCATCCGGACGTTTAATGACGTAATCTGTTTACGTTCAGGGGCTCCGCACATGCTAACTGGGAAACTAAGCTACAAGCTTATTTATCTGTATATTTTACGTTTATTTTATTATTTATTTGATAAGGGAAACAACAGATAAAGACAACCCGACGGCTGCGTGTTCATAGCTAATTCACAAAACCCTCCAAAGACCATTAACAGTTTGTTTAAATGGAAAGTTAAGATAAAAATATAATAAAATTAACAAAATAATAATGTGATTAAGACTTCTGAATCAAAAGCAATAAAATATTTAAAAATGAGCACATTTCTGCTTCATCTTCCGTAAATTCATAAGTCTTGAAATTGATATTTTAAAGTCAGTTATGGTCTTATGAGAAATTTTTTTAAAGTATAGTATTACATTTTTTAATGAAATTAATCACCCTGCCTGACAGATATTTATTTTTCATCATTTTTCTGTGTTTACTGTTGATCTTAACTTCTCGTTTGAACCAAAGGCCTCCTGGTGGGTAGAGAACAGATTCATACACTGAACTTTTCCATATTTTGTCATTTTACAACCAGAAGCATAAATATATTTCAATGGGATTTAATGTTGGGAACTTAATTTTATGTTTGTGGTTGTGATGTTAATGGGGTGTGAATACTTTTGCAAACTGTATTTCTCTTCTATCTCTCTCTACCAAAAACTATCAAATAAAAATAAAATAAATAGTGAATCTCTTCATTAACATTGAACTCGAAGATTTGCAGAAACATTTGGACGTCAGGTGTTTAATTCATAAATATGAACAATTCAGCCCAGCTGTCACTTCTTCCACTGACCTGACCTGCAGGAAGTGAAACCGCTGCGGCTTTTAAGAGAAACAACGAATCTGCTGAGAACGTTCAGCTTTAGTTCGAAGAAAAACTTAATGCCAACTAAACCTACAGGAAAACGTCTTTCATCAGAGGAAATAAATGTTTTATTTTTCACTCTGCAGCACTATCAACTTTTTTATATAATCAAAGTTTGTAGCTTTAATAAGTTTTTATTCTTTAATCGGGAACAAATGATAATTCCTGAGCTTCTGAATGAAAATCAGTTTGTGTTTTTATTGTCAGAGTTTCACTTCTCCTTCCGGTTCACAGAAGAAACCTGCCGTGTTTGTCTGGTTCCAGTCTTCCTCATTTTAAAGAGACCGGGTCAGAACTTTTCCTCCTGGTTGATACTGGGAACGCAGATCTTCAGAGAACCCGATGAGGTAACTTCCTGTCTGGCAGTCACATGATCAGCTCAGGTGGAAGTCTTCACAGGTCTGAGGAGTTAACTAAAACTAACAAAATAACTCAAACTGATGGAAAGAAACAATAACTAACTGGAATTAAATTGTGCATTTGTAAAACTAAAACAAACTGAAATGATTGATATATCTTTTGTTTTCATGCATGGTAGTTTATTTATTGGCCTTTAGAACTGATGTGATTTTTTTCAGAAACAAGTCGACAGCCATTTAACGCTTCGTTTGATCCTAAATTTGACCCAACCTGAAACTAAATGATTTTATTCTCCAGGCCTTTGAAAACTTTCTTCTGCCTCGTCGTATAATACGAGGTCTGCAGCTCCAGATAGTTAGTTATGTGGATCGCCTCGATGCGGGTAAATCCTCAAGATTATAAGAGAAGTTTTTTTACAGAGAGAAATCGGATCATATCCTAAATATACGAGTATTTTTCTTGAGATGCCTCGTCTTTACCAGCCCATTTAGGGCGTTAGCTCCTCTTTGTGATCAATTTTGCTTTGTTTTGAACCGGAGAAATCCATTTCCGGACCTCCATCTGAATTTCACGCGTCATTCATGTCTGAAATCCAGCAATAGCAAAGTTAACTTTTAGCTTAGCATTTTAGCCAACATTAAAATGTTTAGCTAACTTAGCCTATAAATTACCTGGCTGTTTTGTAAACTTTCAGTGGAATTAAGTTCAACATCTGTGTTGAAGTTTTGGTTAAAAACTGTTAATTCTTTAAGTAGTTTGACATTTATTTTCATGCTCTTATTTTGAAGTCTGTTTCTTTTTGATAGTTTGGTTTCTGGTAAGTAACTGATGACAGTACAATAAGTCGGGTTCGATAAAACAACACAAAAGACAGAGGAAAAAAGTTTTTATTTTGAAGAGAGTCAGAATGCATCATAGCTTTTAATCATCTGCACACAAACAGGAAGTGACCCAAACAGGAAGTGACCCAAATCAGAAGCTTTGACCCAGACTCTGAGAAGGTTCTGACCGTTCAGACAGAAACTCACCGGTCAACTCGTCACATCTGGTTTCACATAAAATCACATCTGTAATGTTTCTGCTGCGACACTAACAAATAAAAAAACTTTTTCTTTACTTTGGTCATAAAGGAGGCTGATCAGATTTAGCCAAAAACTGTTATATATATATATATTTTTTTTTATATATTCCTTTATTTAACCAGGTAAACCCTGTTGAGATCTAGATCTCATTTTCAAGAGGGACTTGAGCAAACATTTGCAGTACATAACAGCCTGGTTACAAGATAAAAACAATGAATACATATGCACAAGTATAAAACAATAAAAACAATTTAAAAACAATGACACTGTTTCATAGAATCTTGTTGTCTATCTTTAAGAACTGATCGAAATAAGTCCAGTCAAATCATTTCCCACATCTTAAGTTCAGACTGCAGCTGATTCCAGGCTGTGGGGTAAAAACAATGAATGCCTGCTTCACTGTTTCAGTTCAAAACGTGGGACATGCAGAACAATAATGTTATTGGAGCGAAGAGAACCGACAGTTCTATGTAGGAGAGTGGATAAATATGCTGGGGTTGGACCGAGTAAAGATTTATACATCAGGATCATTAAATGATTGTTTCTCCGTTCACTTAAAGGAGCCAATCAGCTTTGATGTTGATGATTAAAGGAATGATTCAACAATTCAGGAATCGGCTTCATAAAGTCACCAGGGCCTCATTATCCTCAGACAATAAGCTAACACAAAATAAAGAAAATACAGGATGAGAAAAACTCAGTGTAAATAATCATGTTGCTCAGTTTGTGTCTCATAAAGATGAAACTCATCGTCTGAATGCATCTATTTATTCTCACTAGAGAGAAACCAGGGCTGATCAAACAGTTTGATTATTGATCAGGTGATCAGGTGTGGAGACAATCCCAGGTATATCAGCAGCTGCATCAAGGTGAGCCGCTACCTGAGGAGCTTTGGCTCTGATGGAGAACATGGAGCCATTGATCAGAGATCAGATTGATCTGCTGGTTTCTGATCGTTTAGATTCATCCAGGCTGATCATCCTGGAGCTCTGAGCAGAACTTAAAGCAGGTACCGGTACCGGTACCGGTCCAGCTGCAGCCGTCCTCCAGTGGAGCCGCCCGCTTTGTGAATGCGCCTTATGGACAGAAATCATCTGGACTCTGTAAATGTAACTTCTGCTCATGATTCCTGGATTCAGAAGAAACGTTTAAATCCCGGCTGAACGCTCTGCTGCTCTGAGATCTTTAGGGTTCATTTGGAAATTTATCTTCCATTGTTATTTTGTGAAGTGAAAGCACCTTTTAAATAAAATATATAATAACTATTATAAATACTATTCTGCTACAAACAAGGCCGTTGCCATGGTAACTGCTTCCCGTGGCGGCAGACCTCTGGGTTTTTATACTAATTCACATTAAGATGTTTTTATGGAGGCGACGGCGGAGCAGCAGCTGCTCTGTTCCCACATATTGGGATTTCTAAAGGAAAGGTGAGCAGGTATTTTTTCTAAATATTTCCGTACGCCAAGTTTTAGTGTGAAAACAGCTCCGTGTTTGATACATGAGGCCCCTGAACTGCTGGTTCTCAGCGTTTGGATTAAAAATCAGTTTAAATGAAAACATGAGATATTTATGTTCACCCAACTGGACCGGATGGTACCGGACGGTACCGGCCGCGACAAGAGGGGATTCCATGTCTAAGAACGCAGAAACTGTCACTATGGTGGAGGCAGCATCATGCTGTGGGGTCGTTCAGCTGCCGGGGGTAAAGAAAATGTAGAAGAACGACGACCAGAAAACTTAGATGATTTACACTGGTTTCAACTGGTTCCAGTCTGAACTGGTTCTAGTGATCCACAGTGAAGCTGCAGTGGATCAGGTCTCAGAACTGGCTCGTCTGGACCGGCTCGCAGCGTTTCTCCGGTTTCTGGCTGAATCCAGCAGGAATCCTGAGTGAGGAAAGTTTGATGGAAGTCAAACTTTGCTCATATCATATTGCGTATATAAAGCTAAATGTTCAGAGAGGTTCAGCTGCCCAGCGTCAGGCCGGTTCTGTTGGGTGTTTCTGGACCTGCAGCGGGTTACTGGGAGTAATTGGGCCTCACGCAGGTGCAGCCCACCGGAACCGCCATCAGCTCCTTCCAGACCACAAATTTGTTTGGGTCGCTGGGACACGGCTTCCTCCTCAGAACCGTCGTCTGGGCGCAGACCAACACCGAGTTGTAGCTGGAAACCTCGCGCAGGTTGATGATGCAGCCGTCGCAGAGGCAGCGGGCCATGCTGATCTCAGCCGGGACCCGGTCGGCGTCCCGATGCACGCTGCAGAGAGAACGCCCACAGGAACCGGGTCAGAGACAGGAACCGGGTCAGAGACAGGAAACCCAGTCCATTCTGATCCAAAGCCAAACTCTGAGTGTCTTTAAAGCTACGCTTTCTTTGGACTCATTTATAGATCTATAAATTTATTTATAGATTGTTGACGATCAATAAATAAATGGTTCAATAAAAAATCATTTATTTATAGATTAACATATTTCCATGATTGTTAGTATTTTATTTATTATTTTATATTTAAATCACTTACAATATCACACCTATGTACATATCTTTTAAAATTAATTATATGTTGTTTATGTGGTTTTATTTGTATTTACTAATATTTAACACCTTGGATGGAGAAATTTGTCAACAAATAAGCATTTTTCACTGGAGATCAAAAAAGTATTTTCTATTCTATCTGCAGTAAAATTAAATAATTCATTTATTGCGGATTTTTACATGAAAGCAAACAGCGCCATCTGGTGTGTGAAGGCAGCAGCTTCAGTTTGTTGATTTCCTCTCGGACATCCCAAGTCCACCTCGCTGCAGCAAACAGGAAGGGGCGGGACGGACCGCTGTCAGTCTCAGACCTTATTTGGAAATGGGGCCATTGCACTCCGGAAGTGAAGGGGGCGCTATTTCCTAAGCTATCCGCGATCTCCCTTTTTTTTCTTTTAAAATCAGTGATATATTTTCACCTTGATTAAGGATTTTTATTCTCAGCATGTATTTGAACTTCTCTCTCTTATTTACTTCAGCGCAGCTCAGTTTTTAACAAATTCTGTAGCTTTCTGTGAACTTCTATATCTGCTCCTTAGTCGCATCTTTTCGGGCTTGCTACTGCCTCTAGTGGCGTGGGGTGGTAACACAACTAATCTAATTATATTACTAAATCAGAATACCACGTCTTTATTATTTACTCTTAATTTCGGCATTACTAGCACGGTAAAAGATAAATTATAAAACACCATGTTTTTCTCTTTTTTTAAGGTTGTAGAGCTAATTAAATGAGATAAACAAGACCTTTATATTATTATAAATAATATCTATATATCTCCATCAATTATAGGAGGAATAAATTATATAAGGAGACACGAAGAGCAACATGATCAACTATGATAAAAAATACAATTTACAATATATACATAAGAAATTTAATTCAGCAAAAGTCAATAACAATCAAATGAATTAGGTTCACAGAAGAAGAAGAACCCAGGTCGTTACAACCAGGGTTGTTAAACAGATACAAGCAAAAATTCACATTTTTGTTTTTATGGTGCCATGTATATTATTCTGAGAGACTTTTTGTTGATAGACTTTTATAGAGAAGCAAAAATAAGATGAAACTATTTAGTCTATTGAAGTGGAAATTTTCCTTCAACTCTTAAACTATAAAATAAAACTCATTCATAGAATCACAATATCTACAATTTGTTCATAGAGTAAAAACACTTAGCATGCTATAGGTAAATGTTATTAAGTTTGGTTAAAAATGATTATTGCACTGTCAATAATGACTTCTTATCGATGTTGTTAGGTACCAGAGGGAAACTGTAACGCCTTCATTCTGACTGATCCACAATGTTATGACAGATAAACAAAACTAATGAAAATGAAACTGAGAAAACATTTTTGTTAATAAAAACGGAAATTAAAGTGGAAAATTATAACTAGTTAGCATTTATAAAACTAAAACATACTGATATATATGTAATATCCTACATTTTCGTGTTTATGAATCTATTCATCAGCCTTTCGGGCTGATGTGAAATAGTTTTTTTTTCTCCACTCAAGCAGTTTATGTCAGCTGTCGGCAAATTATTCCTCCTGGTGGCTACGCTAATCAGCAAAATGGCAAAAGTTGGGAGAAGCACCAACTGTTAGCTGTTCAACAATAACTGAATACATTTCTTGAAAACGGTATATTCTGTTGAGCATTCATTGCCAATATTTAACTGGTAATAACTAATAAAAACTAACTAACAAATTCTAAAAACTAAAACTGACTAAATTAGACAAAAAAGTTACACAAAATAAAACTAAAGGGTAATGAAAAACTTTGCGACACAACATCCTGAATTTTGTTTATGCTCAATTTTGCAGGATTTTTTCCCCAATATTTGATCTGTTTATAACCTTTAAATACAGTGAATTAATATAAATTGCACTGTTTATAAAGTATTATGGGAAACTTTTCTGTTTTTTTCCAACAATTAGAACCAAGAAAAAAATCTGAGGAAATCATGGAGAATAAATCAGAACCACTTTAAGGAATAGTTTTAATCATAATCATGCATTTATTTGTATGATTAAGGTTGAAGGCTTTAAAGCTGCATGTCATTCAAGAAGAAAAGAAATTAGTTTTTTACTTTTAAAAGTTTTCAGAAGGAAATTTGTTAATTGTTTTTTACAGCAGAAATGATTAATGGTTTCCTGAAGCATGTGGCCAAACATGAGGAGACTGAGCACTGCGCCCTGAGGAACACCGGCAGACACAGGAAATGAACCTGATGCTAATGCATGTTAGCATGTTCAGGAGGGTTTATGAGAACTGATGCAGAAGCTTTTATTTTAACTCTAAATGTTGAAACACTTTTCCAAAAAGATGAAGTCAAACAGAAGAAGATTTGAAACCTGGACTGGAAAAACGTCCTGCTAGCCATATACTTAGCTTTTCTTCTTCTCTGGTTTTAACATCTCTGAGGCCTTAACTGCTGCAACTGGATTCATTCATAAACATTTGAAAGCTCTGTTCAGACATATTTTTCTAACAAACTTTAAGACTGCATATTTTCTCAAGAATAAGCATAAAAATAACAAATTTATTCAAATCTCTGGGTCTGGAAGTATCCGATAAAATCTCTCCAGTCACTAAATTGGCAACATTTGTTAATTTTGGTGAGCATGGTAGCTTGTAATGAAACTAACAACAAAAACTAAATAAAAAATGATGTGATATCTCTGAGTCAAAAAGAAGCCAAAACTATTCATACCCCTGAAAGATTTAGATTTAAAATGATTTTCATTGAGTCTAAAATTTTATTTCTGACAAGAAAAAAAAAAAATGGCGCCGGCTCAGCTGGCTGCCTGCAGACGCAGCTCCTGTCATGTGCTGTAACTGCGAAATAATTTCCCTGCTGGGATGAATAAAGTAAAAATGATTATTATTATTATTATTAAATGATGCAGAAGAGAAGAAAACATAGTTAGAGGAGGAAACATGCTGGATATATTATAACTATTAATGTTATTAATGCACTTCAAGGCTTTTTATTTTATCCTGTTATGTTTTGTTATATTTTTGTCACATTTTCCATCATCTGTGTGTTTTCCTGATCTTAAATGCTTTTTAAAAAACTTGTTTACATTACTTTAAAAAAAATTGAAAAAAGTTTGGTTTTTTTAGTTGTTTTTTTTTACATTTTATAAAAAATGTTATGCAAAAATATTTATTTCCTTTATTCTAATTAATGCCTAATCTGAATTAGCAGCATAAATGTATTTTTTGGTGATGAGCTGCAGTGAAGGTTGGAAGGCCTCTGCACCATCACCCTCATCTTCAGCTCCCTCTGATTCAGGTCAGAACATCTAAATCACCTCCAGACTGAAAAACCATGTTGATCAAACTAAAGCAAACCTGCCAGGCTGTGAATATTTCTCACCAGAATCTCATTCCTGTATTTTGAAAATATATTTTTTAACATAATTTCGTTATTTCTAAACGTTTTCTGCATCACTCACCTGCTGTGACATTATTTCAACTCCTGGATGAACCCGCTTATTAGAATAAAACTTGAAGCGCGTTTGGCCCGCGCGGGCCTCCGTACTCACCTGTACTCCCACGGAGACAGAGACCTGCGGCTCTTCTCCTTGAATCTCTGCGGCTTTTGGCGCATTTCTTCCAGCACCTGCGCACACGTCCTGTTGCTGCTCTGCGTACTCAGCTCGGTCGCTGCGTACTTCTTCAGAAAGCGGTCCTCGCGGCTGCGCAGTTGCGCCTCTGTGACGCAGCGGGGGCGGCGCGGCCCCAGGGGCTCGCGGGCCGCCGGGCCGCTCAGCTGCGGAGCGCATGGGGTCCGCCGCGCCGCGGTGCGCCCGGCCTGGAGCAGCAACAGCAGCGCGCAGAGGGAGGCCTGCAACAGAACCACAGGTCAGGGTCTGCTTGTCCGGACCGGACCGGGGCCGGTCGGCTACCCACCATGTGCAGCCCGCTGCGTGTCATCCTGAGCAGGGAGTGTGTCCGGCTGCGTCATCTCACCTGTTATATAGCAGCTCCTCTCTGCTCTGTTTCTGTCGTTTCTATGGGGAATCCCTCGAAAACAACATTTCAGTATTGTGAATCACAAGCCCCGCCCGCACGCGTCTTGTGCCTCCGGGAGCCAGGGTTCGCCTCATGTCAGAGAGGATGTTGGTCAGAGGGTCCACTCCCTAACACCACGTAACCGAACCTGGACCTAGCAACACGTCCGTCCACAGGTTCTTACAGAATCATCCGAAAAAAGCAGCGCCAAGCTTTCTACACGCGCATGCGCAGTCCCACCAGCAGCAGGTTTCATGTTTGTTATTATTTATTTCCAGCCTGTAAGATTAGATGTATTGAATTCTCTTCTTATTGGGTCAAAATTATACATACACCCGCAGTGATCTCTGGGCCAGGTGTAGCTGGCCACGCCCATCCGGTTTCATTCTGCCATCATTTGATCGCTTTATATCAATATATGGTATAAACCCTCCACGTGGGATTATAAGTAATAATCCCACATGTGGGGATTATTAGTAATAATAATCTAATAATTAGTAATAATCCCCACATGTGGGATTACATGTATAATGTAATCCCACATAATACATATGTGGTAATAACATGTCATTATTAATAATAATAATAATAATATTATTATTATTAATAATAATAATAATAATAATAATAATAATAATAATAATAATAATAATAATAATAATAATAATATTATTATTAGTAATAATCACAGTGTGATCACACTCAGGCTGATTTATATTTGTCTCGCCCTGCGGCTCTGACTCAGATGGAAATGTTATGTTTTCTGCAGGAATGCGGCTCCATCCAATCAGATGGCAGCGATCCAGAGGCTCCGCCCGCCGACAAACTGCGTATATAAAACTTTTCATCTATATTTAGAAACACAGATTCCCCTCATATGTTTACATATAATGCTCGTGTCTTTTAACTTTATTAGCATAATCTCACAATGACAACAACGAACTTCCAGCCTTTAATTAAGGCAAATTAAATAATTGTAGTTTTATTTTTGCTGGACCAACATCCTCCGTTTAGTCTTTTTGTCGTGTTCCGTGTTTTCTGTGTGTTAATTTCGAGTTTTCGGTGTCTCCGTGTCTCCGTGTTGTCCTGTTCTCCCCTTGATTAGTTCCCAGGTGTTTCTTGTTCCCTGATTACCTCCAGTGTATTTAACTCCACTCGTGTGTCTGTTCTCTGTCGGATCCTCGTCGCTTGTCTAATCTGCCTGTTACCCGTTGTGAGCATCTGCCCTGCTGCCTGGTCTGGGGACTTTGGTTTACACCATTAAAGTCATCATTTTCATTTCTACCTGGGTCTGCCAAGCGTCTGCCTCACACCATCGTTTCATGACACTTTTAGTGTCTAGTAATATTTTCTTCCTTGTTATTGTGATGGACCTTTTTGTTCCGATCTGTCGCATAAAATATAATGAAAAATAAAACAGTTTGTGGAGAGACTGATCGGGACCTGCGACGTTAATTCAATTCAAATTTGTTGTCATAATCACAATTAAACATCAGCACAAAAATCATGATTTTGCATAAATTTGCTGAAATGCAGAACTGTGAAAAGTTGGAGGGAATGTTTGTAGTTTGGGAATGTTTGCATATGGAAACATTTCTATGATGTGACGTCCGGAGTCTGCAGTGACTCAGCGTCCCTGAACCTCCAGAAACTCTGTGTTGATTTAGTTTCACTAAAACGGACGACGCGTCACGGCTGAACAATCCTATCAGAGTCTGGAGGAACCGAGCAGCTGCTGAGCTTCAGCGTTAAAACTCATGTTAGTCATTTCTACTGTGCGTGTGAAGCTGTTACCCCGCGACACGACAGCGGAAGAAACTGGATGTTTGTTTGTTTGTTTGTATGTTTTTAATGACGCACCCAAGAAGAGCAGCTGAGTAAATGGATCCTATAAACCAATAAATAAACCAATAAAAAGCATCATTAAGAGAAAAGGTGAAGACTGCGGACCGTTTCCAGACGTTTTCCAGCTGTAGCTTTCAGCCAATCAGGAAGCCGCCCTACTGAAAAAACTATATTTCAAACATACTTAAATTTGTGTAAGTACATTTTAAGTATACTAAGTATTAAGTGTACATATAAATATATACGAAGTGCTAAAAGCATGCTTGTACCAATTTTAACACTATGACTTTAAACACTTAAATATAATTTAAAATCTACTTTTAAGAAATATATTAAATAAAAGTATATTTTAAGTGAACGAAATATTTGCTCAAGCGTACCAATGAAACAATATGCTTTTAAAGATATTTTGTGTATATTTTAAGCTCAAGACAGAATTTTTTTAAATTCACTTAATGCTTACTTTAAAAGTAACTATTAAATATAATAACATTTTAGTATGTTTTAACTTTAGGCTAATAAAGTATGCCTTTTAGGTGCCTTTTTAATATTTTACTATTTTTGTTAAAATGGCAAAGAATAAAACGATAATAATCCTTATAGTGGATGTAATGTTGGCTCCCAGGTTGATGAGCAGCAGCAGCGGTCGGTTCTTCAGACGGGTCCAACCGGCTGCGATGGAAACGACATGCGGGATTTTTCAGTTTCTGGTTCCCAGCAACCCGGTTCATCGACATTATTATGACTGCTTCCTTAATTCGGTACCAGTGACTCGGGACCAGAGCTGGAAACGGTCAGACCGTTTAAATCTGGATGAAAAGATTTGCTCTGTGATTACTCTGGATCAGTGCATGAGAAATGTTTCTGATTTAGAAAAGCTGGTTCAGACGTGTCAGTGTCTCCTGTCGTCGGTGCAGATTCATTTTTGGACCTCCAGGTTTCTGGTTTCCTGAATGACGGAGAAACATTCTGCAGCGGTTCTGGTCTCTGATCCTCCCTCTCAGCTCCAGAGAATCAGAACCAAGAAGGATTTTTGGTCAATAAAGTTGTTGTTTTTTTTTTTCAAATGTATATATATATATATATATATATATATATATATATATATATATATATATATATATATATATATATATATATATATATATATATATATGAAATCTAAAGAAGCGGTTACATGTTTTACAGTCATCTGAAGTCATCTCGGTGGTTTCCAGGCAGCCAACAATTGCCTCTAATAAGCTAAAGTGCCTCTCTTAAGGAAGTTGGTCCACATGGGAGGGCGAGCTCACAAAGGTGTAGTGTTTTTAGTTTAGTTTTAGTTATATATATATATATATATATATATATATATATATATATTGCTGTAAATATATATATATATATAGTTTATAAAACGGGAAAGTAAAAGTTTGATGCGTGCATTCTTCTTGTTTTGAAAGTGGAATATTTACCTCATTTAGTATTAGTGCTAATTAGCTAATACATGCTAACATTTTCTTTAGCACATTAGCACATTAGCATTTTTGCTGTTTAGCTTTTATCTTTAAGTTAACTCTAAATGTGGATGTTTTCTGTCAGTTGAATACAGTTTGATATGTTGATGTTTTAGTTTCTGACTGAAGAATTCGTCAAGCAGTTAAACAATCATATTCATGCTAGCAACGGACTAAAATAAAAGTTTTAATTGAGTTAATTGGAGGGTCTGTAATTAATTTATTGCATTTTAATAGAAAGCTGCTAAATTATTGTCAAGCCGTCTGAGCTGAATATTAAAGATATTTATAATTTTTATTTTCATGTTCTTCGTCAGATCAGATAAAATTGTTTTTCTATCCGTTCATCTTTCCAGAGTTTCTCTGATCGTTCAATGAGCTTCTTTAGAAATGTGGATGCTGACATTAGCGTTAGGTGCTACTACATGCTAGCATTGAGATGCTATTTTAGGTTAGCATAGTGTCACTGATAGGCTAACTGCTTTTGGCTCAACTTGAACACAACAATCGTGTCTTCCAGATCAGATTGTTTAGAAGCAGAAATGAACCCAGAGAAGCAGCTTCCATCGCCGCTGTTAGCATGTAGCATAATGTAGCTGTGCGTCACATTTATGGGCGTACCAGAAACAGGCAAATACAAAGGTTCCAGCTTAGGACTTTGGTATGTAAACAAAACTGCAAAAATTTGTACAGAAAAATGAAATGGGTTAAAATGTCTGTAATTATTTAATTAAAATTGACGCGACTCTAATTCATGCTCTTATTTTGAAGTGAGTGAAGACTGTTTACGCTGCAGCTCTGTTACCACTCCTCACGTTCGCTCTGGTTTTTCTCAGGGAGACGATCTGGAGGGAGAAACTGACTCTGTAGCGCCACCTGAAGCTCAAAGTCCAAACGGTTTGTGTCCAGGATGTGTGGGGTCTGCAGAAATTCTAGCTGCCTCTCTGACCCTTGACCTGTACAGGTCCTGGTGATCCTCCCTGCAGGCCGCAGAGGAAACATGTTGAAGCTCTAAAAACAAAACTTTAACTGGCCTCATGAATAATTAACGCAGTGAAACCGGGCCTGGACCCGCCCCGGCCTGGACCCGCCCCGGCCTGGACCCGCCCCGGCCTGGACCCGCCCCGGCCTCATGTTCTCCTCCCTCCCCCGCCGTATAAAGCTTCGTCTCCTGGATTTAGAAGCAGAGCTGACTTTCACTGTCACCTGATGAGCGTTGATGAGGTAATGCAGCTGATGCAACACGGCTGCTGAAAGCTGCAAACCTGCAGCAGGAAGCGAGTTTCTCTGCACACTGATGAACTTTGACCCCAGATGACAGACATGATGGAAATCAGCTGGTTGGAGATTTTCTCTCTCACCCTTCTTTGTCCTGCAGACTTCTCCTTCTCATGAAGAATAAAACACACATTTGATCAGTTCCTCCTCCCCTGGTATTCACATGAGTCGTGCCCCTCTGTTTTGTTGTCATGGTTACCAAACCGCCCTCCTTCCCCTTCATGGAAAGTTTGCAGTTATTTTCAGAAGCTGAAGAACCCAAACCCCGAACCTTTTCATTCCGTCCGCCTCCAACAGAGAAACCTGAACCTGTCTTCGTCTGGATCAGAGAGAAAAAAATCAACTGAAAAGTGTGGCAGGCTTCTGTGCTTCTTTATTTAGGAGAACTGGCCCTCTGGTGGGGAGCCAGCGCACATTTTTAGGCTGCTGTAAGTTTTACAAAAGCAAAATATTTAATTTAAGCAGTTAGTTAAATAAATAGTTATTTATTCAGTAAATATTGAGTTTTCAATATTTAAATATTGAATTAAATATGTAGTTTTCAAACTACATATTTAGCTGGTGATTTAAATATTTAGTTTTGAACTCAGACATTTATAAATGTAGGAATAACAAGGTGAAAATATAACTTTGAAAAATTAACACCCACATTTTTTCTTTATAACAGAAAATGAACCAAATTATGGAAGTGAATTTTTTACAGTGTAACAGGAGTGGAAGGTAATTTTATTTATTTAGCACATTTTCAGCAACAAGACAATTCAAAGTGCTTTAATGAATTAGAGGAAATACAAACAAAATAAAAGAAAAGTCAAAGAATAAAACTACATCTAGGTTCCCCATGTTTCATAAATTTTAGAAACTAGTCGCGATTCTCTGATTCTTGTTCTGATGAAACTAGATGTTGGTTTTCTGAGTTTGTTCTAGTTTTCTAAACGAACAGGAGTTTCTTTTTCTCAAAGAAAAGAATCTGCCTGATAATTACACCAACACAGTCGTGAAGTACGCGGACGACACAACAGTAGTGGGTCTCATTTCAGACAACAACGAGACCCACTACAGAGAGGAGATTCTGCAGCTCACTCAGTGGTGTTCAGCCAACAACTTGGTGCTGAACACAGGGAAGACCAAGGAGGTCATTGTGGATTACAGAAGGTCCAGGAGGACGGATCACACTCCCCTTCTCATAGATGGAGAAGTGGTGGAACGTGTGGACAACATCAAGTTCCTGGGCCTCCACATCACGTCTGACCTCTCCTGGAACACAAACACCTCCCACCTGGTGAAGAAAGCACAACAAAGGCTCTTCTTCCTCAGGAAACTGAGACGGGCTGGACTTTCCTCACGGCTGCTCGTGAACTTTTACAGGGCGATGATCGAGAGCATCCTCTGCCTCAACATGACTGTGTGGTATGGTAGCTGCACAGGACTGGAGAGGAAACAACTGACACGGGTGGTGAGAACAGCACAAGGCATTGTGGGATGCCCCCTCCCAGACCTGGACTCCATTTACACAGACCGGGTCAAGAAGAGAGCTGGATCCATAGCCATGGATTCCAGCCACCCAGGCCACAGACTGTTTGTGCCGCTGCCATCAGGCAAGCGGTACAGGAATATACGGACTACAACAAATAGACTGAGAAACAGTTTCTTCCCCACAGCCGTCAGAGCCATTACTCCCTGCCGCCCCCCCCTCCCACACATATCATAACCTCGCAGTCACACATACATATCCCCCACCCCCACACAGCCATATTGTTCTGCACTTTGCACTGTCACATCATCTGTACTTTGCCATAATTGGACCTGCTGCTTCTTCTTTGGTGTGGTTGAGTGCCTTTAGTTAATTTAGTTGTATATATTGTTATTATTATTATTGTGTGTTTGCTTATTTATACTGTATATATTTGACCTTTTGCACGGGAGCTGCAATGGAAATTTCGTTGAATTCTGTTCAATGACAATAAATGCTATCTATCTATCTATCTATCTATCTATCTATCTATCTATCTATCTATCTATCTATCTATCTATCTATCTATCTATCTATCTATCTATCTATCTATCTATCTATCTATCTATCTATCTATCTATCTATCTATCTATCTATCTATCTATCTATCTATCTATCTATCTATCTATCTATCTATCTATCTATCTATCTATCTATCTATCTATCTATCTATCTATCTATCTATCTATCTAATTATACACATCTTGACAAAACACAGATAAACATCCACTTTGATTAAATCCAAGAATCATTCAGTCTAAAAACTCACTTTGCCTTGATCCAAACCAGAACAAAGACAAACGATGTAAGGAAAGCCGAATGTAACTAATCTGCTGATGTCTCGGACGTTTTGTCCAGATGTTTGTGGGCTCTGGAGCCGGGTTTCGACCCGCCGTTCAGAAACCAGCAGAATGTTGGTTCTGTGAGGAACTGTTCTTCAGAAAGATCCCACATCGTGGAGCGTTTACTCAACAAACACATTTCAGCAGAACCTGAATGAGATCATCAGGTTTCCCTCCAGTTTTAGAGCTGAAGGTCACCAGATGAATGACCCCTGCCTCTTCATCATCATCATCATCATCATCTGCAGCATGAACCTCCAGAGGAAACGACAAATTACTGAGAAGTTTCCTCTGCAGGCCGGCGGGTGAAGAACTGGGTTTGACCTTCAGGAAGCTGAGATGTGGTCAGAGAGCGGTGTGGCGGCCATCTTCTCCTTCTGCCCTCAAACTTTAACATCTGATCTTTATTTGCTGGTTTCTGGTCATTTTCACGCTGATCTGGGAACGAAACAAAAATCCAGCAGATTAAAAACTTAAACTTTCGGTTTCTGTCCAGCAGGTGGCGCTAGACTTCCATCTGCTGCGTCGTGGTTGCTGCAGGCCGGTGACGTCACGGATTCAGGTTAATAATAATAATACTACTAATAATAACTCTCTGAGATGTTTGGCTCTTTTCTAGATAATCTGCTGGTTTCCATGAATTATCAGGGATGTGAACAAAAGGACATTATTGAACTTTATTTGTATTGTTTTACAAAACAATACAGTCATATGCATTAAGTTAGAATATTTATCCCAATGAGTTACTTTTGCCAAATATTTTCAAAATAAAACTTTAAGCCGATTCTAAAAACTGCGGTTTTAAAAACTGTATTTTTAAATGTTGATGATCTAATTTTATTTTTTCATTAACTCTAAGTGGAAAATCAGTAACAAAAATAAAGTTTTCTAACATCCATCTGTGTGTAATTCATCATGTGTGTCTGAGTGATAACATTCCTAATAAACGGTTTTCCAGCAATCTTCCAGTTTATTGTTTTAATTATTTCTGTTTTGTCTTTTTAATTGTAAACAGGAAACAAGTTATGCTGAAGTTTTAAATATCTAATTTAAAGACATAAATAAGCCAGAATGAGCTGAGTATTATCACAGTTCATGAAAATGTAAAAATACCTTTCATAAATTAGTGTCAATCATGCTCGTGTACACTCTGCTAGCACTTTTCCATTGATCTCTGCAGTGAAGGCACAGGCTAGTTAGCGTAGCCACAGATAAAGACTTCCTGTAGGTTGTTTCTCCATCAGCACAGCTTCAGAAAACCTCAGGTCTGTACTAGGGGTTGAACCAATTAGTCGACTAGTCGACTAGTCGACTCTAGGACGTCTCGCGAGTTTTTACATTTCATGTCGACTAGTCGCAGTCATGTGATTGCCGGTGGTGACAGCCTGTGCTGATCTGACAGCACAGTATAGGTCACAAGACACAAGAAAAATAAGTTAATACATTAGTTTAAATGATATGTAGATGGATGCATATTTGTGGTTTTACAGTGTTTTTAAAAGGAGATGGAGTTGCAGCTGCAGTCCACTACAAAACACGAGCCGTCTAAAACTCGCCCCCTTCCCGCTAAGGATGTCACTTAGCCGGCTCGTGAGTGTCTTTGTCACGACGATCTAACTAATACATTATGATGTTATGTTGCTGATTAAATAAAGATCTGCGGTAATGACAGCTGTTGATTTAGGTTGAACAGTTTACGATAACTTTAGTCTATAATGTCCAAATGAAGTGAAAATTTATGAACTTAGCGTTATTTATTTTATTTATAGCTGTAGGAGAGGAAGGGGAGGAGGTGGAGGACGTGCCCGATCAGAGCGAGCCGGTGACCGGGAAAAAAGTCACACGTAAAGAAGATTTTTTGCAACTTTTTGGGCCACATTACCAGAGTTACAGGGGATCAGCAGCACACAGCACCACTGCTGCCGAAGAAATCCTTGATTTTTTTTCGCTACCGCAGATCCCCACCATGGCGAACCCGCTGCAGTGGTGGGCCAGCAACCAGGGCAGATTTCCCCGTCTGGCAAACCTCAGCAGAAAATATTTAGCTGTTCCGGCAACCAGCACTCCCAGTGAGAGGATTTTCTCTCTCGCTGGGAATACCATTACGAGGAAGCGGGCAAGCCTTCATCCGGCTCATGTTGATGCCCTTGTTTTCCTACATGTCAACCAAGAAAAAACCCCAACAACTCTTAGTGAAGAGAATATTGACAGCGAGTGAACTTTATTTACCCCCCGGCCCCGTGCCACCTCTTTTTATTGTTTTTACATGCCATCTAAAAGATGTGTGTTTCCTTTTGAATGTTGGGTTCCCGGCTACTTATTATTTATCATAAACTATCCCGATGTTTTGTTGTTTCACTTGTTGCTGTTCTGTGTAAATGCCGTATTTTTCCGTGAAAACGGGTAATAAAGCCTGTACGTTACTCCAAAGCTTTGCCTCTTGCGTTGCTATGACGTCACAACGACTAGTCAACTCGACATCGACTCGACTTTTATCATGTTGACGTTGACTAGAAAATATCTTAAATCGTTCAATCTGCTGAGTCAGCAGAGCTTCCTGCCGCGCATCGGGCGGAGGAGAAGCAGGTGGTTTCGTTGAATTCAGCTGTAACCAAACGGGATCCGTTCATAACAAGTTTGGCTTGTGATGTTCCAAAAGCTCCATGTAGTCAGTGTGATAATTTAACTCCTATAGTAACTATCCAGAGATCATCAGCATCAGCCGGTGTTTAGAAAAAAAAAGTCAGACCCGACTTTGTGCAACAAACTTTTCCCCGCTGCTCACGAAGAATCTCCATAATAGACTTAGTAAAAGCAGGATAAGGGGAGAGTGTGTGTGTGTGTGTGTGTGGGGGGGGGGGGGGGTCAATATTTGCCGTGAAAATAGCTAATAAAGCCTCCAAGTAGTTGTGAAGGGTTTTTGCGCTTACGTCACTATGACGTCACCGCGACTAGTCGACATCGACTCGACTATTATCATGATGTAGTCGACCTTAAAAAATATGTAGTCGTTCAACCCCTAGTCTGTACTGACTGTGTGGGGAAGAGTGTGAGCAGCCCATACAGGAGACTGATTGACAGCACTAAGACCCACCTCCTGGCTCTGATTGGTTGTTTGCGACCAGAAGTGATCCATTCTGCAGATTAAAGGGCACAGTGGAATTGATTTTTTTCCAGATTAAATGTTTCGGGTTCTACTGTCATGACAGATTTAATAAATATGTAAAAAAACATATATTTTTATAAAAGTCACTTTAAGAAGACACATTTGCTCTTTAGTTTCCTTGGTAACGTCTTGAAATAACTTCAGTATTTTTGCATAATATTCTCTCCTCATAATGTTCCGTTGCATTCAGCGCCCGCAGCATGATGCTGCCGCTGCCGACCGACGGGCACAAAGTCCAAACTCTTCATCTGACCAAACATCAAGGTTTTGGACGGATCCGTGCCGGGTTTTCTCTCTCGCCACCCAGTGACGCTGAGCGGATGATAATCTGGGACTGATCGGGATCTCATCTGCTGGAATCGGACCTGCAGCCCGACCAGAACCAGGAGATCCGATCCCCGAGGCAACGGGACACATTCCTGTCCTGTCCTGGAAAACGTCCCGATGATCTGATTACAGAAACGCTTCAGTTCTGCTGAAGATCATCATCTTAACTCGGCCCAGACCACGGAGCAAAGTCAGTATGCACTGTCTGCGACCAGAGGGGGCGCTGTGCTAGAGGGGCGCCACAACAGGCAGAAAATGATTGAGCTGGGCACGTTTTGATTTATTTACGTTTTGGTCTAATGACAGGAGGGTATAGATGGAGAGGCAGACAATATATGAGGTCAAATGCATACACAAATATGAAGAAATTATGAATACAAAATAAAAGTACACACACACAAGTACAATTTCTACACACGTTAAATTTCTACACACAATTTTTTTAACTACAACCTCACAAATCTGATAATTACGAATCCAAACCACCTCCTGCCTACAAATGTTAAATAACTAACACGAGTCGCCAGATACACACAAAACTGCATTTACACACAGATCCGGTTTCGATGCACCAGGATTTTTGAGACTCATTTCAGACTTCAGGATATGGAGTGAAAATAGTCTCAAAATATCCGTGTGTGTGTGTAAAAATATTGTGTGTGTGTGTAATACTGAATTTGTAAACTTTAAATGTTGGTTTTTATGTGTTTTAATCTTGATCTTTATTTGTTTAATCTTGTGATTGTACAGCACTTTGGTCAGTGGTACTGTTTTAAAGTGCTATATAAATAAACTTGCCTTGCCTTGCCTTAAAAATAAAATAAACCTTCTCCTACGCACAAGTCACCTGGCACACACACACACACACACACACACACACACACACACGCACGCACACACACACACACACACACACACACACACACGCACGCACGCACGCACACACACACACACACACACACGCACGCACGCACGCACACACACACACACACACACACACACACACACACACACACACACGCACGCACACACACACACACACACACGCACGCACACACACACACACACACACACACACACACGCACGCACACACACACACACACACACACACACACACACACACGCACGCACACACACACACACACACACACGCACGCACACACACACACACACACACACACACACACACACGCACGCACACACACACACACACACACACACACATACACACACACACACACACACACACACAGAGAGAAAACTGTCATTTCATTCCCAGATTTGTGTGTAGATGGTGCGTTTACATGCTAGTAGAAAGCTGGGTCATCTGAGTTTTGCTCTGAGTCTAGTGTTTTAATTCTCTAAACGTTTCTCACTGTGCTTGTGCCGAAGTTGACATATTCTGCATATTCTGCATTTTTGAGCGGTACAGGAGACAACGTGGTCTGAAAAACGGCCACTGGGTGGCGCAATGGTTCGCTGGCCGGAAAAATAGGCAGGAAAACCGAGAAGCAAGTCGGAGCCTTCCGGTGGTTCTGGTTCTGCCCTGGAAGTAAGTAGAAGTTAAACCTGATCGCTTTGCTCTCCGATTATAATGAGACATTGAGTAATTATAAATAATTTCAGATTACGTTTTATATGTCTGGTATTTTTTATATTCTGCCCTCCTCATATGTTTCTGTTAGCTTTGCTACTTTAGCTGTTCGCGGCTAAATCCGTGTATTTTTAGGAAAAGTTCAAACAGACGGTTAGTGTTAGAAGATTCATGTAGATTTTCCTGGACGTGATGATCAACAGGACCGAACCTGAACGTTACTGGTGTCATCAGAATGAACATGTAGAAATGTTTGTTTTTGTGTTGATTTAATGTTTATGCATCCAGTGTTTGGCTGTGAAGGCTGTGTATGAGTGGTGCTTTAAATAAATCCATGAAATATGTATTTTTTAAGTCTGTGTTTATTACATACTTAAATAACAGCTAATAAACAATTAACAGTTTATTAGCTGTTATTTGTGTCAAAATATCAATTCAAAAATAAATTTGCTGTCCTGTGAAAATCTAAATCATCTGAATATATTTTAGCATCTACATTAATGAAGGAGCAATGAAGACGGGCAGGAACAGCCGTTTTGGGGCCAGTTTGGGGCCCGGGTCCCAGGGCCAGGGCCGCTGGGAGATCACTGATCCAGACACAAATCAGTTTTCTGAGGGTTCTGCTGGAGGCAATGTTAAATCAGTATGAAGGAAAACACCTTCCAGTTTGTTCGGTGAATAAATGCAGCAGCAGGTTCAGATCTTTATAACTGCGAAGCAACAAAATACGGTTTCAGACCAACATCCAGCTAAATGACTGATCAAAGGTCGGTACATTTGGAAATATGTATGAATGATTAACTGGTAGATGAACTCTAGACAACTGCTGTTTTTAGTCTGGCAGTTTGATTCTCTCCTCATGTTTCTCTGTTAGCAGAAGCTAATGTCAGCGTTAGCTATGCTGCTTCAGTCCTTATGTTTAGTGTCACCTCAGCAGTTTAAGGGTCTTTCTTCAACCAGAACCTCGTTAAGTATCTTTAGGTCATGAACCCGTCATGAGTCATGCTGTTCTTCTGCAGTGTTGTGGATCATCTGGTTTTTATTGATTGTCAGCTGGAGGCAGTCAGCAGTGCATTCATATGGGTGGAAAAGCTTTGACCTGCACCAGTTCACGTCTTAATGCTGGCAAACACAAAACTTTTGTGTTTATGTTTTCATGTTTACTGTTATTTATTGTTCTGTCCTGTAAAAACCTCCATCGACACACAGCTAATTTACTTAGAGTTTGGTTAAATAGATCAGACTAGAAAACAGCTAGAGTTCATCTACCAGTTAATCATTCATACATATTTCCAAATGTACCGACCTTTGATCAGTCATTTAGCTGATGTTGGTCTGAAACCGTATTTTGTTGCTTCAGCAGTAATAAAGATCTGAACCTGCTGCTGCATTTATTCACCAAACAAACTGAAGACTTTACAAACTCAACATAAATAATGATTTGGACTAACGTTCACAGAATCTTCAGATTCAACTGCATTTGTGTCTGAAATCCAGAAAGACCCAATTTGATCAGTTTCTGAACAATATATTTAATATTTGTGTATCTATATGACCAAACATTTGCAAGAACTCAGAGTTACACACAAATCTTCTTTTTACAAATCATGTTTCACAGATACAACTCTCCAAAGTTACACGGATTACGAATCCACTGTCACACCCACAGACACCCACACACACACACACCACACACCCACACACCACACACACACACACACGCACACACACACACCACACACCCACACACACACACCACACACACACACACACACACACCCACACACACACACACCACACACCCACACACACACACCACACACACACACACCCACACACACACACCCACACACCCACACACACACACACCACACACCCACACACCCACACACCACACACACACACACACGCACACACACACACCCACACACACACACCACACACACACACACACACGCACACACACCCACACACACACACACCACACACCCACACACACACACCACACACACACACACACACACAGGTATTTTGAGACTATTTTCTCTCCATATCTCCATTGCCTCCACTAAGTGCAGCTGCAGACCTCATTCCGGTGTTTTCCTCCCAGAGGGAACCGGAAGCTGCAGCCGGTCCTCGTGACGTCCACCGAGGCGGTGAATGAGCCGCGACGATTGATGTGACGTTCCCGCGCTTCGCTCCCAACAAGAAGAAATTAAATCAGATTAAAGCGTTTCAGAAACCACATGATCCCGGCAGATAATCCTCTGAAAGCGATCCAAACACACACACACACACACACACACACACACACACACACACACACACACACACACACACACACACACACACACACACACACACACACACACACACACACACGCTCGCTCCTGCAGTCTCTTGATCTCCTGCACGTCCTCACGCATCCACTCCGTCCGGATTCAGATCCGGTCGGTTCTCACGCTCCTGCGGCCTCAGCGCGGATAAAAACCCGGATTTGAAGCCGCGGCGGCTGCAGCCTGCGGACCTGAACGCTCAGCATGGGTAGGTTCACCTGAACGACCCGCTAAAGATAAAAATATCTTTAGTTGATTAACTTTGTTATTTTAGTCTAAAATTAAGCATTTGTGTTTTTTTTTCCTGCCCAGCAGAATTAATCGACTTAAAATTACAATATTGTGAGAATGTAAATGTTTATAATCTAGAAATCGGTTAATTTAAAAAACTTTGTTTATTTTTATTGCAACATATTTAGACGTTAAATTAAAATTTATTTCATGTTTCCGAAGCAGTTAGTGTCACACGTGTTTTTATTTTAAATTGAAAGAAAATCTGCATATTCTGACAGAAAATGAAAAATTATTACTGGAGCACAAAGAAAAGAAATTATTAAATTAATTTGATATTTGACGCAAGAAATGCATTTTACTTTTGTATAATCATACAAAACAAGTTTATTATTAAAAATAATTAAAATGATGATTTATTATTTTATTAATAATGATTTGTCAGAAAATAAACCATATAATTACTACTAATATTATAATCATAAACATTAATGAATTGTTATTACTACTAGTTATAACAGTAATAATAAAGCCTCCTCCTATGTAAAATCTGTTCTGACCTGTTTGGTCCGGTTCCGGTCCGGTTCCGGTGTTTCCAGCTCAGAAAGCGGCTCTGATCGTCTTCGCCCATCAGAGCCCGGCTTCGTTCAACGCGGCGCTGCGGGACGCGGCGGTCCAGGAGCTGTCGGGTCAGGGCTTCCGGGTCACCGTGTCTGACCTTTACGCCATGAACTTCAGAGCCAGCGCCACGCAGGATGACATCATCGGTGACCCCCCTCCTCCTCCGTGATGAAGGCTGTGACGTCATGCTTTCTGCTCAGTCTGTTTTATGAACAACATGGTTTTAACTGTGAAAAATGATTTTTCCTGTGGAATGTGAGCAGCTGCTCATTTCCCAGCAGATTTTAGTTCATTTTTTGTTCTGTTTCTTTTTCTCTTGTTTTTCCAGCATCTCTGTGTCTCTGCAGATGTTTTCCATATTTTACAGCCATTTTCTTTTCATTTTTGAGGTTATTTTGTGGTTCATTTCCTTCCTTCTTTCATATTTTTGGGGTCAGTTTCCACTTCGCTGCTGTGATGATCCGTTTGTCTGCAGAGTTTCTCCTCTTGATGCCGTTTCTGTTGCCTAGGCGACCTGAAGAACCCGGATCACTTCCAGTACGGCGATGAGACGATGCGGGCCTGGACCGAGGGCCGCCTGAGCGATGACATCACCGCCGAGCAGCGCAAGCTAGAGGAGGCGCAGCTGATCATCTTCCAGGTCAGAGGTCACTTCTGTGGACCTGAGCGAAATCAGCTTCTGTCAAATGTAACTAAATTAATGTCCAACGTTTGTGGCCCTAGGATTTACTAAAATAAAACAGTTCCCAGAGGTCAGCAGAGGTCATCATCAAAATGTTCAAACAAAAAACGTGAAAAACTGAATTGATTATTTGACACCAATTTGTTTGATTTAATAAAATCAGAAAAAGCTTAGCAACCTGGAAATGTGTATCAGCTGCTAAAGTTACTGACGTCTGACCCACAAATCGTCACGTTTCATTTGTTCCTCAGGTTTATGCAAACCGGCAGGTTTTCTGGAGTAGTTATTATGATAATCAATAATATTATTGTTTTGAGACCATTTTCAAGTTCAATGATACTGGCATAACTACACATTCTCAAAGATCAATAACCTTTAAATTTAAATGGGAGACATTTTAAAAATCCCAAATAAATAAAAATAACAACCGAATCAACAAATATAATGAATTATTCCGTCTCCATAAAGAAAATGATCCTTCAAAAACAGGATCTGAAGACTTTTAGCATCCAGCTTTTATTAGGAAGAGAAAAACAATAAATCATGCAAATGGAAATTCCTGAGTTTTGATTAATTGATTTATTGCTAATTTCAACCGGTTTGCTTAGCACTCCTGAGTTTCACAATAAAAGTCACAATAAAACAAACCAAAAATCAAAACATTTTTATTATTTTATTATTTTTCTACATGTTAGCTGGACTGGCTGCTCTGTTTATAAAATAAATCCACAATTTGCTTCAAATCTTGTTAAAATGAGAAAAATGTCTCATCTTAATGTCGTTATAATGAGGTTTATATCTTATTAAATTAAAAATATTTACTCCTTTACAAAAGAGAGGCGGTATCGGTGGAACAGTAACGCTTTACGCCTTTTTAAAGAGTCACAATCTGCCAGAGGAGATTTCTTTTGATGAAATGTTAAGTTTTTTCTCCTGCCGTCTCCAGTTTCCTCTCTACTGGTTCAGCGTCCCGGCCGTCCTGAAGGGTTGGTTCGACCGCGTCCTCACTCAGGGGTTCGCCTTCAGCCTGCAGAAAATCTACAGCAAGGGCGTTTTCAAGGTCACAGTCACCCAGGGAAGATCTCCAAACCTGACACAATAAATGTTGAACGCTGCTGATCCGTGTTTCCTTCAGGACAAGAAGGCTCTGCTGTCGTTCACCACCGGAGCCCCAGAGTCCATGTTTCAGCCCGACGGCATCGACGGAGACATAAACGTCACGCTGTGGCCGCTGCAGGTGAGACACACCCAGGTCACGGCCAAAGAGGAGTTCTGTATCCAAACATGTTCATGGAAAGTTGAGTGGAAGAAAAAAGTGTGAAGGTCCACCAGGGAGAACCGCAGCGTTGACAGGATTGTGAAGAAAAATCCATTTAAGAACCAGAATCAGAAAGTAAAGCGGAAAGAAATATGGAGCTACATTGAAGCCATAAAGTTTGTTCAAATCAAATAATTTTAAAATATTTAAAGTGAAAAAAAAAAGTTATTTAAAACAACAAAAAAAGTTTAACTGGAAAAATAAAATTCAATGTTTACATGACTGGTTTTGAAAAATAACATGACCTGAAAATGTTGCACCAATTTGTTGAAATCACATATTTTTGTGTTGTGATGTTGACATAAGCAGCTTGAATCTGCATTATTTTTCAAAACCAATAAACGTTAAATACCAATGATGTTCTAAGGACATTTCCATTTCCTCACAGAATTTTATCGTTCAATAAAAAATATATTCTACAACTTAAAATTATTTATTTATTCTGTTTCTAAATGTCTTATTTTGAACACATGTTGTGGCTCCAATTTAGCTCCATACAATAAATTCTTATGTTTTTCTTGATATTCTAACTATTTGATTTGTGTCTGTTTGACCTGTAGTGTTAAAAGCTGACCTCTGACCCCAGTGTTTTCAGGGTTTATTTGGTAAAAACGTTTGGAAATCTAAAAGTCCTTCATGTTGGTTTGTTTTTCTTCAGAACGGGATTCTGAACTTCTGCGGGTTTCAGGTTCTGGCTCCTCAGATCTTCTGGGATCCGGTTCACTGTCCCGCCGCTGTCCGCGCCCAGATGCTGGAGGGATGGCGCGCTCGCCTGGGAGGCCTGCTGATGGAGAAACCTTTGACCTTTGCCCCCTGTGAGCTCTTTGACCTCAGTTTCCAGGGGGGGTTCAGGCTGCGGCCCGAAGTGAAGGAGGAGCAGGAGGCGCAGCCGTTCGGCCTCTCCACCGGACATCACCTCGGAAAGCCGCTGCCGCCAGGCGACCAGACCAGAGCGCCATCTGCAGGTGGAAACAGGAAATAGCAGCTCATCTTTAACTCCATCGCTTCCTGCAGATTTCATGTTTTATTTTTTATTTTTATGAGATGATTTAACCAAGACATTTACCCAAACAATGTATTGAAACTTAATCAATTCAAACACTTTAAAGGTGCAGCGTGAAGGATGTAGTGACATCTAGTGACATGCTACACCACATCTTCTTTTATATACAGTATATATACATATATATATTTTCTTCTTTTTGCAAAATTTTTATTGAGAAATTCGTCCTTTAATGAGTTGACTGTAATCTATAATGTGTTTCCAAGAGGATATGATGTCATGTTTTTACATTTACACAGACAAAAATGATTAGCAATAATCTGAGTTATTTAGCCTGTGATGAGAAAGAAAAATGGGGATTAATTTTTCTGTGTCATATTTTCACTCATTTATTCATTTATAAATGTCAGTTTAAAACTAAATATTTAGCTCCATACAAAAATGTTTATCTTTGAGCTAGCAAAATAATTAGTTTACAATAAATATATTTAGCTAACATGCTAATTCACGTGTCAATAAGTGGAAGTGGACTATCAATAAATAAAAGCTGTATGACCGAAATCTGTTATTCCTGCATACATGCGCATCAAATTATTTTAATTTCTAAATAAAACAACAGTGTTATGTCCAGTGTTGTGTTCCTCCTGTGGCATCACAGCAGTAGTTTACCTTACCAATATGGCGGCGTTGTTAACGGGCGAAACTATGAGCGAAGAAGCGTCTTATTGCGGGTGTAACACCGGCAGACGGGATATATTGTCAACTAAAGCATAAAGTTCTGTGGTTTATAAAGGCTGATAATAAATAATAGAAGTTATTGAACAATGCTTCGTATTTTCGGAATCAATACCGAGAATAAACCAGCAGTTTTCTCTTTACTCCAAACCTTCTCTGAGCCGCGGAGTGGTACAGCCCACGGTGACGTCACGGTGGGCGGAGCTTAGAGGCCTGGCTGTGAAGAAGGAGACGGAGGAGTTTGTTGTTGTTGTTGTTTATCTGGTTTAGCGAAGGTTTTACTGCCGCTGCCGCCTCTGAACGAGCGCTAACTCCGGGGAACCATCACCGCCAGACCCGCTGAGGAACCGGAACCGGGACTCTCCTCTGAAACCCGCAGCGTCGAGCGGAACCCGCCCGGACACGGCCAACATGAAGTGGATGTTCAAAGAGGATCACTCCCTGGGTAAGAAGCGTTAAAAACCGGAGAAACGGTTCTGACACAGGACCGGTTTGAGTCCAATCCGGGTTTGTGGCTCTGATTGGACGATTTCAGCTGGAATTGGGTGAAGATGCTGCTTAGAAACGGTTCTGTTCGGGTTCTGGCCTGGTTGTTGTGAGGGGGAGCTGCTGGAAGTAAGTCGGGTTTAAAGATGGCTGTTGGTGCTGAAGCTCCAACCAGAACTGCTGCCAGGAACCCGGAGAACATCCGCTGGAAGCCGAACCGAACCGGGTTCTGTACCGGGCCGGATCCACCAGGCTTCATGATTCCAGCTGAAACTGAAAGCATCCTCTCCTCCTGATGCGGGCCTCATTTCCTCAGAAAGCCACTTGCTCTCCTCCATGAAACCAGAATTTCCTCCAATCTTTGAACTCATCTCCGCTAATGGACCTCCAGGCTTTCTGGAGCTGCCACTCGACCAAAATCTAATTTCGTCTGTAAATCTGCAGGATTTTGTTTTGCAAATAAATGTCATGAATTGTGTTTGGAGGGCAGAGGATTCCTCCTGTGCTGGGGGTTTCCTGCCTGATGGACGGCAGATTCCTGGGATCTCATAGATCCGCTGTCAGAGATCCGTCTCCGCAGCTTCCGATCTCCTCCAGGTCCAGTTAGCATCCTGCTGATCTCTGTGTGTGTTTACTCTGCAGAACATCGCTGCTTAGAGTCGACCAAGATCCGCAGCAAGTATCCGGACCGGGTCCCGGTGAGTGTCCCCGCGGCGGGACGTGTCCCCGCGGCGGGACGTGTCCTCCCTGCGGGACGTGTCCCCGCGGCGGGACGTGTCCCCACGGCGGGACGTGTCCCCGCCTCTAACGTCTCTGTCCCTGGCAGGTCATCGTGGAGAAGGTGTCGGGCTCCCAGATCGTGGACATCGATAAGAGGAAGTACCTGGTGCCGTCCGACATCACGGTGGCCCAGTTCATGTGGATCATCAGGAAACGCATCCAGCTGCCGTCGGAGAAGGCCATCTTCCTGTTTGTGGACAAAACCGTCCCTCAGTCCAGGTCAGCTTCCTGTTTCCGCCCTGAGTCGGTTTTCCCGCCGGGGATCCAGACCTGATCCCAAACTCTGGCTCTCCTGGTTTTATTTTGAACTTTGACCTCTTTTTCACCCAGTTTCCCACCAGAATCCGACCGTGTGCAGAAATCTGACCTGTAAATCATCACATCTCATTATTTCTCATGTTTACGTTGACCTGTCACCATAACAACGGTTCCTGGACGATAAATCATCCCTGAAGTTATCACGATAAACGATAATATTGTTATTTTGAGACCATTTAAAGTATTATAATTTTAATAAAGGCATAATAATGCAAGATCATATTCTGAGATCAATAAACTTTAGGTTCTAATGAAGATTTAACACTGGAACTGGAAGACATTTTAAATCTCTAAAATGAATAATAGATAGAATCTGAAAAGTGTGGAGAGTAGGTCTTCTGACTGAAAACGTCTCCAGCTCAGTCAGGTTGGATGGAGAACATCAGCTTTTTCAGGTCTAGACTTTGAGTAGGCCACTCTAACCCATGAATCTGCTTTCATCTCAACTTTTTTCCTTTGTGGTTAAAAATGGCAAATTAAAGCAAATCCACAAAATTCATTAAATCAAAAATGAAAAATGAGTTTATTGTGAATTTTCTTTTTTTTAATGTTCTACCTGCTGTTTGGTAAACCAAATTTTAATAAAATCTATTACTGTGGGGCGTGCTGTGGTGGCGCAGCGGGTTAGCACGCCCCACGCCTGGAGGCCCCAGTCCTCGACGCGGACGTCGCGGGTTCGACTCCCGGTCCTGACGACCTTTACCGCATGTCGTCCCTCCTTCCTGTCTACCTACTGTAGAAAAAATACGAGCCACTAGCGCCGCAAAAACTCTTCGGAGGAAAATAAATAAATAAATCTATTATTTTAAAGTCCAACTGCGTTTCCAGTGACTGTAATTACGCAGTTTGACATTTAGAAAATAAATTCTCTTAATGGAAACACAAGAATTTTTAAAAATCTTGTTTTTCAATAAAAAGTTTTTGCACCAGGATGAGGTGGGATTTTTGGTCCCTTTGAAATTAGTTTATTTAATAAAAACATTGTTTTGCATCACATGATGTTGCTACTGGAGCAAACCATGAGAAATTTCATTTCATTTCTTATTTCATGGAAACGCAGCACTTCTGAAATAGTTTTTTTGTTGTTTTTTGACATTAGTGGAAAATTGTCAAAGTTTTGGCTCATTTGTAACAGAAACGCAGCAACTGCTGCTTTTAAAAAAAAACAGTTCCTGAGGTTTTTGGCTCATCAGTTGTTTTTCTGTTTGTTGGCCAAATTTTTCCCATTCATGTCTTGTGGTCAGAGGGCAGATCAAAATCATTTCCAGGACCACAGATGGCCCCTGCGCCACACTTTGGACCCCTCTAATGTAAACCATCCCATAATTTCTCCGGCTGGATGTTCAGGCGGTCGACCTGCTGGAAGCTGAACCTTTAAAAGATTTTCTTCCAGGATTATTTAACTCCGTCCATCTTCCGCCGCTTCCCGCAGCATGATGCTGCCTCTTCCATGTTTCACTGGGAGTCATGGTGTGTTCAGGGTGACGTGTAGTTTTGGTTTTCCATCATTCAGTTCCTCTGATCAGAACTCAGTCTTCAGACCTGTGGGTCGTTTGTGGGTGTGAATACTTTAGGGTGGTTAAATAATGGCGCCTCTGATCCGTTGCAGCATCACGATGGGGCAGCTGTACGATAAGGAGAAAGACGAGGACGGCTTCCTGTACGTGGCGTACAGCGGAGAGAACACCTTCGGCTTCTAGGGACCGGGCCGGAGTCCGACTCCGCCTGCCGCGACCCGGTTTCGGTACCGCCGGCCCGGTGATGGAGCGAACCTGCCTGAGCATCTGTTGTCCACCTTTCTACAGATTCACCTTCATTGTGGCGCAGTTTCAATCACTTTGGGTTTGATGCTGTTGTTTTTTAGATCCTGTTTGATTTTCTTTTCTTGCATTTTTTAAGTGACGAGTTTGAATGAAGTTTGTTTTAATGCTTTTGTTTTTCTTTTAATTTAATAAAATCAAAATGAATTTTAAGTTAAATGCGTAAGGGTGAGGTAGCTGGATGACCTAACCAATAAAAGTTGAAAACTGAACGTGTTTTATTGTCTCCTTTAAATCGTCAGCAGTCACAGATCATCTCAGAGGAGAAACAGCGACACCTGGCGGCACACTGGGAGTACTGCAGCTGGATTATATCATCTATGGCTGAGAAGAAGCTGCATTTATTTAACATATTTATTAGGTAGTAATACTTTTGGATGTATGGGATACCGTTTATAAAATTACCAGTTAAAAATGAACAGCAATAATTTGGGTTATTTAGCCTGTCATTCATTTATAAATATCACCGTTTCAAATTGAAAATGTTTCCACAAATAGATTGTGGAAACATTGGCGTCATCATTTATTTGTGGCTCAGTGACTGTCATATTCCTTTTTGTTTTCTTTTTCTTTTCTTTTTGTTTTTACTATGGACCTCTTTTGTGTCTGAAATAAAGATTGATTGAAACAAAAAATTTAGCTAGTAAGACAAATGTTACATGAACAAGCTAACTATTTAGCTCCAAACTGCATGTTTAGCTTCGAACGCGCTAAATACTTATTTTAGCTGCAGATAAATATTAAACTAGCTCAAAGAATATTTAGCTAATATCCAAATTTACTTGCCGATAAGCAGAAGTGAATTATCAACATAAAAGCAGGGTTTTATAATATTTGTTAATGGTGATTGTAGATGCAGCAAGTGGCAGCATCAGCTTCGAAGCTATTCAGTCTCACCAAAATGAGTTAGCAAGCTAAATATTTAGCCTCAAACTTTAGATTTAGTCATATTTTCACCAAGTTTCACTTTCATAAATGTCACAGTTTCGAAATAAGTATTTAGTTTAAAGCTAAATACTTAGCTAGCAAGTTAAGTTAGTTAACCAGTTAACTATTTAGCTCCAAGCTAAATATGTAGCTCTGAACTAGTTAAACACAACATAGTTTAGCTTAAATCCAGAATATGCAGACTGACTCAGGATGTGGCCTGAAGTGGACCTGTCCCAGTTGTCCCAGTTGTCCCAGTTGGTATGGTAAAACCACCACACCAACTGGGAAGCATGGGAGAGGCAGCATCATGCTGTGGGGCTGTTTTCTGCAGGAGGAACTGGTGTACTAAAGGAGAGAAAGCTATTTAATCAAGACATGATCCAGGAAGTTAAAGACAGAGGACACATGTCCCTCACCATAAACATCAGCTGCAAAATGTCTTCCTGACAACGAGGTCAATGATTCGGTCCAAACATCGTCTCTACAGCTTCAAACACTTCCATGGAAAATGATGAACTTCCTTCATAAAACTGCTTTTATGTGCAGTATGGAGGTGAGCGCGTTCCTCTCCAGATGGAAGCCATGATCCACAGGGAGCCTGGCTGGTTCGTTAGCAGACCTCAGTGTGGCCTGAGGTCAGAGGTCGCCTGGCGGTGCCCCAGCTGAACTCCCAGACTCAGAGGAAAAGTTTTTCTTTGAGCCGAACTTTCTGGAACGGTTCTGGAAGAGTTTCAGGGATCGTTCTTCTACGAAGCGTTTCATTTCTGCTTTCTGAGTGTTTGGCGAACGGCGGTGAAACGTCTCAGCACTTCCAGTTTCAGTTCCTCGTGTCTCTGCCGCCCATCTGTGAACTTCGCAGGACTCGGTTTCCATGGAAACCTGAGGTGAAGCTGCTGGTTTTCTGCTTCAACCTGAGGTCAGCAGGAGGTCGGGTTGAGGTGAAGTTCTGCTGATCTGGACGGCATTAAATCCACGTCTGATAATGAAGTGAAGAAGCGATGAGTTCTGATGAAAACTAAAACTGAGATTATATTTCTCCTGGTTTAGCTTCTCTGTTAAATCCAGATTATAATCTCAGATTCTCACATATGAACCTATTAATAATCAGAGATCTGATTGGTCCGTCAGTCCTTCCTTCTGTTATTATTACCTCCTTTAGTAGATCATTATTGTTATTTTATAACTTTATTATCATCATTTGTGTTTTTTATTAGTTTGTTTGCATGTCAATGTGAAGATTCATGGGATTAAATGATGAACTCAAACAAAGTTTAGATATAAACCATCTTAGAAAAGGAGTTTAATGGGAAATGTGTTGTTTAGGAAAAGAGCTATTGATTAATAAACTGATCATAATGCATTGATTTATAACTCAGATCGATTTGAATGACTGAATTAAAATGATTTTTGAGATTTGCTGTGAATTAGAGCCATAAAAAACTGAACTGAAAGTTGATCCATAAAACCAGTTTCCTGCTTTCCGTCAGGATGAAGATCCTTTTCAGAGAAAGAGGAAGAGGAGAAAGAGGAGGAAGAGCAGTCGCTGCTTTCTGAGAACAGCTGCTGCTGAACATATAAACGGAGCCGGCCGGACCGGTCCGGCACCCTTCCAGAACCTCCGGAACCATGAAGATCCAGCTGAGCCTCTGCCTCCTGGCTCTCCTCTGCTCCCTGCGGTCCAGCTCTGCAGGTCAGAAACTTTCTCCTACTACTCTCCGCTGATGGAGAATCTCCTCCTCCTCTCCTCTGTCTCTCTGCTTCAGCTGTCAATCTGTTGTTGGTGCTGAAGTTCTGGTTTTGTTCGCAGCTCCAGTCGGTCCGGGCGTGATACGTGGTGCCTGTTGCCAAGGCAACGGCAACACGCCGATTCCCATAGGGAAAGTGAAGGAGATGAAGAACTCTCCGATTCACTGCAAAGTCAGATCTGTCATGTGAGTTCACCACAACTTTAATAAATGGCTGAAACAATCCCTGAAAACAGAATCAATATAATAAATTAGCATCAAAACGACATTCTGGGCTCACAGACCAGACTGTGAAGTGGCTTTTAAAGATGCATAAATACCAAAGTTTGAACTTTGTTCTGGTGTTGGGCGGTCAGCTGGTCCGGTTCTGACCCAGAAGCTGTGTGTTCTGCCAGCCGGTCCGGTTCTGAACCTCCTGCATGTTGTTCTCCTGCAGAGTCACCACTGAGAGCAACAAGAAGTTCTGCCTGGATCCCACCTGGAGCTGGACCCAGACACTGAAGAAAGAGTTTGGGAAAGAAAAACGGCTCCGCTGAGATCTGGATCTGGGTCGGAACCGAGTCTGCTGGAGCGGGAAGAACCGTTCTGATGTTTTAACGACACACTGGACGTGTCGCTGATAGTTCTCCGTTTTTGCTGCTAATTTATGATTTTATAAACTCTGAGTTGATTTTCAGTTTGTCTGATGGAGAATGTAACAATTGGTAACATTTAGTAATAATTAGTAACAATTAGTAACATTTAGTAACAATTAGTAACATTTAGTAACAATTAGTAACAATTAGTAACATTTAGTAACAATTAGTAACAATTAGTAACATTTAGTAACAATTAGTAACATTTAGTAACAATTAGTAACATTTAGTAACATTTAGTTTTTTTACTGATTGTTCTCAACTTGAATTTAAGGGTTTTAATGAAACTTTGGTTTGTTTTTGCTTTTTGTTTGTCAGCTGAAAACATGTTGCTGGAAAAGTTGATCACGTTCAGCTCAAAGTTACTCATTTCGTAATAAAAGCCGTATTTTCCTATCTGCTGCTTCATGTTCTTTATCTTGGTGATCATGAATGTTTTCTGAAATATGTCAGTGTAGAAAGTTGATTTTATTATTATTATTATTATAAATTAACTTTCAGTGGAACATATTATTTTTACTATTTCTACTTTTATACTAATTTCCTTTTATTTTCGTTGCCAAGTTTATAGTTCCTGTTGTTACTTGTTGCGGGGGGGACGGTAATTGATGTGACACATCTCTTCTGCGCAGCTGCGTCTCTGTCTCAGTTGAGCTGAGCTGTCTGTGCTGGTGAGTTGGGCTAGCAGTTATAAAATGACATTTAGTTGCTAAAAATGTGCAGAAATATAAGATTAAGATTATAATAGCTGCTCTGATAATGTCTGTGTTTGATTTTGTTCCATATATCCTCAGTATTATTAATTTCTCTGCTGCCGTGGGGAGGTTTGTGTGGGTTTCCGCCTCATGCTGGTCACCATCTGGACCTGCTACAGGTAAATATTTAGTTTGGAGCAAAATGTAGCTTACAAACTAAATATTTAGCTCGCTAATCAAATATCTTATTTGAATGGTGAAAAAATATCTTTAGAAAATAAACCACTTTTTTTAAAACACCCCAAATGCTGTTAATATTTGACTGTAACTTTAAATGGCTCCTCCTGGTTTTCTGCCCGTTAATCTCGTGTTTTTATTGATTCAACCAAACTTTGAGGTGAAACGAGTAAAGGAGCGAACCTTCTTCAGTCCTCTGCGTGAAATGAGTTTTGGGTTTTAAAATCTCCATTAGTGTGCAGCCGGTCGGCCCTGAATGCAGCAGCTGGATGATTTCTGCGGCTTCACTCAGTCACTGCGTCAGACGGAGGATTGTGATCAACACCAAAGGCGGTTCAGAGCCTGAACAAACACTTTGCACATTTTCAACCTTCACGTCTTACATTTACATTATTAATAGAAAAAATGCATTTTTAAGTGTAGACCTTCAGACGGGAAATGAATGCAGACAGAAACAGATGGAAACAATAAAAATGCAAATATCCCCAAAAGTTTGATCAACATGTTGATTTATTCATTTATTCCATCTTATGCCTTAAAGGGCCAGCGACAGAAGCACTCAAACTCCCAGGATTCCCTGTGTCTTTTCTATAGAAAACATTTTATAGATCAGGTCTACATGAATTAATGCAAAAACAGAAAACCAACAGAGCAAAAGAAAAGAGGAGGAACGGAGAAATGGAGGAAAGTGAAATCAGAGGTTCTGGTTTGATTGTTGCGATTTCAAACTTTATCACTAGATGGCAGCAACAGCCCAATGGCTGGAAAATACGTTGATTCTTAGCACTTTACTATGGAAAAAAACATTATTTTAAATAATAAAAGGCAGTCAGACAACCTCTTCTCAACATGAGCGTGTGGTTAAAGAGTTTAAATGCATTGCTGTCTTGCTAACTTAGTTTTAACCTTTATTATTTGGTCTGGATTTTAAACGAGACTTTTTTCCAGAACATGAACTGGAATCCAAGTTGAGCTGGAAAGTTTCCTGAACCACAGAGGAGAAAAACTTCTGCTAAAGTCTGGTTTAGACAGGAACTGATGGTTTAATGATGATAATCATGACTTCACATTACAACACGAGGAAACGACTCGTATCCCAACCCTGAGGCTAAAAACTGTTCAGCCTCTTGGATGTTTGACTCTTTTTATTGCTTTTATAAATCAATATCTTCCCTGCCTATAGAAGACATTACATTTTAAATTATTTCTGTATTTTTATTTTAAGTCCATCCATCATAATGGTTTTCCCACCAGTACAGTTCCAGTCCTGATCTGGTTCTGTAAAAGACCCGGTTCCATTTCCACCTCCTGGGAACCGAGTCAGAACCCCGTCGTTATGAACTCCTCATCCAGTCCATGTTTTATTGGGGTTTTATGATCGTAGTTAAGTTTGATTTAAGCATCCAGTCTCTGCTCTGTGTGAACAGCAGTTTATTAACGGTCAGATCCTGAAGTCGGCTGGAAAACTCAACCCGAAAGTCATCATCTGTGAGCGGATCACTGAGACGCCGCTGCCGTTTTTCTGAAGCTAATCTGACATTTTATCATCGTAAATGAACCTTTCGTTCAGATGTTTGTGTTTTTCAAAGCGGCTCTTTCCTCTGATCCAGTGAGTTTAGTGGAAAGACTCAACAGAACAAACACAACGCGAGTCAAACCTTTATGTTTAAGGATTCTTCCCCAGCTCGGTTCAGTCCGCTTTACTCTGACTGCAGTCCGTCTGTCTAGTCAAAGTCCGGTTTGGTTGGTGAGGTGTGAATGCTAATTGACCTCTGACCTTAACTGGTCTGGGTTTGGTTGAAGTGAACTCTGGTTCGGTTTGAATGTGAACGCCAAGCGGACCGGAGACCGCACCACAAACAGGAAGTGGATTACAGCACAAGGCATTCTGGGTAAATACAACCAATGCTAACATGCTAGCCTAGCGCTAGCAGGAGAAATGACTAAAGAGAAATCCTCCAACCGCTAAAATCTGACGCCTCCATCTTGTTTCCATCTAGTTGCTCTCAGTGTCTTCAGAGGTTTTTGTGTTGCTTCCTTCAGTGGTTCTTGGTGCAGCGCCCCCACAGGCCAGGAGGGGAACAGGTTGGTTTGACTCAGAGTAGAGAGAGAGAGAACCACAGCAGCTGGAGATGTTAAATGTTTTGGTACCAATAGAACCGAGTTTACTGGACTATCAGGGGGAAATCAGACTAAATGTTGGCTGGGATTTATACTAATGGACCTTCTGGATCACATGCAACAGATTCTCTAAATCTGGACTCATTAAAGGGTTGAAGCTGCAGCACTGAACAAAACTAAACTAGATATTAAAGGAAGACTCCTCAGCTGGAGACCCAACATCAGCGGTTCCTGCAGGTTGGTTACCCGGATACATCCCAGACCTGCAGACCCGGGCCCTTAGGGGCCGCAGCTGGACGTCCATCTGGGAGTCAGATTAAAGATTTAAAGGGAAATGTCCATCAGAAAGCAGAGGGTGGCAGTGTGGACCGATGCGTCGCGTTGGACGTCAGTCCGTCGCTTTTCTTTTTGGACGCAGATGAGAAGTCTTCCTGCGAGAAGTCGCTCATCTCCTCGTGGCGCTCCTGCTTCCACACGCGCTCGTACTCCTGCTTCAGCTCCTGGTAAGAGCGAGAGAAGGTGTGGAAGATGGAGGTGGCCGGGAAGGCCATGATGAGGATGCCGCTCAGGATGCTGATGAGCGCCACCATCTGGCCGGGGACGCTGCGCGGCACCATGTCGCCGTAGCCCACCGTGGTCATGGAGATGATGGCCCACCAGTAGGAGGCCGGGATGCTGCTGAAGCTGTGCTGGGGGTGCGCGGCGGCGAACGGCGCCAGCTCGCTCTCGGCCAGGTGGACCAGCGGCGAGAAGAGGGCGACGGCCACGCAGACGAAGAGCAACAGCAGGCCGAACTCCCGCATGCTGCGCTGCATGGTGACGCCCAGCGTCTGCAGGCCCAGGGAGTGGCGCGCCAGCCGCATGACGTACAGGATCCGCAGCGCCCGCAGCAGCCGCAGGATCAGGCTCAGCTTGTCCAGGTAGCCGCGGCCCGCCCCCATCGCCGCCTCGTCCTGCGCCTCCTCCCCGACGTCGAACACCAGCGACACATAGTACGGCAGGATGGCGACGGCGTCGATGACGTTGAGCGGCCCGCGAGCGAAGGCCAGCTTGGAGGGAGCGTTGACGAAGCGCAGCAGGAACTCCAGGGTGAACCAGGCCACGCACACCGACTCCACCACAAACATGTTGCGACACTTCTGGGAGCATTCGCCCTGCGGAGGAGGAAACATGGAGACGTTACAACAAACTACGGCATCCGGGAGGAAACGCGAAGAGTCAACGACGGTACCAGCAGGAAACTGATGAGCCGTTTGTAAAGCTACACAGTTAGAGAAGCAACAAGTTGGACTAGTTAGCCTGGCATAAACTAAATACTTAATTAGCCAACTAATTATCCAGTTGAGTGTTAAATGTGTAGCTTGAGGTTAAATAGCTTTAAACTCCATATTTGGTTTGTAAGTCTGAGCTACTAATCAGCTTGCTAACTAATGTTTTTGCTAACTAAAAATGTAGTTATCAAGCTAAAGATTTAACTCACTGAAATACTTTGAAGGTATTTAGTTTGAAGCTATATATGTTGTTCTGAGCTAAATATTTAGTTTGTAACTGTGACGGTTATGAATGAATGAACAACGCGGTGAAAACCTGACCGAAAATTGAACCCTAATGTTTCCCTCTTATGACTTTAACCGTAACTTCTGTTGAGGATGTGGTTCATTCTAGTTTCACAGATCTGGATTATTTCCTCCTGAAGTTACAGGATCTATACCTCCAGCTAGCAGCAGGCCGGGTCACACCTGGACAAACCACCGGAGTCACAAACGGGTCGTTTCAAATAAAAACATGACTTTAGTTTCTGTCCGGAGCGGGAGACCAACCAGAGGAGCAGCAGCTGCTGTGATGAAAGAAAGTTTCTGTCTCTGCTGCATGAAAAACAATCAGCTCTGAAAAGCTTTGTGACAGATTATCTCCAGGCTGATGAAGGCGGCGTGAGGATCTGGGATGAACTTTGCAGGAAGACCAGAAGAAGATGAACAGCGGTGGGAAAATGACCGGAGGATTCCCGGCTGGGAGGAAATCTGCTGCTTGTTGGTCAGGAAGTACAGGGGAAATTCACTCATACCCTCAGGTTTCTGTAGAAAATTAATTCACATTTATTGTTTAAAGACATGATGGACGCAGCGTTCTGCTTCCTCTGCTTTCCTTCTGCTAATTTGAATTTTTAGTTTTCATCTTTACAGGAAGATTGAAGGCTGACAGTGACAGAAATCCACATATGAATTACTTAGTACATTGTTTTATCTTATCACTTGTATAAAATTGAAAATAACATTTATAATTCAGCAGATTGTAACAACAAATTAAGAAAGTATTAAATATTCTGAATTGTTAAGCTGTAAAGTTTTTTTCAGCATGAAAACCTGCAGAGCATCGATTTCCTTCCTGCTGGAACGGAAAAAACTCATTTTTCTTTTCCTGTGAGATTCAACAACAGAACAGCGAAGGCCGGCGCATAAAAATACCGAGATGATTAACGAGCCTGTCAGCGCGACAGACGCAGCTTTTAGGAAATAATAAAGTCGATATTTGTAGTCTGATCCACAGGAAGCTCTGCTCCAGGAGACAGGAAGTTATCAGAGATGTTTCTCCAAACACCTTCCAGCCTGAGGAGAGCGAACCGTCATCATGTCAGATCTGAGCAGGTTAAATCAGAGCTCAGACTGGATCATCCATCTGGCAGATCAATAACTAGAAATCGACAGAAAGCAGCGATTAGAGCAGCAGCTGTTCAACTAAACACGATTCCCTGCATGAGGCCGGTCCAGACGCAGCCTTCAGCCACCAACCCAAAGCTCTCTGATGCCTCAGGCTGCCAACCAGAGGACAGAATCAAACCAGGACAGGCCTCTTACCAAACAGCTCCAGCTCAACCTGAACAACTTGGACTAGGCCGTTCTGAATGCCTCTGGCTGCCTCTGTGCTGGAAGCTGAACTTCTGCTCCGGCCATCAGCAGCTCTGCACAAATACAGAGTTCATAAACTAAATATTTAGCTTTAAAGTCAATATTTAGTTTGAAACTATAATTTAAACATAAATAGTTACTTATCTAAATATGTTGCTTGAAGCTACATATTTAGAATAGAATAGAATTCAACTTTATTGTCATTGCACTGTCACAAATACAAGCAACGAGATGTAGATAAGTAATAAATAAAAGTAAATAAATTATAAATAAATAATAAATGTTTAGCAAGCTAAATGTTTAGTTTGGAGCTATATATTAAATTAGCAAGCTAAATATTTAGCTAACAAAATATTTAGCTTGAAGCTAAACGTTAAGTTAGCTTCAAGCTAAACCTTTTGTTTGCGGCTAACTGTTTAGCATCACACAACATTTTGCATGAACTTCAGTTCAGGTCTCAGACATCAGAGCATCTTCTGCATGTTTACCGTCTCCAACAGAACTTCATCCCACAGCATTACAACTCCTCCACCGTGCTTCAGGAACAGAGCCGTCTATCCAAAGTTCTGACTGTAAAACCGAATAGTAAATTTTGGTCTAATCTAAGCACACTTCTGTCCATGATATGCTGACCTATCACTTAAAATCTCTGGTCTTCATTTATCATATAACAAAATGAGGAAACGTTTAAGTTCTGTTACTTTTCCAGAAAAGTCTCAGCTTCAGCTGAAGGTCCAGAGTTCAGTTCTCGCTGGAAAACTGATTTATCATCACGGATTAAAGTAAAAATAAAACGGCTGTGTTTTGGTAACAAAGATCAAATTTAAAACATTATTAGTCAGTCAGGACAGAAAGTAGAACTGGTTCAGAACTTTTGCTCAGTACTGGGTGGGTTCAGTCCAGTTCCCTAAACTGGAAAGCCTCAGACTCACCCGGTTCTCCTCGTCTCTGAGGTCCGGCATGGTGCTGATGCAGAGGCTGACCACAGTCACCAGAACCATGATGATGGACAGGCAGGCGAAGATCTTCCCCGCCAAACCCGAGTGTGGGTTTTCCATCACCTCCCGCAGCGCCGACACCAGCCTGCGGTAGCCCTTCTCCGCCTGCGGAGGTCTCTTCTTCAGCTTCATCCTCTTCTGCCTCCACTCCTCCTCCTTCCGCCGGCGCTCTGCCACCTCGTCCACCCGGGTGATCATCCGCCGCCGGCAGCAGCGCTCCATGTGGCCCGGGTCCACGCCCCAGTAGTCCAGCTCATCGTGCAGAGAGACGGCGCACAGCTCCCGGAGAAGACGCAGCTTCCCTGCCGCCAGGAAGTTCAGGATGACCCTGAAGGCCGTGGGGTTCCGGTCGAAGAAGAACTCCCGGCACGTCTCGTCGTAGTCGTCGCAGAGCCGAGCGATCTCTTCCGGCGTGGTGCAGGAGCGAAGACGGGCCAGCCGGCTCTGGGGGAACTGCTCCAGCGTGCTCCAGGGGAAGGCGTAGCGGTTCCCCCCCACGTTGATGAGGACCTGTACGGCGTGGTCCACCGTGAAGGAGGCCTGGGGTTCCCGCAGCAGCTGGGCACGTTGGAAGTATACCCCCTTTAGGGTCTCGGTCTCTGGGATCTCAGTGAAGAAGCGGTCCAGACTGCTATCGTCGCTGCTGATGGAGTAGGTGCTGAAGTCATGGTTGGCATTGCTAATGATGGGCATGCTGGCAACAGATCCGGGACGGGATGGAAGAACCTTCTGTGGGTCAAGCTAACAAGGAAGACCAACTCCGAGCAAGATACTGAAAAGACAGAAAAACTAGAAGTTAGCCTGAGATGCTGCTCAGCTCCGTTCCCTTCACTCATGTACGCAAATGTTTGTCAATCTTCTGCTAATGCTGAAAAATCACGATCACACATGAAGATGCTTGTTCCAGTGATAAGACATTAAAAGTCAAGGCAGCGATGGATGAAAACCATCGTCCTCCTCACACGTCCTGCCATCTTCTTTGTCGTTTCTGCCAGTAGTAACATACAGCTGTTGGTCATGTGACTCCGTGAAACAAAGCAAGTGTTTCCATTGCAGTTTTGCAAAATACATGTCTCTATACATAATCCTTGCACAAAAACATTTTATTGAGTTTTTTTCAAAATTGGTGAGTTTCCATTTAGCAAATTTATTTTGGTACTTTCAATTTACTCAATTCCTTGTCAATGGGAACGTAGCTGGTGTCTGAGCCACTTAAAGAGCTCCACAGACCCAACATTAGCCACACTGACATTCTCCTAAATCACTAAGAGTGATCCATCTTTCAAATACAGCAGCTTTGTTCTCCACTTTGAAAAACCTTCAGCTACCAGTTTCTGGCTCGACAACTTTGCTGCTTTTCCAGTTTTAAACTGTCAGAGGTCCCTGTGTGATGGTAGTGAGACAGTAGTGAGGTGTGAGGTAAGGAAAGACACCTGGGGGTCAGGCCTCAGCCTCTTCAGGGTTACAGTGGTTACAGGCTGACAGGTGAGGTGAGACAAGAATCTTCAGATACAGAGTCCTGCTGTTTGCAGATGACAGGGGGATGTAGCTAGCAGGTGGAGATGTGATGTAACTAGCAGGTGGAGATGTGATGTAGCTAGCAGGTGGAGATGTGATGTAGCTAGCAGGTGGAGATGTGATGTAGCTAACAGGTGGAGATGTGATGTAGCTAGCAGGTGGAGATGTGATGTAACTAGCAGGTGGAGATGTGATGTAGCTAGCAGGTGGAGATGTTCTGGCTTCTTGTAATAAAGTCAGAATGTAAAAACAGAAATCTTAAATTATCATTCAGGATAGTAAAAATCTAGTAGTCAAAACTCATTTTTAAATATCTGGAATGTAATTACAGAAAACTGCCTGCCATATTCCCCGTGTTCCCTCTTTCCTCCAGCAGGTGGCGCCTCTCAGACTTCTGGGGATCTAAACTCAATCTGTCGCTTTACTCCATCAAACCGCCGTAACAAGCTGGAATTACATAATATTATAGATTAAATTATTTCCAACTGACCGGCCGGAAGCTGCAGCATCACCAACAGATGAACTTTAACCTCCAGCTTTAGTTTCTACCAGAAGGCGTTTCTGAGAACTTCTGGATCCTCGGCAGAGCTTCAGACCTGATGTGAAGCTGCAGCTGCTGGTTCGCTCAGGTTTCGATTAAATAAAAATAAAGAAGTTAATGAGACGAGACGTGAAGCCGAATCACCTTTCAGGGCGAAGCCGCTGCGGTTCAGGTGGAGCATCAGGAAGTTAGAGTCCCTCAGTCCAGCCTGTCCCTCCGGATGTCCACTTGTCCCCGCGGCGTCCACCTGTCCCTCGGGATGTCCACCTGTCCCCGCGGTGTCCACCTGTCCCTCCGGATGTCCACCTGTCCCCGCGGCGTCCACCTGTCCCTCGGGATGTCCACCTGTCCCCGCGGCGTCCACCTGTCCCCGCGGCGTCCACCTGTCCCCCGCAGAAATAATAATGCTGTTATCTAACAGCGGTGTCCTGAAACCTGCTGCTTTGTTTTCATCTTGTTCCGACAGCAGGACCTTCCTCCTCTTCCTCCTCTTCCTCCTGTCTAACAGGCGGTTCCGCTCTCAGAGGTCGGGAGAAGTTTGTTAAAAGCAGGACATGGATCCGGAGACGCACAGACTTCCCCAGGTTGGTCCGACTGAGATCCGACCTGCTGCTCGGACCGAACCGAACAGAAAAATGATCCGGTTAGAAGAGCTGTCAGGTCTGGAGCGGCCAGCAGGGGGCAGGAGTGAGGTGGACTCACCTGTAAAGGCAGCCAGTTGCTCTGTGGCAAAAGAAATTATTTTTATTTACTACGATTCCGAATTTATATTAGCCTACATTTCCCAAAATCAATCATTAAAAAAACAGATCCACCGCCTGTCTTTCTGCAACTTCTTGCTTCCGGGACGGACTCATGCATGAAAACACCAAACTGTCGTTTTGCAGACTGGAATAAATCATGAGAATCGTTTATTCTTGCCCCAAACATCAGAACGAACCGAACTGAGAAGATTCCCAGTCAGTCCGTCCACTGACAGATTCATGTTGTGACTCTGAGCTTCCATGTTCTCCCTGTGAATGGATGAGTTTTCTCTGGGTTCTCCCACTTCCTCCCAGTCCAGAATCCCAGTGACCGCCCAGAATGAAAACTGTTAACAGCTCATCAGAAGAGAAGCAGGATGACCAACATTATTTTTACTGTTGTAGACAGAAAAAAGCAAAGTCTCATTTTATATCCAACACACTGCTTTGAATAAATTAAAACATAAAAAATGATAAATATAAAAGCCCAAGACACGAAATGATCCAATGATCAGTCGGACTGATTCTGTTCATCTGAAATAATTATTTAGCTTCATGTGAAAAGTTTCTGCAGACTTTAAGGATTTTCTGGTTTTAGTTCCTCCTAATTAATCTTCCACAGAAAGATAGAATGTCACCGTATATGAAGACAGAAATAGATATTCCTGTCTGTATAAATGTATAAATAACATTAAAAAATATCCACATGTCCCGAAATCAGCAGCAAACAAGGCACTGCAGCATTCAGCCAAACTGTGAAGGATTCCAGCATTTTTCTAGAAATCAAGCTGAAGCTCAGTGCAGTTTTCTTCTTTATGTTCTGTATAACTGTAACAGAAAGACTTGTGCCTGGTGCAGGTCGGCGTCCAGCAGACAGGATCAGCGACCAGAGGATGGAAAGCAGACACTGCGTGTGTCCGTCTGCAGATCCTCCATGATGTCACGGCGGATCTGCGTCGCTGCGTTACAAGAACCAGGCGGCGGCTTCGCTGCAGATTTAATTAAATATCAGACGGACTGAAGGTGAGATCTGAGCTTCAGAGGAAGCAGGAGTACCCAGGGAGAACATGCAGAAAAACCCCAGACTGGGATTCAAACCCACAACCAGCCGGGATTCCAGCCGCTCAGGACGCAGCTCAGTATTTTCTCCAGTTTGTAAAAGAGCAAAGCGGTCCGGTTCTGTAAGCCCAGCGCTGTTTCCAACACAGTGATTCTGCTAAACAGACTCCAGAAGTTTTTATTTCCTTAGAATGCATTAATTTTGTTGCCCAGAATTTTGGACACAATCAAATTTTAATTTCAAATGACATTTATGACACTTCCAGCAGATTTCAGGAAATCTTTGTGAAACATTTCATCCAGTTTTTAACCACGATTCATAAAACATTTAAGTTTATTTTCTCCTGTTCCCTATTTGTGCGGATTATTTCACATGTTAACTCCGTCATGAACAGATGATCCGTTCAGAACCTCCGGGCCGGCGGTTCTGACCCGGGTCTGGTTGGAGCGGTTCTGTTGTGTGCGGAGCAGCAGGAAGCAGAACCTGTCAAAGCTCCTTCCTGTTGCTGGTGATTCAAGCAGCAGGATTAAATCAGGGAATCAGATTCTTCCTGCTACTCTTTAAATGTTTGATTTGTTGGGGTTTAGCTTGTAGGCCAAATGTTTACCTTAGCAGCTAAGTTGCTATCTTAGTATGCCAACTAAATATTTAGCTTATATACTACTTATTTAGCTTGCTAATTAGCTAGGCAAAAACTTACTATTAGCTGTACATTGAAGCTAATGTTTGAGGCTAACTAGTTAGCAAGCTAAATATGTAAATGCTTAGTTAGCAAACTGAATATGTAGTTTGAAGCTTAACTAGTTTCAATCTAAATATTTAGCTTCATCTACATATTCAGCTTGCTAACTAGTTAGCATCAAGCTAACTACAATCTGAATATTTTGTTCTCTAGCTACATATTTAGCTTGACAACTAAATAATTAGCTTCAACTAAACATTTTGAGACATTTGTAAATGAATGAATAACATGGTAAAACATGTTTGTTTGCTTTTTAATAAACCTTTATTTATTTGTCTTCCTTATTGCTGCTCATTTTTTACCATAACCTTCCCGTGTCCTCCTGTCGGGTTCTGTTCAGTCTGGAGGAGGAAGATGAGCAGCTCCTCATCCTCAGTCTCATTAACTCCACATTAAAACACAAAGCGCTTCATCCACTCTTGGGATGAAACGACCTTTGACCTTGCAGGCTGATTGAATATGAGGGATTACATGATAATCCTGGGAGGAGAAAAGGCGGCGGCCGCTTGAACCTCTTGGGAGATGGTAGATAAATATTTATGGGACCCTCCAGACCCGCAGCACGTCCTGCCTTTTCATCCTGCAGGCTGGGCTGATTACAGATGAGACCTAACAGGTTTCTATCAGAGCAGCGCTGCTCAAGGTTTCCGCGGTTCACCGGCTCTGACAGCAGAAATTAAACCAAACTCCCTGGGAAGCTGAGGCTCGCCTGGGGAGACGTGCAGCGGGGCAACGGACGGCCCTGAACGCAACACAAACAGCTCTCTAACACGCATTAATTAACTGTCGGCCTTATCAGGCCCTCTGCGGCAGAAAGCGGCTTCATTACGGCTGCTGGAGCCGGGCCTCATTAGCCGGTCAGCCTTTGTTGAGCTTCCTCTCGGTGTCCCGTTTCTCATCCAAGAAGAAAAGAGCACGGAAACGCTCCCAGCAATCCCATTAAACAGCTCAGGTGTTCCGTTACTGCTGCAGGCAACAGAGGGGAATTCAGTTCAATAAGAGTCTGATCCAGAACCAGAGCCGGAGTGGATCCAGAAGGATCCAGCGGAACCATGGAGGCCCGGGTACATCATCGGTGCCGCCATCTTTAAACAGAATCATTAGGAAGATATGGCTGAGTCTGAGTCATTCTCTCTTTGAATCTGTTTTTATGGAAAAGAAACCAGAAGACCAACAGCTTTTACTTATATTATGTTTATGAATGGCCTAGTCAAAGTCTAGCAGAGAGTCTGTGATAAGACTTAAAAACTGACGATGTTTTATAATGGATGGATGGATGGATGGATGGATGGATGGATGGATGGATGGATGGATGGATGGATGGATGGATGGATTCATTCATTCATTCATTCATTCATTCTTGGCCGGACCCAGTGGACCATCAGAACCTCGGTTCTGGTCTGGTCTGGAGGCTGCAGAGCAAACAAACTCTAAAAGCTCCAGAACATTCTGTCCTTGTTGTTTCTGACTCATTTATCTCTGTCAGCCCCAGAGCAGCTTTCCCATCATGCATCTGTTCGGCTCCAATCGGATCGGCGTGAGGATCGATGGAGGAGAGCAGAACAGAAACAGCTTTCAGAAACTCAGCCGGAGGAGAAAGGCAGGCTGAGCCACATGCTGACCTCACACTGAACGGACCAATCAGGAGAAAGATGCTGACCTCGTGACCTGAGCCACACGGACACATCTAGTGAAATGCTGAATGTTTGCAGGTGAAACTTTGAAACTTCCCACCAGAAGCTGCATTTAAAGGGACAGTCCTACCCCAGCAGCAGGCGTCTTTCAGACGTTCATTAGCATGAAATACTCGCCGCCTGCTGGGTGTGGCTTAAAGCTGAGATTCAGCAGAAGGAAACAATCCAGTGCCTGTGTTTCTTTGACATGGAGGTTACCATAGTAACAGGACTCATGCAGGTGATGACACCTGGAGAGAAATGAAAGAACCAGTGTGTCACAAACAGCGCTGGTCTTAAAGAATCTGATGATGTGACTGCAATTTACCAACTAGAAGGAGACATGTGGAGGCTGGAACCCGGTGGAACCCACTGGAACCCGGTGGAACCCACTGGAACCCAGCCGCCTCGGAGCAAGAAGGTTCTGGGTTTGAATCCCAGCCTGGGGCTTCAGGGCAGAGCTGCCTGGCCTCCAGATCCTCAAGGTACTGATGGACAACCGGGTCCAGAAACATGCTAGGTCGATTTGCTATGACAGAGTCCAAGGTTATCTGTCTCCAGGTGTCTTCCTGTGTCTCCAGGTGTCTTCCTGTGTCTCCAGTTGTCTTCCTGTGTCTCTTCCTACCTGAAGATGTGTTCTGATAAAACCCCAGAACCTTTCTTCCTCTCCGTTCATCGTTATTTTTTCTCGCAGTCTTCACTTTAAATCAGCTTCATCACTCGGCCAATCAGAGACCCCGACAGAGACGCTGCAGCTTTAAACGGACCAATCAGCTCCTCAGTGCGCTGTCTGCCTCAGCAGAGGAACGTTGATGACCCAACACTGATTACAATGTGCAGGAACACCTGTGGGACACCTGTCCTTCACAGCTGGACACGTCTGTCCTACATAAACTCATCATGTTGTCCTCTGCAAACCTCGAGGATCAACAAGAAGTGGTTCAGAATGACACGTTGAATGTTTTAAAGGTCTGAATATTTTTGGTTCTGTGAACATTTGGCTGATAAAAACTTTTAAACAGAGAAAAAAAAAATTCAAGTTTCAGTGAATTAAATAATAAGTCAGACCATCCCCCAATGTCCCCTTTGTCCCCCAATGTCCCCACAGAGACAGATCGGCGGCTCGCTCAGCCTGACGGCTCATCTGTTCAGGTCTGTAGGACTGATTGGATTTCCTCTCTGTTGCTACTTGACCTTTTTCCTCAGATTCTCCAATCAGGAGAAACAATCCCCCTCCACCCACACACACACACACACACACACACACACACACACACACACACACACACACACACACACACACACACACAACCCTCTCCGTCTCCGCTAACAGCTTCCAGTCCAGGAGGACAAACCATCTTTGAATCAGATTCCTGTCGGCCATTTTTAATCTTTGCTCCATCCTGTAAAATAAAATCCTGATTGGAGTCATTCAGCATCTGTGTGTGTAAAACTGGATTAATTCATGTGTTCATCGCTCATTCTTCACTTCATTCATCCTCACAGCAAACGATCTTGTTTAACGTTTTAGTCTATTTTTATAATGATCTTAAAAACATTCATATCTGCAGATGAATACTGCTCTTTATCTAACAGCTTTATGTTCAGTCAAACTCACTCAATGCACTGTAAAAAACTAAAACTTTATAAGTGAATAAAGCAAAACTCAGTTTAAATCCAGACATGATGTCAGGATTCTGATACCTGGCTTCATCTGAAATAATCCAGATCAAAATGAAATCTATAAATCCTCCTGCTGCTCTGTCTGATTCAGACCAGAAAACATCCTGATGTTCACGCTGTTCTTCTCCTCACACCTCAATATTTTACGTTAAATATTATTACTGTACAGATTCCAGTTTTTACCTAATCAGTTCATCATAAAGCCCTGAAAAGGTTTAAGTAGAAAAAATGCTTTCTACACTAAAAAAAAAAAGAATGGAGCACCAACTTAAAAAGGTTATTTTAATTTGCCACAAAGGAATTAAGTGAAGTTTTTATTTAGTTAGCAACTTAAAAATGTATAAATTAACTTGGATGAACTTTATTTGGTTAATGAAATCTATTTAAGTTGGATCACTTGATCTCTTTCTGACATGCCCACTAAAGTGGGCGGAGCCAGCAGGCGCTGGGGGCGTGGCTTACGAGGGGTGGGGGTCGGATGACACGCCCACTAAAGTGGGCGGAGCCAGCAGACGCTGGGGGCGTGGCTTACGGGTGGTGGGAGGTCAGATGACCTCTGAACCCATTCTGGGTTGAAGGATGAAGGAACCTCCATTGCTAATGTTGCGACTTTTAGCATCTTTTCAGATTCTTTAGCAATTATTTTTACAAAAACGTGACTAAGAATAGAAACTTTTTTGTGTTATTGGAAGCTTTTGTAGCGACGTCTTGACGTTTCCATGACAACCAGGAGGTTTCATCAACACGCCAACCTGCTGTTTGGGAAACAGGTTGATACCATCAAAGATGCAGAGCTCTCCAGGGACTTTGACTAGACCTGTGGAGACTCAGGGTGGAAACTATAACGTATGGTGGTGGATCTGTGATGCTGCGGGCTTTTCTTCCTAACAAGCCTCGTTTAAACTCTCCTAAATCTTCAGATTAACGGTTTGTATTATGATTTTTTTCAGGCCCATGTTCCCTTTTTAATCTTTGCTGTTGGATTATTGAAATTTTTCCTCTGAAAATCCAGTTTGCTCCGGGAACTGGGAACAATGATGAACCACCACATTCCAGGTTCTCCATCTCCATCATCAGATTTCCTCGTGTTTTCTGAGCTGAACCAGTTTGGATCCTCCCTGCAGGTCAGACGCTAAAAATGTTCGGCCCAGTTCCTGTCTGCTCCAACATGCAGCTCCCTCTCTCTGTCTGTCTCTCTCTATCTGTCTGTCTCTCTCTCTCTCTGTCTGCAGAGATGAAACAGCAGTTCATCCTGTTTGCTGTTGCGTTATGGTTTTTATCAGCATTTCTTTCTGAAACCAATCCTACCAATCTTAGCGCTGAGCTCTTTCCTCACCAAAGGTCACATAACCCTGAAATCAGCTTACAGATCTGCACCAAACAGATTATTCAGCTGTGATATTTGAAAGCTGAGGCTTTCTGAAAACACAGAGTAGGAGTTGTGAGATTCTGACCGTCCTCACACATTTTCATCATGCATATTAAACAGCGCTGATCTCTGCTTCTCACCCACTTACTCCCTCTCCTGTTCTGGAGCTATTCCTGTAGCGGCTCTGACTCAAACAGGACGGGAGGACGGGAGGCCCGGAGCGGGACGGAACCGACCCGGCGGGTCGCTACCTGCTGCAGGGGAGGCAGGCGGCCCACACAGCGCAGGAAACAGCTGGAAACCAGACAAACCGACCAATCAGCATCCAGGAAACTCAGCCTACATGAACAGGCTGGAAGAGCTGCTGACTGGCTGGTTCTGACGACGACTGGTTTAAATCCTATTGGATAGCAGGACACTCATCCATCCATCATCCATTCATCATCCATCCATCATCCATCCATCATCCACCATCCATCCATCATCCATTCATCATCCATCCATCATCCACCATCCATCCATCATCCATTCATCATCCATCCATCTATCCATCATCCATCCATCCATCCATCCATCCATCCATCCATTCATCCATCCATCCATTCATCCATCATCCATCCACCATCCATCCATCATCTATCCACCATCCATCATCCATCCATCCATTCATCCATCATCCATCATCATCCATCCATCCATCCATCATCCATCCAGCCATCCATCATCCATCCATCCATCCATCCACCATCCATCATCCATCCATCCATCCATCCATTCATCATCCATCCATCCATCATCCATCCACCATCCATCCATCATCCATCCACCATCCATCATCCATCCATCCATCCATCCATCCATCCATCATCCATCCATCCATCCATCCATCCAACATCCATCATCCATCCATCCATCCATCCATTCATCCATCCATCCATCATCCATCCATCATCCATCATCATCCATCCATCCATCATCCATCCAGCCATCCATCATCCATCCATCCATCCATCCACCATCCATCCATCCACCATCCATCATCCATCCATCCATCCATCATCATCCATCCATCCACCATCCATCATCCATCCATCCATCCATCCATCATCCATCCATCCATCCATCCATCCATCCATCCATCATCCATCCATCCATCCATCCATCCATCCATCATCCATCCATCCATCCATCCATCCATCCATCCATCATCCATCCATCATCCATGATAGACTCAGATTGGTTTGGGTAAAATTTTTTCCCATGATTAATAAAATCATTACTTGAAAACTGTATTTTCTATTTTTCTTTGTCTGATATTTAACTAGTTTGATGATCTAGAACAAGTGGAACAAAAAGTAAAAACAAGAAATTTGTTAGGAGGTGAATACCTCCTAACAAAGGTGTATAGGGGATGGAGGGGAGGGGGAGTACAGGACACTGGTGGACGGCTTTGTGGAGTGGTCTGAGCAGAATCACCTGAGGCTCAACATTAGTAAGACCAGAGAGATGGTGATTGACTTCAGAAGGAAGAAGATACCTTCACGGCCACTAAAGGTCAAAGGGGAAGTGGTGGAGGAGGTGGAGGATTACAAATACCTGGGAGTTGTAATCGGCAACAGACTGGACTGGGCATCTAACACTGACGCTGTGTGCAGGAAGGGGATGAGCAGACTCTATTTTTTAAGGAAGCTGAGATCCTTCAATGTGTGCAGCAAGATGCTGGAGACCTTTTATCACAGTGTTGTTGCCGGCGCCATCTTCTTTGCTGCTGTGTGTTGGGGAAGCAGCATCAGAGCCAGCGACTCTAATAGACTGGACAAAATCATCAGGAAAGCTGGCTCTGTACTGGGACTAAGGCTGGAGTCCCTGGAAACTGTGGTGGAGAGGAGGACACTGAAGAAGGTTCTGTCTATGATGGACAATAAACAGCAGCCTCTCCACCACATAGTGGACAGACAGCGGAGCACCTTCTCACATAGGCTGCTCCAGCTCCGCTGTCGTAGGGACAGATACAGGAAATCCTTCCTGCCACATGCCATCTCACTGTACAATAAAAGCTAAATCATTGTTCTGCACTAATCAGTCCGATTTTGCGCAATGCACTGTGGCACACTGCTGTACATATATTTACATATAAATACTGTATCTGCACTTTTTGAATCTTTGCAAGGACTGCTCTAAGCTGCTTTTTATATTGAAAGCATGTCATATTTTATTCTTATTTTATTTTGTCTACATTGCTACTCAGTGGTGGTTGTTGTGTGTCTTGTCTTTGTCTCTATGCTGCTGTAACTGCGAAATAATTTCCCTGCTGGGATGAATAAAGTAATTTTATTCTATTCTATTCTATCCTATTCTATTCTATACTTCTTACACAACTGACAAGATTGAATTTTGAAATGTTTACAAACGTGGTGATTAACAATGTACCTAATGTTGCCCTTCTATTGTGTGAAATTAAACAAAAGATCTTTACATTTTTCATCCAGGCCAAAAAACAGTTTTCATACTTTTAAAATGTGTGTACGAGCAATGTTAAAAAATAAGGAAAACATGAAGAACTCAAGGGAGGATCATAATCTCGTCACTGTAGCTGGAAGTCTCGCGGGATTTGGTAGAGCTATAAACTCCATCGCAGCCTCCTCTCGGCCTTTCTTTACCCCTTTAGCGGTGAAGGTGCAACAGTTATCGGTCGTCCCGAAGCCGGGTTCATCCGACACCCTCACCAACGAAGCTGAACTGAGCTCAACCTCCACTACTGCAACATGCCGCCCAAATTCGACCCCAACGAAATCAAAATCGGTATGTTTTCTGGGTAATAAACGCTGACGTGGTTCTCACAGCAGAGATGGAGCCGCTGTTAGCCGGCTACCCGCGCGCCCGGTGGCCCGCGGGCCGAGCGCTGAAAACGGTAAAGACTGAACACCAGATCCGGGCTGGAACGCCTGGAGGATGAGTGAGTGTGTGTGTGTGTGTTTTCATGCGATGAAGTAAAGAGTGTGTTGGGTGGATGTGAGGCAGTAGTCATGTAAAATTATAGGACGAGCTACCGCTCCACGTGCAGGGTAACCATCTAGCTAATGCTAATGTTAGCCTCTAGGCTAATTGCTGTCAGCTAGCTTGAGCGCTGACTTACTTTCTTAAGGGGTATTTAATAGTTTTTTTAATTAAGTTTGTAAGCGTTTTATTTGACAGAAAAAGTTCTATATAAAAGTTTTATATAGAACGAAACCATTAAAAATAAAATAATCATCCACTGCCATATAAAAAACATCAATTCCAGACAGAAACGAGCACAATAAAATGTTTTCTGTGTAAAACTAATGATTACAGTAGGTAATGTTTAATAAATGTTAGAACAGGGTAAGGTACCTCAGTGACTGTATGTAGTGTTTACAGTTTTAGTTTGTCTCCAAATGTCTCAATAGAAAATAACAGAACAACAAAGCTGGTTTAGAAACGAGAGCGCTCACTTCTGCATAATCTGTAGGTTTGTTTTTTTCAGGTTCATTTTTCTGAAAAAAACAATAAGTCATGGAAGTTACCTGCAGTGGGTAAAGGATCTAGAAATTGTACTGAAGCAAGAAGTAGCAATGCTTTACAATGTAACTCAAGTAAAAAGTACTGTGAAGTAGAACTACGTTTTCCTTTTTTCTCTAACCAAAAAGAGACTCAAGTAAATGTAACCAACTACTATCCACATCGTTTATTTGCCTAAACCAAACTGAGATAAAATGGTTGAAAACTTCCTCTCTTTGTTGTTGACTTTAATGTTTTTAAGGTTTCTTGGATGTGAAACATTCAGAAGGTTGAAACTTAGTAATAATTTTTTTTTACCTGACTTTGAATCCTTTATCATGTAAAAACCCAAAATTCACTTGGCTATTGGTGTTTAATTTTTAATATCTATTTTTGCCTCACTACAAATCTCCAGAGGTTCTGGTGTTGGGATAAATTACTTTGTTCAATCATATTTTAAAATAAATGCAACATTTAAAGTTTCTGCCATGGAAACAAAAATAGGAAACAGTTTAATCAGTGAAGGTTTCGGTCTGAGGGGTTAAATTTATTTATCAAGATGTTTCCCTCGGTGACCCATCAACAAACATGGCCGTCTGTAGAGAAGATGTCTCCAATATGAGGTCTAGTGAATATGATGCATTAATCTGGGTAAAAATAAACGGATCATCGCTGAACAGATTCCCGTCCTTCAGAACCTTCATTTTAATGCCAAGCGCATTGTTTACTCATCCTAGTCTGAGTTAAGCTGGTTGCCATAGCAACTGCCTCTGTTCTCTACCAGCTGGACCCGGTACTGGACCGTTTGTTTCAACCCGATTCTGTTTCCTGTCTTTTAGTCTACATGAGGTGCACAGGAGGGGAAGTCGGCGCCACCTCTGCTCTGGCTCCTAAAATCGGACCTTTGGGTCTGGTGAGTATCAGAACTCAGAACCGTTGAGCCCGACCCAGCCTCCCGCCACTGGACCGGTCCGACCCGGTGGCCGAGTTCAGTCCAGTGGAGGCTGAGAGCAACCCGGCTTTAGGAAACAGGGCGGCCCGCGTCGTGGACCGCTCTGTGCCGAAAAGCCCGGAACACCAACCGGACCGGGTTTTGTTGGAACCGCATCCTGACCCATTGGGTTTTAACCCGGTCCATTTTTCTTCTCCTCTTCAGTCTCCAAAGAAAGTTGGTGACGACATCGCCAAGGCAACCGGAGACTGGAAGGGCCTGAGGATCACCGTGAAGCTGACCATCCAGAACCGGCAGGCCGCTGTGCGTCCAACACAACAGAACTCGGCCTGGTTTCCCTCCAGAACCTTTTCTCTGCCAATACCAGAACATTAAATGAATTGGTTTGAGCCGAGATCCTAAAGTTCCAGAGAGCATGAATCCGAGTCCAGAACCTCTCCAGGTTCTGAAGCGGTTCTGGTTTGGGGGATTAGGTGGCATTCTGTGTAATCCGACTCTTTGTTTAGAAAGTCTGTCGGGTTTTTCTTGTCTCAGAATCGTCTTGGTCCAACTGGGACTTTCTGATTGGTCTTGAGAGTCAGAGAAGGTTCTGGACGACCCGTTTATCTGAAACTGTTCTGATCTGGTGCTGATCCAGTTATTAAACCTGCTGGTTCTGATCGGGTTCTGTCTCTCTTCAGATCGAGGTGGTTCCCTCGGCTTCCGCTCTGATCATCAAAGCGCTGAAGGAGCCGCCTCGCGACAGGAAGAAGGTCAAGAACAGTAAGTGACTTCCTGTTGGGGAGGAAGGGACTTCCTGTTGGGCCGCCATGTTGAATCTGTTTCTGCTTCTTCCAGTCAAACACAGCGGCAGCGTCACGTTCGATGAGATTGTTGGCATCGCCCGGGTCATGAGGCCGCGCTCCATCGCCAGAGAGCTCTCAGGTGAGGCCCGCCCCCATGCTCTAGCCCCGCCCCCACAGCCTCCCGCCACTGGACCAGTCTGACCCGGTGGCCGAGTTCAGTCCAGTGGAGGCTCAGAGCGACCCGGCTTTAGGAAACAGGGCGGCCCGTGCCGTGGACCGCTCTGTGCCGAAAAGCCCGGAACAAACCAGAAATCTGTTCTGATTGGTTCGGTTCTGGATGGTTCGGGCTCTGATGGGACTCGTGGTTCTGTTTTTCTTCAGGAACCATCAAGGAGATCCTGGGCACGGCTCAATCAGTCGGCTGCACCATCGATGGCCACGCCCCTCATGATGTCATCGATGACATCAACAGTGGGAAAATGGAATGTCCGTCAGAGTAAAGATGGCGGTTCTGGAATAAAATGTGTTGAAACCGAGCTGCTGGGTTCTGTCGGTGATGTTCAGAAGGTCCGTTAACCTGGTTCTGGTTCTGAACCGGGCCTCCAAGACTGAAGTATAAATTGAACATAGATTGAACTTCAATTTCAGTGACTAAACGCAGAAATCAAACTCGTAAAAACCTGTTGGTGCTTAGCTAAAGTTTTAAAAAAGAGAACGACTCTTACTAAACCAGGGAGTTCAGAGTGACTGTAGTTGAGTGGAAGGAAAAACTGAGGCATCAGAGTGAGGTACATAAATCACTTTGGTGTTCAACATTCAAGGGTTCTGTCATCCCTGTTTCTACAGTACTTTCTCCTTCCACTGAACTTTCTAGTTTGATGCTGCTCAGTGTTCTGGGAAGAGCCAGTTAACTGTCTGAACTCTGCAGCTGCTTTTATATCTAGCAATAAGGAATGCCTAAATGTAGACTCTTTATATGGAGGACTGATGCTGTCAAAACAGACGAATTAAGGAAATAAAATATTAACATTTAATCACGAGGGGAAGAAGGTGAATTATGCTATTTTTATTTTCTCGTCAATTTTGGCAGCATCAGTCCTCCATACACTGGGACTGAAGTTAAATGAATACCTAAATGTACTCTAAAATAAAAGCCTTCATGTTGCACAGCAGTTCAGTTACACACAGGATTACTTTGACCTTTTAAAATTTCAGAATAAAAGCTTAACTTTTTTCACTTAAAAGTTTAAAACTACATGTTCAAATTAATGTTAACGTTCTCCACAAAATAAAAGCCAAATTTAGGTGAGATATTTTACATCTGAAATGAATTTTCAAAATAAAATCCTGACTATTCTATGGAGAACTGGTTCTGTGGTTGCTGCATTTTAAGCCTGCAGTGGAATAAAACATCCTGGTTTCAGTTTTATACAAAACATTTATTGAAATATTTCAAACAAGTTTACAAAAATACAAACATGAAAACTACGATTCCGACCCGCATGGAGAACATCAGAACCGCTCCAGCTTGGCGGCCCGGATCCTTTAACGTTGTATTCCTGACCAATATGGAAAAAATGGAGAATGACTCCAGTCCGGGATCTGGGTAATTCCAGTCCAGGGTCTGGAGTTGTCCAGCTGAAGCTTTCCTGTTAAAATGCTTGAAGAGGCTGAACCGGATCAGAACCGAGCGGGTCTGTTGGACGGTCAGTTGTCCTCCTCCTCTTCCTCAGCTTCCTCCTCAGGCTCCTCCTCCATGTGCTGCTGCTCCTCCTCTTCCTCCTCCTCTTCCTCTCTGCTCTTCTCGTTCTCGGAGTCGGCCTTCCTCTCCTTGTCTCTGCGTTTCTGTTCGCTCACCTCCTTCCTCCCCCTCTGGTCTTTCTTGTACACTGAAAACAAACCAGATGGGTCAGACCTCATTCCCACAGCATGCTGCTGCCACTACCATAGTCTTAGTTAGTAGGTCCATCATCGCTTCATGTCTAAACCTCAGGACAGGAAGAGAAACATTGGACACAAAACAAGGAGGAAAGGAGGAAACGGTAAGGATGGAAGACAGGAAGGACAGAGGGACATGCAGGGAAGTGGACGGCTGAAGGACAAAGAAGAAAAGACTAGGAAAGGACGGAGACAGTGAAGGAAGGACAAGAAAGCAAAGCAGGATGGACAGTAGAGGGGAAGGAACAACTTCCGTTGCGGACGGATGTACAAGCGCAGCAAACACATGGGTGATGCAAAACATTTAAATGCAGCAACTGCAGGAAAAAAGAGGAAAATGATGCAAACTGAAAACAAAGTTCTCCAGACCAGTAGGGGGAGCCGAACAGCAAGAGACCAGACAGTTGGAGGAACACAGAAAAGATGCGTTACTTCATATATTTGGCAATATGATAGAGTAGCAGCATAATTACAAAGGTAATATTACTGACCCAGACTCCCTCTAGTGGCCTGGAGGAATTCTATTTTGAGAAATTAGTTTGCAGTGTTTTATATTTGCAGTGTTTTCCCTTTTGTTTTCATTCCTGTGCTTCCATAATTTTTGTGTAGCATATTTATGTAGGTGCTATTACGGACCCAGACTCCACTCAGTGACCTGGAGGACTTTGTTTTGTTTGTCAAGTTTGCAGTGATCTCCATTTTGCTTCTGTTTCCTGTGTTTGAATCATTTTTTTGTTGTATTTGTATTTCTGTGTTTTGGTGCATCATTCTTGTCGGCACTGTCTGAATCAGAGCAGAGAGGACGCGTCGGGACGCAGGTGGACGCAGCGTGGACGTGTCCTTACCTTCCAGAGCGTCCCGCAGCGGCTCCAGGAATCGCTCGAACTCCATCTCCTCCATGGCCGCCAGCACGTCTCCTGCGTTAAGCGTCTTCCTCTTGGCCTTCATGGCAAAGTTATTGGCGCTGAAACCAGGAGAGAAACGCTTAGCTTGACGAGCGCCGCGCCGGTCCCTGCAGCGTGTTAAAAACCCACCAGGAGGTTGCATACAGCACGAAGACGCTGGCCGCCTGGGAGATGGCGCGCCGGGCCTCTTTGGACACGTTCACCCCATCTGGGAGCTGCGAGGAACAAACGGTGCGGAGGAGTTATCTCTAAACACACGTCTGGTCAGGAAACACAAGCTGGCTCACAACTGCTCTTTTCACTCCCATCAGCAGGAAAAACATTCGCACGTTGATGTGTCAGCGTGAAAATCCTCACTGAGCTTTAACTGGTCCCCGTCCAGTTACCATCAATTAATTATTCAAATGAAACAGAAAAAAAACTTTGTCACCAGACTGGGAAATGAGTTTAAAGCAGGCATTATTTTGGTCTTCGGTCCAGAACCACGTAAACCTGAACTGGTTTGGGGTCCAAAACAATAAAAACAGAGATTCACCGTGGATAGAATCACTGCTAGCCCTGGTTACAGTCGCCATTTTTTACTGGTTCTGTTTACACGTCACCGGGTCTGGTATCAGTCAGCAGCTGTTTATAGACGCTGGTCGGATCAGAAGTTTGGCTGATGTCAGAACAGAGTTCAAATTAAACCCGAATCACTTAAATCGAGCTTTCTAGAACAGCGCCTACTGGTGGCAGCCTGTTGAAACTGCTCCACTGGTTCTGATTGTTTTGTTTTTGTTGAATCCTTTCTTTTTGCTGTGAATTTACTTTAGCTCCTTTTTGAGTATTTCTATTACCTTTCAGACTGTAGTTATGAGGTGTAATCATGGCAACAAGGTGTTTTTCAACTGGGAGCAGCTAGTTAGCATCTCAAATGTTCAAGCAACGTGGATATTGATCTGCTAGTCGGCAGCAGTCTTCAGTCAGAAGCCTAAAACACTCGTGGCTGACTGCTACTGGAGATCCTTACATCACGACTCTCTGAAGATAACTGAATGATATGAGTTATGACAGCATTTAATATGTCTCTGAGATAAATACAGTTTTTTAACTTCTACTCAAATCCATTACTTTTTACTGTTGGAGAAATTATCTCAGAATCTGTGACCTCTGACCCCAGGTAAAACCTGTTGGGTTATACAGAAGTTGGCCGTTTTTTATTTTCATGAGATGAAATCAAGCAGCGGAGCTTCTCGGTTCTCTGGTAGAGAAGACAGTTTTGGTTCTGGTCATGTTAGGAAACATCCCGAACCAAAACTGACCAGAACCGGGACCGCTCTGGAAATAAACCCGCTCTCCCGTCAGGCCAGCCTGACCTGCTGGAAACCTCCCCTCCTGGTCCCGGTGCTCGGCTCCCACTCACCGCCTCCTTGATGATGCGGGTGATCACCGCGTTGGGAAGGTTCAGGTCCTCTGGCCGCTCCGCCATTTCTTCCGCTCCGTCCCCCCTCCTTCTCCCTTCGCCGCCGCCGCGAGGCCCCTACGTACCAGCGCGCGCACGGTAGCCGCCGCTCTCTGACCGGGAGCCGCGTGCGGTTCAAGGAAAAGCCCCGCCGCGCTCCTTCACGCTCCGCAGGTTTGATTTTAGACGTTTCCCGCGAATCCTCCAGCCACCACGAGCCCGCCTGCGTCAACGATTCAACTTCGACCGCTGACGTAAGCGTGACGTATTTCCGCAGGTGCAAAAAAACTTTACATAAAATAGAAAAATGACTAAAGTTGGTGGGGAAAAAATTACATACTCCCTGTTAAAATAAAACAGTAATTGAGTAAGCAAATTATTTTAAGTAAAATATAACAGGCAATAAGATAAAACTAAATTAATTTATACTTAAATCAAATTAAATACACTAAAGTAAAATTTTATTCAGTGATCTTGCTGAAAACTTTATCTAATTAGAAAACAAAAATGCATTAAAATAACATTGAATGAAATGTAATTAATTTGACAACAATAACTTAGAGTATGTTCAAGTTGAACTGCAGTAATGAAATTAATTTAAATTCATTTTTATAAATATGACATACAAAAGTAAAATATGTACGTAAATAACAAATCCTAAATATATTTATCAACCTGATAAATATTTGAAAATACAATTTCATAAAAATAAATGAAACTGTATTGCCCACATAATTAAAAATATTCTAAGATTGAAAAGTTACAGAAATAATAAAAATTTGTTAGACTAAAAAAGTTCAAATATTTTCTGTAAATTCAGTTAATCATAAAGACATTTTTTTACACCATGTTATATTGAATAACAAATATTATGATACAAGAAGTCACCATCAAAATACAGAAAATTATATCATAATGTACTAAAACAAAATTAAATACATTAAGTTAAGATAAAGAAATTAAAGCATCGATCAAATAACTAAAAGTAAACTGAGTTTAATAGATTTGCAACAAAATAAACATGTTAAAATAAAAATGATTGGATTAAATAAAACACAAAAATACTTGTTATATTAAATAAATATGTCAACATTTAATTAAACTGTAGTAAATCTGATTAAAGCTATTATAAATAGAGTGAAGATTATTAACTGTAGTATTTATTCCTTTTTAATGCTTTTCTTGAACCCAGATTAAATTCATATTAAACATAATGTTCAATGATGTTTTTTGGAGATCAGCTTCCAGCATCATCTTCATCAGACAGGAGAAGGTCAAAGGTCTGTCAGGGGAGAAGGTATTTAGGTGGTTTCCATGGCAGCTGCTTCTTCACACATGATGCAGCCCACATGCCTGAAAACACGGTGAAATCACTGAAATCCCGCTGTGGAGTCTTAGCGCCCACACAGTTCAGGTTCCTGGGGCCGATTCTGGGCATCGCTCCAGGATAAACGTCAAGGTTCCTGGACTCCTCTATGTTCCTCTGATCTGCAGCTGGAACATGTCAGAAAATATCACTGCAGCGACTTTCAGATGCTTCACTAAACAAGTAGAATATTAAAACTTTATCTTTATAGCTTTGTTGTAGGGATGGGAGAAAGCCTGATGATAATCTTGAGTTGACAAACAAAGGGCATAACTCAGAGCTGTCCAAACTTTTTGTCATGAGTTGTTAAAAGTTGTTAAAATATTAATAACATTTTTTAAACAAACTTTTGGTGCCTATTTGTATTTTAACTGCTTGATAATAAACTGAGCAATTTAAATGTTATATTTGGATTTTTGGAGAACGCAGACATGTAAATGATTGTAGACACAAAACATGAAGAAAGCCCACAGTTTCTTCATTTTTTGGGTTATTTTCTTACATATTAAATAATATTTGCTACTGATAAAAAGTAGGTAAGTACTTATGTTTCTAGATAAATGCAAAAACTTTGTTATAAATGGGAATCTATATTTCTGTGCCTAACATTTTCTTAACAATATGTTGTTCATCTGTAAAATATGCTGAAAAATTTCTGTCTGCATCTACAACCTAAACTTGCAGGCCAGACTTGCTTCATTTGGGCCGCCCAAAATACTTCAGAGGAACGCAAAAGGCCCACGGGCCACACTTGGGACACTCCTGCCATAAATGACTTTCAGGAATTTTATTCAGGTTCTTTTATAGCAAAATAACCTTAAAATAACATAATAGTCTCAGGCAATTACCCTAGCAGTGAAGGATTTTAAAGAGCTACCTTTGGTTGAAAGCAGTGTTACTATCAACTTTGAGTTGTCTCTGTTTTTCTTTTCATTGAAGAAACTCAGTTCTTCTCCTGATCCCAGCAGACAGTCGTTCTGGTTCTGTTGAAGATTTCTTCTTGTTAACAGAGAGTGATTCCTCTCATGTTTCTGGTTATCCACAATGTTGCTGAAGTTAGCTTATATCTAAAGCGGATCGGTCTGATCAGCTGCTCACTTCAGCCTCCTGGAAAATCCTATCTCTTCACAGAATAAAAACTCTAAGAGTTATAATAATATTACTAATTAACTGAGAGGGGGCTTTCAAATCAAATTCTGCCCAGTTTCCTGTATAACCTCAGTCTGGCTCTGACTTAACTTCATAATAAATCATTCTATTAGGATATTTTTTCCTTCTCAACTCTGCCCACATTTAAAATTACAGTGTTAGCAGGCTCTCCTAAGATTGTTATGAAGTTTGACATTATTAAATTTTAAACGAAGTGTAAATAAATCTAAATTATTAACAACATTTTCAGTTTGTCCTGAGTGTTAGTGTATTTCCAATCCAGTATCATATATACAGTATAGTATCACAATAACTAAATTTAAAATACGCTATGAATAATTAAATTTAAGCTGATAAACTAAAAGAAGGACACAATAGTAAAGTAGTTGAAATAAAAAAAATCTTAACAATTTAAAAATAAAATAAAAATGTATTTCAAATAGGAAATAAACATGTTGCTGAAGTTGCTGTGATGAAATTAAATACCAGTACAAAATGCGGTTAAAGTTAGCTATATATATATATGAACGTAATAATCAATCAAATAGAAATAGTTCAACAAAATAAGATAAAGTAGTAGCAATATGAAATAAATTAAGTTGCAAGAAATACACTGAAGTGCGGGCAACTAATAAGATTGCATTAAAATGATCCAAATCAAATAATGACTTTTTAGAAATCAAATAATATTAACAGATTAGCGGCTTGCTGGAGGAAATGCTCCTGTACCGACCCGAAGCGTCCCCTTATCAGCGGAAGTGAGCGCGAAGCAGATATGAAACTCTATAAATGTTTTTGGACCGAACTTCGTTTGTTCTGGTCTGGTTCGCCTGCGGTTCTCCTGTCGGAACCGAACACTCACCATCTCTGAACTCTGGTGCGTAAAGATGTTTGTTTATGCAGCACTACTTTTGTGTGTGCATCCGACAGGACATAGAAACATAATTAAACATATTTAAATTTCCTTCAATATGACAGATAAGAGAAAAAGTGTTCCACGGTGTCCACTCCCCGTGTTTTACTCGGGCCTATTCACGCGCAGTGTCTCGTTTCGGCGTGGATCCGACGGAACTGCTGGCGTATTTCAGGGATCTATTTTCTGTCGGATGGCTGTGATGCGGCTCCCTCTCGCCTGTGCCAGGCCGCCATCTTGAATTTTAATGTTAATTTCCAGAGAAAAACAACAATAATGTGTTTGCTGTGATATTTCCTCCTGGGTCTCGTAACGGATCTGGATCAGGACCGCTGTTTTGTTTCTCAATCCGTAATATTGTGAGTATTGTTCGTGTCGTGGGCATTTAAACGTGTGGAAAGCTCTCGTGAGGGATAATCGTTCCGGGACTCTCGCAGCCTCTTGCGACCGCTGGAGGCTCGATCCTCTCGGCTTCAGGCTGCCGTTAACCTTCCTGGCAGGGAGAAAATTAGCCAGCAGAGCTAACGCTAACGGAGCAGCCGGAGCTAAAGCAGTGAGTGTCGGTGTCCGGAAACAGTCGAGCTCCGCCGGGACATAGCTCAGTTTTTGTTCGGTTCCGAACACCCAGAAGAGCCCAGCTTCCAGTCTGGATCAAATATGTATCCCTTTATTGTTTGGAAATAAACAATAAAACTTAACCGAGATCTTCTTCGGTTAAGCTCGCTTAGCATCCTGCTGAGGTTGTAGCTAGCAGAGTGCGGTTACCACGGTTCTTTAAACCGGTGTCCCCAGACTGGACCGGGGTGGGTTTGGTGAGCAGCCGGGATGCTCAGCGGGGAATTATGGGGCTGTTTATGGGATTGTAGCGACTGTGTTGTGCTGTCACGCCGGCCCGGCTTAGCCTGCCCCAGGGTTACATTTTTGGTTGTGATTCTGACGGTTGCTGGTTCGAAACCAGCGCAGCATGTCAACATAGTCGGCCTCAGCCGTCGGCGTGGCCTTCCGGGTTCCCACAGCCTCATTATCCTGATCGGAATGCTGTTTGTTTGGTGCTAACGTTAGCCCTGACAGCTAATAACACGAAGCACTCAATGGTTAGATGACCGATTAAACAACAATTCTACCTTATACGTGATTGAAATACTAAAATTTTGAGTATTCGGCCATTGAAATCTTGAAAATCGGGATTCAAATGGTAAAGTACAGTAAAAAGGACCGTTCACCTGACAGCTGCTGCAGTGCTTGAGGTTACCACTGAGGGGCGCTGCGAGACCACGTAAAATTATCATAACATTGTGACCATGGAAAATGTCAACATTTTCACCTGGCATCAATATACACTAAAATAGTTTTCATTGTCATTGAACATGACTGTATGAACATGAATACATAATTCCAGGTTTGTTTGAACGTTCAAATAACCCAATGGATGAAATCATAGAGCAATTTTTCCCAAAGCTGAGCATGTGTAGAATCAGAAATCTGACAAATCATGTCTAAGGATATTTCTGAAGCATATCAAGGTGAAAGAGCTATAAAAATAAATGAAATGAGGGCAGACTATTAGCTGCTGTTTTGTTTGTGTAGTTATTGTTCTGATTAAGCTGCTTTGTTTGTTGTTAACTGAAATGCATGGAGAACCGGTGACCAGGCTGGGCCATGTTGCTCTGATCCAGCCAAGTTTCTGCTGCAGAACTTCCCGCTGGTTCTGATGGAACAATTCAGGACCCGGTCCCAGTTTGCTGCCCCATGTCAGTGTTATGTCAGTGTTATGATCCATCACACTGGCAGGCAGTGTGATGGATCATGTACGATCGGGTCCGTATTCCTCGTCCAGGGGGGAGTTTGGGCAGTAGCAGTAAGTCATTCACCATTCTGACCAGTTCTTCTGCTGCTGCTGATGGCTTGGAGCCGGAGACCTCCAGGTGGAGTCCCTCAGGGCTCATTTGAAGGAGCAACTTCAGAGGACTGAGTTCTGCTGGGAGGCTGCAGTATTTGGAGTTACCGCTAGGAGGCGCAGTGGGGCCATTTCAAACCAACATGAAGCCTGGAATATTTCACTTGATAAATTTGTCAGCAAATGTAACTTTTTTACATATTTGGAAATGTTCATTTACAAGAAATGGAAAAAAAATCTTTTTCAAATTATAATTCAGTAAAGAGTAAATAATGTTGCAGAAGGTTGATATGTTTTTCTCCCTGGGGAAGGTTTGTTCACTGCTCATCCAATCAGATTGTTGGTTTTTCACCTGTTTTCTGCTCTGTTTGTAGGTTTCTAACCAGGCCGGTCTTCCCCACTCGAGCACCTTCATCTGAGCGACTAAATGAAACTGGAGCAGGGGGCTTGTGGGCATGAAGTGGCTGGGCGAATCCAAGAACATGGTATTAAATGGCAGACGCCACGGGAACAAGTTGACCAGCAGCGATCAACCGGTGAGCCAGACTCGCTCCCAGCAACCGCAGCGGACATCGCTGCGCCACAGCAGGAGCCACCCACGCAGCCGCAGATGCAGCCGCAGTGAGTTCAGAGCGCAGCCGGGCGCGCCGCCGGCTGTACGATCCGGAGGCTAACGCAGCTCTGTGGTTCCTGCAGGGTGTAATGGCGCCAGCCTGGAGGCGGAGCGGCGCTACGTGCCGTCGTCAGGGATGACCGCCAAGGAGCTGTGTGAGAACGATGACCTGACCACCAGCCTCATCCTGGACCCCTACCTGGGCTTCCAGACACACAAGATGAACACCAGGTCCATTTACCCATTTTATCGTCTTTAACTTTTACGATATATTTAATTTTTTCTTCATAACTGCTTGAATCTTATTTTTTCAATCCTTTTTATTACTTGTATTTTCTGCTTCCTATTTTTATTCTATATTTATAAAATATTTTATATATCATTTTGTGCCTCATTTATTTTTGTATTTTTTTTGTTTATTTGTAATTATTATATATATATATTTTAGATTGGTTGTCATTTTAAATTCTTTTACTTTTGATATTTAACATTCTTTAGTATGTGTTTTAATATCCTTATATTTCAAAAAATTTAATTTATCAATATTTCTTATTTGTAATTTTTTTTCTTTCTAATATTCCTATTTTTATATTAAAATTTTTAATGTAATTTTTTGTTCATATATTTTATGTAATTTGCTATTTTTTATATTCTACATATTTTAATATCTTTATCTCGTTATTGTTAGATTTTTATTGGTTTGAATTTTTAATATATTTATTATTTTTATTACCATAATATTTCAGATGAAACTATAAGTTTTTTTAAAATCTCCGTCTCTCTTTTGAAACTCTTCCTACCAGATTCCGACCAATCAAAGGACGGCAGGAGGAGCTGAAGGAAATCATCGAGCGCTTTAAGAAACACGACAACATGGAGAGGGCCTACAAGGCGCTGACGACGGGAGACTGGTGCCGGAACCTGTTCCTGCACAAGTCCAAGGCTCAGGAGAAGCTCTTCAAGCAGCACGTAAACGCCGCCGCAGCGCTCCGCCTCTCGCTCCGCCTCTCGCTCCACGCGTGGCCTCTTCCTCCCGGCTCTAACTCTCTGCTCCCTCCAGGTGTTCGTCTACCTGCGGATATTCACGGCAGACAGCGGCTTCGAGATTCTGCCCTGTAATCGCTATTCATCGGAGCAGAACGGAGCCAAAATCGTGGCTACGAAGGAATGGTGAGCTCATCCTGCTGCTACTTCTTCTGGGGACCCGGACTGGATCTGGACGGGATCCACTGGTTCTTCTGAAGGTTATTTTTGGTTTGTCAAACTGCAGCCGTTTCCATGACGCTGCTGCTTTGATGAATCGCTCTGTTGCTGTATGGATGGGTCATTGCGGCCTTGGTCAGTAAATTGTTGCAGCGCTGTAAGGAAAAATTGTTCTGTTGCCGTGAGGCCGGCCCGTCTCCGTGCGGCCGGCCCGTCTCCGTGCGGCCGGCCCGTCTCCGTGAGGCCGGCCCGTCTCCGTGAGGCCGGCCCGTCTCCGTGAGGCCGGCCCGTCTCCGTGCGGCCGGCCCGTCTCCGTGAGGCCGGCCCGTCTCCGTGAGGCGCTAACGGAGGCCTGGTTGATGAGCCTCTCCTCTGTTGCTGTCTCGTAGGAAGAGGAACGATAAGATCGAGTTCCTGGTGGGCTGCATCGCCGAGCTGTCGGAGAGCGAGGAGAACATGCTGCTGCGCCACGGAGAGAACGACTTCAGCGTCATGTACTCCACCAGGAAGAACTGCGCCCAGCTGTGGCTCGGCCCGGCCGCCTTCATCAACCATGGTAAGCCCAGCCTCCTCCCCCGAACTCCTCGCTGCTGCTGCTCCCTCTAACTTCTGCTCCTCTTCCTCCTCTGCTCCTCTTCCTCAGACTGCCGGCCGAACTGTAAGGTAGGCTGCTGGCCGCTCCTGATTGGCTGCCGGGCCGTTGGAAGCGGTCCTGATGGGTTCTGTGTTTGCAGTTTGTGTCGACGGGCCGAGACACGGCCTGCGTCAAGGTCCTGAGGGACATCGAGCCCGGGGAGGAGATCTCCTGTTACTATGGAGACGGCTTCTTTGGGGAAAGCAATGAGTTTTGTGAATGTTATACGTGTGAAAGGTGAGCAGCACCTTCTGGACCTTAAAACACGGCCTGGATTAAAAACTCCTCTGAAGTTCTGGCTGCAGTCAGAACAGAAACACATTCTGGTTAAATCCTAAACTTCATGATTTTCAGTCACAGTTTGAGCTGACCGTCTTTCTGTTCCGGGTTCTGTTCAGACGGGGAACCGGTGCTTTCAAATCCAAAGCCGGGCTGCCGGCGGAGGTTCCGGTCATCAACAGCAAGTACGGGCTGCGGGAGACGGACAAGCGGCTCAACCGGCTGAAGAAACTCGGAGAAGGGAACAGGAGCTCGGACAGCCACTCTGTGGGATCCCACACCGACGTCGACTCTCAGGAAATGCCAAAAACACATCAATGTAAGGCCGCCACTCACCACGGATCAATAATATCACAATATTGATTGGAATCTGCAGACGGGAGGAGTTACATCAGTTCTTAGATTTATTGGGGCCTGCCATGCAAAGCAATGGCAGGAACCTATTGTTATTGTCGGAGAAAGTGTTTCTTTATTGGGGCCTGCCATGCAAAGCAATGGCAGGAACCTATTACTCTACACCCAACAAGCGTCTCTTTAATATTATTATAATTCTTTATTTTTCTTCCGTAACCGTTAATGCGGCTCGTACCGCTGGGTGCACACCTACAAATGAGGTATCAAAACGTGCAGAAAATTCACGCCATTGGAGCTATTATTTTTGGTGGGATTTGGGCTTAACGTGGCGACATAATTCGCAAAAAACTGCGAAAAAAACCCCATTATAACTCAATGGGAAAAATCCTAGAAATACCCTATTTTTGAGGATTTGCTGTGTCGTCACAAATTCACCTAGAAATGCCATTCAAATTTCATTTTGTAGATACGTCTGTGATCTCTTCGAAAGTGAAGACGGCTCGTCGATACCAGTTACGGTTTGTCCACAATTTGCCTCTAAGCGACCCAAAGTTTCTCATTTTTGCTCAAGTTAGAGTGCGTTTCTGGCTGCTTAGAGTGAGAGATGAAGACAACTTTTTCAACCCAAATCATTTTTGAAATCGCCATCACGCCCACAAATATCGCACGATTAGTATCAAAATCGGTCCTGACATTGATACGCCTGTCTGCTCCGGTAAAATGTTTTCGAAATTTATCTAGACCGTACGGTTTTCTGTCACGGTGCTTCAGAGCAAAGTCATGCGACAGGATTTTCTGAGGCTGTCTGAGGCTCTCTCCCATGTATTTGAATAGAATTTAAGATCTGGGCACAACATTTCTTTCTCTCATCGCTGTAAATGCTCTGAGTGAGGTACAGATATGAATCTCGGGACTATCGCAGAAGACACATTGAACTGTCATACGCTGCAAACGCTTTTCGAATATGTATTACGGTTCCCGAACAAGAAGGATTTGTTTCCAATGCTTTTTTGTCAGTAAAATGTGTTTGCTCAAACACACTTGTGTGTTTGAGAGCTCAGCGCTCAGAGCTCACACCTGCTGAGACCATTATTTACCATAGCAACGGAACTCAAGAGGCTATTGGCTGCTGATTTGGACTACAGATACGCATCGCTGTAGTTCTATCTATCCTCAGTTGAAACAGATCAGGACTGAGAACTGGCCTTTAGAACTACCTGCTGCTATGGGCTGTATATAACTGATTGAACTCAGTAACTGTTACACATGGGATTAGTTTGGAACTTTAAAATTAAGCATACTGAAAATTTCAAAATAAAAGCCTTGAATATTTTACATGACGTAATTGCTCTTTTTGGCCGTATATGACTTTTTCATCCAAAGCAATGTTACACATGGGATTAGTTTGGAACTTTAAAATGGAGCATAATAATAATTTCAAAATAAAAGCCTTGAATATTTTACATGACGTAATTGCTCTTATTGGCCGTATATGACTTTTTCATCCAAAGCAATGTTACACATGGGATTAGTTCGGAACTTTAAAATGGAGCATAATAATAATTTCAAAATAAAAGCCTTGAATATTTTTACATCAGGTAATTGCGCTTTTTGGCTTTATGTGACTTTTTTATCCAAAGCACTGTTACACAATGGAATAGTTTGGCCCTCTGAAATGAAGCATACTGAAAATTTCAAAATAAAAGCCTTGAATATTTTTACGTCATGTAATTGCTCTTTTTGGCCGTATATGACTTTTTCATCCAAAGCACTGTTACACATGGGATTTGTTCGGAACTTTAAAATGGAGCATAATAATAATTTCAAAATAAAAGCCTTGAATATTTTTACATCAGGTAATTGCGCTTTTTGGCTTTATGTGACTTTTTCATCCAAAGCACTGTTACACATGGGATTAGTTCGGAACTTTAAAATGGAGCATAATAATAATTTCAAAATAAAAGCCTTGCATATTTTTACATCAGGTAATTGCGCTTTTTGGCTTTATGTGACTTTTTTATCCAAAGCACTGTTACACATGGGATTCGTTCGGAACTTTAAAATGGAGCATACTGAAAATTTCAAAATAAAAGCCTTGAATATTTTTACATCATGCAATTGCTGTTTTTGGCTTTGTATGACTTTTTCATCCAAAGCACTGTTACACGTGGTATTAGTTTGGCCCTTTGAAATGAAGCTTAACAAAAGTTTCAAAATAAAAGCCTTGAATATTTTTACATGACGTAATTGCTCTTTTTGGCTTTATTTGACTTTTTCATCCAAAGCACTCTTACACGTGGTATTAGTTCAGAACTTTAAAATGAAGCATACTGAAAATTTCAAAATAAAAGCCTTGAATATTTTACATGAAGTAATTGCTCTTTTTGGCCGTATATGACTTTTTCATCCAAAGCAATGTTACACATGGGATTAGTTCGGAACTTTAAAATGGAGCATAATAATAATTTCAAAATAAAAGCCTTGAATATTTTTACATCAGGTAATTGCTGTTTTTGGCTTTATTTGACGTTTTCATCCAAAGCACTGTTACACATGGGATTACTTTGGAACTTTGAAATGAAGCATACTGAAAATTTCAAAATAAAAGCCTTGAATATTTTTACATCAGGTAATTGCTGTTTTTGGCTTTATATGACTTTTTCATCCAAAGCACTGTTACACATGGGATTAGTTTGGAACTTTAAAATGGAGCATAATAATAATTTCAAAATAAAAGCCTTGAATATTTTTACATCAGGTAATTGCTCTTTTTGGCTTTATTTGACTTTTTCATCCAAAGCACTGTTACACGTGGTATTAGTTTGGCCCTTTGAAATGAAGCATTCTGAAAATTTCAAAATAAAAGCCTTGAATAATTTTACATGACGTAATTGCTCTTTTTGGCTTTATTTGACTTTTTCATCCAAAGCACTGTTACACGTGGTATTAGTTTGGCCCTTTGAAATGAAGCATACTGAAAATTTCAAAATAAAAGCCTTGAATATTTTTACATCAGCTACTTGTGTTTTGAGCATTATATAACTATTTTAACCCAAGGACTATTACGCATGGGATTAGTTTGGCCCTTTGAAATGAAGGTTAACAAAACTTCCAAAATAAAAGCCTTGACAACATTTTAAATCGTACCGAACGGTGCACGTCCGCCTCGCTTAACGTTCTTGCGGTTCTCCGCGTGCCACTGATCACGTCGCGGCGTCCTTTGGCGTCGACGCCGATTTGTGGCGCGACGACGCCGGGACCATGCCCGACGGGCGCGCCTTGGCAGGCCCCGGCTAAATTTCTTCCGAAATTTTCTAGTTCTTCTTTATTTTTCTTCCGTAACCGTTAATGCGGCTCATACCGCTTGGTGCACACCTACAAATGAGGTATCAAAACCTGCAGAAAATTCACGCCATTCCAGCTATTACTTCTGGTGGGATTTGGGCTTAACGTGGCGACATAATTCGCAAAAAACTACGAAAAAAACCCCATTATAAGTCAATGGGAAAAATCCTAGAAATACCCTATTTTTGAGGATTTTCTGTGTCGTCACAAATTCACCTACAAATGCCATTCAAATTTCATTTTGTAGATACGTCTGTGATCTCTTCGAAAGTGAAGACGGCTCGTCGATACCAGTTACGGTTTGTCCACAATTTGCCTCTAAGCGACCCAAAGTTTCTCATTTTTCCTAAAGTTAGAGTGCGTCTCTGGCTGCTTAGAGTGAGAGATGAAGACAACTTTTTCAGCCCAAATCATTTTTGAAATCGCCATCACGCCCACAAATATCGCACGATTTGTATCAAAATCGGTCCTGACATTGATACGCCTGTCTGCTCCGGTAAAATGTTTTCGAAATTTATCTAGACCGTACGGTTTTCTGTCACGGTGCTTCAGAGCAAAGTCATGCGACAGGATTTTCTGAGGCTGTCTGAGGCTCTCTCCCATGTATTTGAATAGAATTTCAGATCTGGGCACAACATTTCTTTCTCTCATCACTGTAAATGCTCTGAGTGAGGTACAGATATGAATCTCGGGACTATCGCAGAAGACACATAGGCCTCTCATACGCTCGAAACGCTTTTTGAATATGTATTACGGTTCCCGAACAAGAAGGATTTGTTTCCAATGCTTTTTTTCAGTAAACCGTGTTGGCTCAAACACACAATTGTGTGTTTGAGCATGTATGACTCACAGCTCACACCTGCTGAGACCATTATTTACCATGGCAACGGAACTCAAGAGGCTGTTGGCTGCTGATTTGGACTACAAATACGCATCATTGTAGTTCTATCTATCCTCAGTTGAAACAGATCAGGACTGAGAACTGGCCTTTAGAACTACCCGCTGCTATGGGCTGTATATAACTGATTTAACTCAGTAACTGTTACACATGGGATTATTTTGGAACTTTAAAATTAAGCATACTGAAAATTTCAAAATAAAAGCCTTGAATATTTTACATGACGTAATTGCTCTTTTTGGTCGTATATGACTTTTTCATCCAAAGCAATGTTACACATGGGATTAGTTCGGAACTTTAAAATGGAGCATAATAATAATTTCAAAATAAAAGCCTTGAATATTTTTACATCAGGTAATTGCTGTTTTTGGCTTTATGTGACTTTTTCATCCAAAGCACTGTTACACATGGGATTAGTTTGGAACTTTAAAATTAAGCATAATGAAAATTTCAAAATAAAAGCCTTGAATAATTTTACATGACGTAATTGCTCTTTTTGGCTTTATTTGACTTTTTCATCCAAAGCACTGTTACACGTGGTATTAGTTTGGCCCTTTGAAATGAAGCATACTGAAACTTCCAAAATAAAAGCCTCGACAACATTTTAAATCGTACCGAACGGTGCACGTCCGCCTCGCTTAACGTTCTTGCGGTTCTCCGCGTGCCACTGATTACGTCGCGGCATTCTTTAGCGTCGACGCCGATTTGTGGCGTGACGACGCCGGGCCCATGCCCGACGGGCGCGCCTTGGCAGGCCCCGGCTAAATTTCTTCCGAAATTTTCTAGTTCTTTATTTTTCTTCCGTAACCGTTAATGCGGCTCATACCGCTTGGTGCACACCTACAAATGAGGTATCAAAATGTGCAGAAAATTCACGCCATTGGAGCTATTACTTCTGGTGGGATTTGGGCTTAACGTGGCGACATAATTCGCAAAAAACTACGAAAAAAACCCCATTATAACTCAATGGGAAAAATCCTAGAAATACCCTATTTTTGAGGATTTGCTGTGTCGTCACAAATTCACCTAGAAATGCCATTCAAATTTCATTTTGTAGATACGTCTGTGATCTCTTCGAAAGTGAAGACGGCTCGTCGATACCAGTTACGGTTTGTCCACAATTTGCCTCTAAGCGACCCAAAGTTTCTCATTTTTCTTCAAATTAGAGTGACAGCCCATCTCGGTTCATATCTGGCCACAACATTTCTTTCTCTCATCACTGTAAATGCTCTGAGTGAGGTACAGATATGAATCTCGGGACTATCGCAGAAGACACATTGAACTGTCATACGCTTAAAACGCTTTTCGAATATGTATTACGGTTCCCGAACAAGAAGGATTTGTTTCCAATGCTTTTTTTCAGTAAAGTGTGTTTGCTCAAACACACTTGTGTGTTTGAGAGCTCAGAGCTCACAGCTCACACCTGCTGAGACCATTATTTACCATAGCAACGGAACTCAAGAGGCTATTGGCTGCTGGTTAGGACTACGAATACGCATCACTGTAGTTCTATCTATCCTCAGTTGAAACAGATCAGGACTGAGAACTGGCCTTTAGAACTACCTGCTGCTATGGGCTGTATATAACTGATTTAACTCAGTAACTGTTACACATGGGATTAGTTTGGAACTTTAAAATTAAGCATAACGAAAATTTCAAAATAAAAGCCTTGAATATTTTACATGACGTAATTGCTCTTTTTGGCCGTATATGACTTTTTCATCCAAAGCAATGTTACACATGGGATTAGTTTGGAACTTTAAAATGGAGAATAATAATTTCAAAATAAAAGCCTTGAATATTTTTACATCAGGTAATTGCTGTTTTTGGATTTATTTGACGTTTTCATCCAAAGCACTGTTACACATGGGATTACTTTGGAACTTTAAAATGGAGAATAATAATAATTTCAAAATAAAAGCCTTGAATATTTTTACATCAGGTAATTGCTGTTTTTGGCTTTATATGACTTTTTCATCCAAAGCACTGTTACACATGGGATTAGTTTGGAACTTTAAAATGGAGCATAATAATAATTTCAAAATAAAAGCCTTGAATATTTTTACATCAGGTAATTGCTCTTTTTGGCTTTATTTGACTTTTTCATCCAAAGCACTGTTACACGTGGTATTAGTTTGGCCCTTTGAAATGAAGCATTCTGAAAATTTCAAAATAAAAGCCTTGAATAATTTTACATGACGTAATTGCTCTTTTTGGCTTTATTTGACTTTTTCATCCAAAGCACTGTTACACGTGGTATTAGTTTGGCCCTTTGAAATGAAGTTTAACAAAACTTCCAAAATAAAAGCCTTGACAACATTTTAAATCGTACCGAACGGTGCACGTCCGCCTCGCTTAACGTTCTTGCGGTTCTCCGCGTGCCACTGCTTACGTCGCGGCGTTCTTTGGCGTCGACGCCGATTTGTGGCGCGACGACGCCGGGCCCATGCCCGACGGGCGCGCCTCGGCAGGCCCCGGCTAAATTTCTTCCGAAATTTTCTAGTTGATTTTGTTGTCTTTAGCATTTATTATGTTTCATATTTTTTCTTTATTGTTAAATTTTATATTTGTAATTTTATGTACATTTTTTATATTTGTATTATCTGCTTCCTAGTTTTCATTGTATATTTATGAAATATTTATATATAATTTTAATTTAATTTTTGCATCTTTAATTAGTTAATTGTATGCATGTATTGTTATATTTTTATTAGTTTTTATTTCTTTTACATGTGGTATTTGAAAGATATTTTAATATATGTTTGAATGTTTTTATGAATTTCCTAAGAATTTAACTTTATTGTAATACGTTTTGTGATATTAAATTATTTTTATATTTGATATTTTTTTGCAATTCACCGTATTTTAAAAATTTTCATAGAAAATATAATCTTTTCTAAGCTTTATTTTTAATATTTGTTTTACTTTTTAATTTCTTTTTATGTAATAAAACTATATAAAGTACTTCACTGTAACAATAGTGGTATAAATAAAGTTGAGTGATTGTTTAATGTTATTTTTAATATACATTTTAAATGTATTTCTATCTAATGCACAGTAATATATCTTAAAATAATGTAAAAACTAAATAAAAAATAATCTTTTATATAGCTTTTATTTCCTATGTCTCTGTTTCCCTGCAGCTGCCAGAACCAGAACTTCATCTTCATCGTCTTCATCGCCGGGCCTGAAGTACCGGACCCGGACCCCGAGCAGACAGACTGTGTCCCGAGCCGTCTCTACCTCATGTTCCAAACCGGCTCCAGGAAACAGCAGCAGGGAACCAAAGAGACTTCGCTCCCAGTCCAAGCCTCCCAGCAAGGTGCGGCTGCGCAGCCGCAGGCGGGTGGCGGCGGCCCGCGCAGACGCCGTCCCGCTGGGCCTCAGGGACTCCAAGGTGCTGCCGTGTAAGAGCATCGTCACCGTGAAGAAGGAAAAGGACGGTCCGGAGGTGGCACCGCTTGGCCCGAGGGGCTGCCTGACCCGACACGCCTCCAAGGAGAACGGTGGCCTTCCCGACGGAGGCCGCGGCTCCGCCTACAGGACTCGCAGGTCCATGCGGACCCTGAAGGCCCCGGAGCCCACACCGGGCGCCAAGCTGGAGCCCGGCGCCATGGACGGGCTCAGTCCGGTACCGGGCGGCGTGGTCATCAAAACGGAGCCGGCGGACATGGACGAGTACCTGCAGCACGGCGGCGGCCTGTCGCAGCCGCCGGTGCTAGGCGGCTACGGCCGGAGGAGCTCGTGTTCGGGCCGGAAGCGGCCGTCCCGGCTCCGGACTGAGCGGACCATCAAATGCGAAGGCTCCGACTGTGAGCCGTTTGCTGCGGGGCGTGATGGCGGGAACGTGTTGCTGAGCTTCGCCGACAGACACCGGGACTACAACGGCGTGGCCAACGGCGGCAAATCCCTCCGCCGCGATAAGAGCAAGAGCGGCTGCCGCTCACAAGACAAGGCCAAGAAGAAGCGGCGCATCACGCGCTACGACGCGCAGCTAATCCTGGAGAACAGCGGCGGCATTCCCAAGCTGACGCTCCGCCGGCGGAGGGACAGCAGCAGCAGCAAGACGGCTGACGGCACCGACGCCGTGGCCTCCTCCACACTCAGCCCCACCTCCTCTAGCAAGATCAGCATCAAGTTCAGCAAGGAGCACGACAAGGACAAGGCCGGCTCCTACATCGCCAAGCTCAACAACGGCTTCGCGCCCGTTGTCCATGGCAACGCCACCAAGCTGAAGATCCAGCTGAGGAAGGAGGACGACGCCCGGCGGCTCCAGGCCAACGGGGATGCGGCCGGCGGCGTCCATCGCACCCAGAAGGTCCTGGCCGACCCTTCCTCTGACGAGGATGACGACGACGATGATGATGATGAGGAGGAGGAAGAGGAGGAGGAGGAGGAGGAGGAGGAGGAAGACGACTACTTCCACAATGACTTCGAGGACGACTTCATTCCACTTCCTCCGGCGAAGCGTCTGCGGCTGATCGTGGGGAAAGACTCCATCGACATCGATATCTCCTCCAGGAGGAGGGAGGATCAGTCTCTGCGGCTCAACGCCTGAAGCTTCTGTAAATACCGCTGCCGCCGCTGATGATGGACAGGAAGTGACGTGGAACTCGAATCACCACGGAGCGGACCCGGGTGCTGTTGACCTGCGGCAAAGCTCTGCTCTCCGCTGAACTTCCAGTCGGACCGGATCCGGTCCAGGATCCGGCCGAGTCTCCAGTGGAAACGGGCTTTGTTTTGAGTTGTACTGTTCCTTTAAGAGAATGCACTTGTTGTTTCATCATGGACGTGTAGAAAGTGTACAGATCATGGCTTCTGTCTCCAGGCAGGTTTTTGCTCAGTGTCCGCGCTCAGAGCCGTTTATCCAGAGGCATTAGAGCCGCTCCGCCGCCAGGTCCGCTTCCGGTTCTGCTGCCGGTTCTGCTGGGCGTCCGCCGATCAGCAGCCAGGGCCCCACAGCCAATCATGTTCCTGAATGAATCACAGCTTTAGGTCGGGCTGAGTCCAAACAGCTGCTGATTTTTCCTGATTTCTGGAATTCAGTCATAAAAAACCATCCGGATCTTCAGGAAAACGTCACAATAAGCTAATATAAAAAAACCAATATGGAGTCAGCTTCCCAGAAAGCTGCGCTGTCCCTTTAAGAGGAGCAGAATGGATTTAAACTGCTTCAGCCTGGAAAAATTCGATTTTCCAAATAAAAACGGAAACGGCGTATCCATCTTCATTTTTCCAGACATTATTCCGGATCATTTTCCAAACAGATCAGGAATCTGGGTTTCAGTTTTCATTTTTTAAACTGATTGTTGAAGTTCAGATCCAATATCCTGACATGCAGTTTGGATCAGAAAGCACCTCAGGCTTTTCCAAACTCTCATTCCCAAATCCTTCCTCCTATCTGCTTCTTATTTACTTCCAAGTTGAAATGTTTATTTCGGAACGGATCCGGTTCCCTCTGGATCTGCTTCATTACAAATCTGTTTCCAGAAAAGTTTCTGGATTCTGAAGTGATTCTAAAACAAATCCTGGAATTGTGAGTTTGGAAACTCTGGAACGGTAAATGTGGATTCCTGGTTTGAATCAATGAACATTTGGACCTGACCAGGATAAACTCGACCCGGTTCTGCTTGTGGTTCTGATTTCCCAATGGTATTCCAGATTTTTAATCCCAGATTGGGAATCAGGTTCCGGCCCGGTTCCCTGACCTGGAATCTGATGGTATTCCCTGCAGGAAAGCTGCTCAGCTCTGCAGCCTTTCAGAATTAAAGCACAGGCCTCCTCTTCCTCCTCACATCACAGCAGAACTGGAACCAGAACTTGGCAGCAGAATCCGGCTGGGCTGACGTTCCGACCTGAAGCTGATGTACAGAAGGACCTCTGACCTCTGACCTCTCCCCTCAGCTGAGTTTTCCCGCTCCTCTCCCAGTTTCCCATGATTCTCGGCGTCGCTGACACTACAGCCTGTCTCTCTTCTTCTGTGGTGCTACTCAGACTTCCTGTCCAGAGTCGCAGGAAGACGGCGGCAGGAAGTGTTTGTTTGTTTACAGGAAGTTGTTTTCAGCTTCTCTGAGGAAGACTTCCTCCTCCTCCTCTTCCTCCTCTGAGGTCAGCTCAGAGATCCCTGATCCCTGATTGGTTGTCACCCCATTCCTCCTCTGTCTGTCTGAGCAGGATCAGCTGGGAACGTCGACCCGTTTCTGTGTTACCGTTCACATCACCAGCAGCCAATCAGCGTCTTGTCCCGCCCCCGTCGGCCAATCAGCCGTCTCCCTCCTCTTTCACTGTAAACTCTTCCAGGTGCGGCCGCCAGCTTCCAGCGGCCTGAGGCGGAGGGCGGAGCGTTGCCGAGCGCTAGCAGAACTAAAGCAGGCAGATATTGTCCAATATGTAAATCATGTGAACACATCTTGTACTTATTTAACAGTTTTGAATACTTGAAAACTATATAAAGTTTCTTTGTGACTCTTGTTTCTGAGCCTGTTTCTGTCGGGTCGAAGTCAAACGCAGCATCTGGATAAAGTATTCACACACTGAGAAAAACATCCAAACGTCATGTTGCATGACCTCTGACCTTAACCGAGCAGGTGGCCAGACCAGGCCAATGAATTTTAACAAGTCAAAAATAAAAATGTCACATTTTTAAAATTTTTAATTTCATCAATTTGATTTATTTATAGGTTTTCCCTTTTATGTCTTAATTGAAGTTGATCCTGTCAGCCTTTCTATGACCTGGTAACATTTTTAAAGAGGGGCCATGGCCCCCTGCCGCCCTTCTCTTGGGGTCGCCACTGTGGCCGACCCACTGGTGGATCGGTTCTATGTTTATATCTGGTTTTCGTAGTTCACAATTTAAAACAAATGGGGGTGAATACTTTTCAGAGCCAGGAGGAGGGGCTTAGCGCTGTCAATCATCCTCGTGTACTCGCTGTTCTTTATTACCAACTGATTAGACAAAATTGAAGTTTCTGGAAGGTTCGCGTCTCGTTCCATCAGCTGCAAAACTGTCAGATACAGAAAATAAAAATAAAAAAAACTTTAAAATATATATTTTTTAAGTAACTAAATAGTAAACTTTATTTTGTGACATTTTAGGGTGGGAAAACATACATCCACTGCCCTCAGCCTTAGTACTGGCTCTCCACAGGGCTGTGTGCTGAGCCCCCTGCTCTATTGTCTGTACACATACGACTGCACCTCTGCCCACCACAGCAACACCATCATCAAGTTTGCTGATGACACCACAGTGGTGGGGCTCATCTCAGGAGGCGACGAGTCCGCCTACAGGGGAGAGGTGGAGCGGCTGTTGCAGTGGTGCAGGGAGAACAATCTGCTCCTCAACAACTCAAAGACAAAAGAACTCATAGTAGATTACAGGAGGAATAAAACGGACATTACACCACTAACCATTGGGGGAAAATGTGTGGAGAGGGTAGCTGATTTCCGTTTCCTGGGGGTCCACATTGAGCAGGGCCTCACATGGAACATGAACACCTTGGAGCTGATAAAAAAGGCCCAGCAAAGACTGAACTTCCTGAGGGTTCTCAGGAGGAACAGCATCAAGGAGAAGCTGCTGGTGTCCTTCTACAAGTGCTCCATAGAGAGCATACTGACCTACTGTATCTGCGTCTGGTATAACAGCAGCACTACGGCTCAAAGGAAAGCTCTCCAAAGGGTTGTGAATACAGCCCAAAAAATCATTGGCTGCCCTCTCCCCTCACTGGAGGACCTGCACAGCGACCGCTGTCTAAGAAAAGCACAACACATCACAAAGGACACTTCTCACCCCGGACCTTCTCTGTTCACACTGCTGCCTTCAGGCAGAAGATACAGAGCAACCAGAACCAGAACCAACGTCTCAGAGACAGTTTCTACCCGACAGCAATAACAAAACTAAATGCAATCAAAAACAACCATTAATCATCATAAATGATGTTGTGAGAATGTGGCTGTTCTTATTTTTATTTTCCAGTTGTTTGTTGATTCTTGCGTTGTGTGTGAATTGTGAGACAGTTATTTTTTGTTTTTGGGCATGTGCACCGACTGATGGCACCTTTTGAATTTCGTTGTTCTTGTGACAATGATAATAAAGATTTATCTTATCTTATCTTATCTTATCTTATCTTTTTAAAACTAAATGTGTATTAATACAATTAAAACATTTTCAAAAAGTTACATTTAAATAAAATGAAACTGAATATGTTAAAGTTTATGTTGATCAATTAAAAAAGAATGCCTGAATATTTAAAAATATATATTTAATTTCAAACAATTTAAACTTAAAAATATAAAAACTTTAAACATATTTTCAGACTAAATATCTTAAATAGACATAAACTGAAATAATAAAAAAATGTCTCAATTAAAATAAAAACATAAAGTACTAAAAACAAAAACATACCAACAATCAAACATGGTGGTGGCAGCATGGTGATCTGCGCTTTTAGCCGCAACAGGAAGGTTCTGGAGTGGCCTAGTTAAAGTCCGCAGCTGATTGAGAAGCAGGACCTTCACCACCGCGGTCCTGCAGAGGAGGAAACATCAGGAACAGACGAAGCTCCGAACCAGCAGCAGAACCAGGCCGGAGCGGCCCGGCTCATCTTGTAATACTCATGTTGGCCAGCAGGGGACAGCAGCGCCCGTCCAAGCAGGAAAACTCAACAAGTTTTACCTTCTATTTTAATTTAGTTCTTATGTTTTATTGTTTATCTTGTTTTCTATTGTGGTTCTGATCCATTTGGACCAGATTACTCTTCCTTAAAGATCCAGGTGGCAGCAGTAATGATACCGGTCCAGATCCGCTCAGCAGAACCGGTGGGATCGGAACCATCTCCGGGCCAGTCGACCCGAAGGCGGTTCCGACTCGTCCGGGTGGGTTCTGGTTCGGTTCTGGGGCTTGAAAAGTTATTGCTACCCGAAAGACTTTGGAAATGGCTCTGGTTCGGTTCTGGACTTGAACAGAACCCCGGACTGGCCGGGTCAGCTGTCCTTTGTGAGTCAGTGAGGTCATGAGGTCACGGTGACGTCAGCTGCAGGACGGCTGGCGGGTCTGAGGAGAGGCTTTGTGTTCTGCAGACCGAGCTGACCTCACCCAGAGCGGTCCAACAGAACCGTGGATCTGGACTGATGTGACGTCAGCAGAACTTTTTCAGAGTCCATGTTGGTTCATCTGAGCTGAAAAATCTGATGATCGGTTCGAGGTTACTGTGAATTTAACAGATTAGTAATCTCGTTCGGTTCGGTTTTCGGGGAACCGAACCGGAAACAGAACCGTCATCCTTCTAAAAGTTTTCACACGCCTTCATGTTCCCCACATTTTGTCTCGTTTCAAACTCAAGCTTCAGTTTATTTAAATTTCTGTGAAAACAGAAAAAAATTATTTCAGATTTATTTTTAAAATCTGAAAAGTGTGGAATGCTTTTGTTTCCACCTGAGTCAGGACTTTAGAGAACGTCTGCAGAGTTAAAAACTTCTCCAGCTCAGTCAGGTTGGATAAAGAACATCTGAGAACATCAGCTCTGTCAGGTCTGGGCTTTGATTAGGCCATGCTTTGAGCTAAACTATCCCATAAAATCTTTGGCTCTAAGTTCAGTCGGGTTGTCCTGCTGGAGCCAGAACCAGAACCTTCTGACCCACTGCTGGTTCCTCCATGACGCTAGAGGTTCGTTACAGAGTGCCGGAGGTCAGAACCAGAACCTGTGGGCTCTGGTTAGCTTCAGTGACTTCAGAGGAAGTTTTGATGCATGACTAGAAATGTGCAGCACACGTTTTCTGATTTTTATTTGTAAAAAACAAAACAAAAAACACAAAAAACAGAGAAATGTAAAACAGCATGAATACTTTTGAAAGGTAACTTTAAAGAGAAAATCGGTTGAGAGATTTGATGCCAGAGAAAACACCAGACCCCCAGGACCCAGACTAATGTCCGACCGAGAAATATTTATTTATTTTAAAATTATTTTTTTAAATATAATTTTTAATTTATTTAAATATTTCTTTAAATAAAATCATTTTATTTATTGAAATATTATTTATTTAAAAATATGTCAGTAATTAATAGTTTCTCCAGTTGACCTGGAGGCTTCAGTTGGTGAGGGCGTGGCCCCCCTGGTGGCCACCTCTGTGGACCGCCTCTGAACTTTAACGTTTAAAAAGCCTCTGATTATTAAACTTTACACAGTAAACAGCTGATCAAATATGAAATGACTTTGTTTTCTTGATCCGGCAGTTCCTCTGCCGGCCGCAGGGTGGCAGCACACCGGGGGGAGGGGTTCCTCCCTCCCCGCCAGTCCGCCTCCTCTCTCGGTCTCAACAGTCGCTGCCGCCTCGTTGTTCACTTCGACCCGCAGGTCAGAGAGTCCGAACCGCAGAGTCCCGCACAGAACCCGCACAGAACCCACTTCTCTCCGCGCCGCCGCCGGAACAACAGGTGAGTGACCCGTAAGTCTGGACCCGAACCCGGACCGGTTCCGTCTGTCTGCCATGGTGAACACGAGGCGTGCGCGGCTGCTCGGGTGATCGGGTTCGGATTGATCAGGGGGGGAGGCTCGGTTCTGCTGGGTTTGACTGCGTTTTTGTCGATTCGGTTCGGTTCTGACTGAAGGAGTTTGACCTGAAAGTTCAGGTTAGTCTGAGGAAAGTGAAACTGAAGCCAATCCGGCGATTCAGCTGGACTTTGTTCCGAACTGGAAACTCAGAACCGGTTCGGATCTGGTTGCCGATTCTGGTTGTTCGGGTTCGGTCCAGTTCGGTTGGGAGCTGTTGAGTCCCGATCAGAATTTTAGATGCGTTCTGATCCATTCTGCTGGTTCCGCCGATCCAAATCAGTTAAAGCCATGTTCTGGACCTCCCAGAACCTGAACCCGAACCCGGATCCATTTTAGTTTTAGAAGCACCAGCATGTCATGATGTGGATTCCTCCACCACAGAAAGTAGTCCCTCCTCTGTCTTCACTCAGAACCAGAACAGAACCAGAAACTGGACTCTGTGGATCTGAATTGTTCAGAGATGGTTCTGTGGACCAGAACTCAGTGACCCGGTTCCAGAATTGGATCAGGATACTTCACAGTAGAAGGATCTACAGTTCCTACAGAAGGTCCGGTTCTCCAAGAACTGGACCTGGAGTTCTGTAAGAACCCGTGTCCTGTGTCCAGGTCCGGTTCTTAGAGGAACCGAGTTCTGTAAGAACCCGTGTCGGTGTTTGTTCCAGGCTAATTTTCTCTCTGGAAAAGGTGGGAATCGCCATAGCAACCGTTAGACTGATGGTAAAGTCTGTGGTTCTGGTTCTGGTTCCACAGATTTCTGCTACTGGTTCATGTTTTCCTTGGTAAATGTGTTGGATATGAAACTGGACCCGGAATATTTCAGAATCAATCGGTGATATCGGGTCTTTGGCTTGGTTTGTTGGTTCTTTCCGGTTCCTCTGGGCTTCGACTCGGTTCTGTTGGATGTTTTTGTTTTTCAACGTTCATGTAAAGAAAAACATTTGAACCGATTCCGACTCTGTTCTGCTAAATATGGATACGATCGGTTTAACACAGGTGAGTCCAAAGTGGGTTCTGGAGGCCCGGTATCCTTCACGTTTTATTCTCTGCCTGGTTTCAGTAGCAACCTTTCAGCAGGTCGAGGTTCTTCAGCCTCTAATGATCCATCGTTGGGTCCAGGTGCCTTAAACCAGGGAGAGACTCAAACATGCCGGGCCTCCAGAACCCACTTTGGACTCCCCTGGTTTAACGTATCGATCGATTACCAATCTCCTAAAGTTGTAATGCAGCTTCATGTTGAGGCGTAGAATCGGTGACCAGACCGGACCAGAACGGACCGGACCAGAACGAACCAGACAGTGTGGTTCTCCAAGATGACTCTCAGAAGTTTGGACTTTGTGTTCTGGATGGGAACTGTTCAGAGAATGAATTATCAGGACAAGTTTCCTCAAGTCAAAATCATATGAAGTCTCTGTAACACCAACAGAACCGGGTCTGAAAGTCCTGGAGCCGGGTCTGGGGGTTCTGGAACCGGGTCTGGTGCAGGTTTCCTGCTAGCGGTTGCTTTGGCGTTTCCTCTGTGGCTTTCTGATGTTCTGGTCATGTGACCTGAGGTGTGAGTTGAGTCGTCATAGCAACCCAGGAATAAATGTCCAAACCTCCCAGTTGCTTCAGAATGAAAGCATCAGAACCGGATCCGGCCAGAAGAAGAACCATCAATACTTCTGCATGCGGCCGCGTTGAAAAGCGGCAGAAATGATTCTGAACGTTCAGATTAATGAGTCCAAACCCGAGAACGGAAAACAAAATGTCTGCCGATTTATTTAACATGAGAAAATTCTGATCGTCGTTTTACTCAGAAATATAAAATCTCCAGACGAAGTTCATGCTGCTGCTCAGACCAACTAATAAAATACTAATTATTTATTGTTTCTCAACAATAAATAAACTTTAAGCTCTAATAATCTTTTAACACTGGAGCTGGAAAACATTTTAAATCCAAAATAAAGAAACAAAACAAAGTGAAAGTTCTGATCGGATCTTTCACTTCTTCATCCTGAAGAACTTCTGATGGTTCTGCCACTGGTGGAAAAAGTCTGGCTCAGACGGATCAATCTTTTATTGGTGACCCAGTGCAGCGTTTCGATCGGACCGGGCCCCGGGCCCCCCGCGGCCCCCGGCCCTGGGTTCTGGTGAATGTGGGTCAGAGTTTCACGGCGGCCGTCGATAAATCCGACTTTTCTTTGTGACCTTGATGAGGTTTGGGCTGCTGGAGGTCGGACCGGAGCGGAATGTTTGGGTCCTGTTGAGTCACGCTCAGCTCGGCCCTCAGGCGCTCCCGGCTCCAAACCGGATCATCCGGTTCCGAGTAATGTCGCTGCAGGGAATCGGGCTGGATGGAGCTTCAACCTCTTCCTCACACGACGAAGACGAGCAGAGGCTCAACGCTCCTCTGCCTCCCGTCCAGAGAAAAGGTCAGGGAGTCCAAACCTCCAGAACCACAACCGGGTCTCAATCTGGTCAGATTCCCACGCCGGAACCAACCAGACAAACATCCACCAACCCAGACCCAAACCGGTTTGAGACCATTTTAACGGTTTTGATCCATTAAAACTGGATCTAAAATCAGGGAAAAACCAGATTCACACAATTAAAACGGTCTGAATCTACATTTCAAACCAGATCTGGAACTGGTTTAAAACGGCGTCCTAAACCTTTAACAATCCACATCCCAGAGCAGTGTGAACTGGAGCATAAAAACCAGTTAGAAACCAGATCTGAAACCAGTCTGAAACTGCTCTGGACCAGTTTAAAACTGGACCAGTTTAAAACTGGACCAGTTTAAAACTGGAATAGTTTAAAACTGCCGGGTTTTTCAGACGCAGAAAGGAAAACATGATGACATCATTACCTTCCAGCCGTCGCCATGGATACGAGGTAGTGTGACAAACCTGTGGATCGCTCTGTGGGCGGCCCTCTGACTTGTCGCCATGGTAACCGGCACGGCCGCTCCTTTCTGATCAAACTGGTTTTTCCTTTCTGTACTGGGATCTCACCCTCTTCCTCCATAAACTGCACTAATATTTGATCAGACATTCAGACAGAAAAACATTCAGTTTCTGATTTATTTCACATTTAAACCTTCAATGTTTAAAGGCAGACAGGAGAGAGTCTGAACTGTTTCACTCTAGAAGTAAAATTTCTACGTAAAACATTAAATTGTCAATCAGAGCTGAAGTTTGTCAAACTCTGAAACTTTATTTACTGTAGCAGGTTTGGAAGTTCACACAATCACAGTATTAGGGCCGTTAGGGTCAGTAATGAGGCCGATAGGACACAATGGCCCTATTGGTGACCTTACTGACCCTATTGGTGACCTTACTGACCCTATTAGTGACCTTACTGACCCTATTGGTGACCTTACTGATCCTATTGGTTACATTATTTTAGTTTTCATAAAGGTTTTATGGAGATATTTAAGTCTTCCTGATTCGGGCCCAAAGCCTGGCAGTAAGAAGGTTACTGACTGACAGTGACGTGCGGTCAGGGGAGGCAGGTGAGGCACTGCCTCACCTGCCATCATGGAAAGAAAGAAAATATATAATCATAAAGTAATTTAAATTGTTATATTCATCCGGTGGTTTGTACTAAAAAATATTTATTTTTGATGTAGCTTCACCAATTTCGATTTTTATTTGTTCAAAATCGCTGAATTTTCTTATTTTCCCATTCAAATGCTTGGAAGCGATGCCGGTGAGGCAGCAGCGAGCTCTGCCTCACCTTGGATTGCGCAACCCCTGGCTCTGCGCTGGCTGCTAAGCGGAGAGAGCATGTTGCTGTACGGCGTCAATAAAATGGTTTAAACAAATTTAATATGTGAACTTATTTCCAATAATTTAGCTTATGTATATAATGTACAGTGCTTTTTGTCACCAACTGTGTTTGTGTAACGTGTTTCGTGTAATGAGCGATTATAAACGGCAGAGAACAGGTTCGAGGTGAGGCAGGCAGTTCTCTTGCCTCATGGCAGGGGGCGCTCAAGATCCCAGACGTTCGTCTTGTTCACTCCTCAACTGCCGAGTAAGTGACAGCGAGCTAGGCTAAACGATTCGGGAAGCAAGTCAAGTGCAGCGATAGATTTTGTGAGCTACAGTTTGTATGTGTAAGGATGCAGAAGTGAAACATAACCTGTAAACTGCTGTCAATCTATGCATCTATTTGCAAATCTGATTCTGATGACGTCAGTGCCTCACCAGCTATGAACCTCACCGCACGTCACTGCTGACTGATGACGGATTCCCAGAGCGAATTATGGAGCCTGGTGTCAGAAGCCCGTTGAAAGGCTGTTTACATCGTTTAAACTGCGTGATTGTGAATAAAAATACCAGTAGGTATTTGGTTCCATGTAACACAGTAGGAGTGGAACCAGTAAAACTTTAATGGATGCAAAAGCAAGAACCAACTGGATGACTTTGTGTTTCTGTGTTTGATATGATGTAAAGCACTTTGAAATGCCTGCTGCTGAAATGTGCTATACAAATAACATTTGATTGATTGATTGATGGTTCTGGGATTTAACAGAAGAAGCGTTCCCACTCGTCCCAGTTCTCCCAGTATGGTCGGGTCAGAACCAGCAGGTGTATCCGGGCTCCTGGTCCTGCTGACTGATTTTGTCCGGGTGTCGGGTGTCAGAGCGTTGCCGTGACAAAACGCCGCTTCCCACCCAGAGCGACGCCGCGGCGGCGGATCGGGTTTCCGCTTTTGTTTCCGTGCAGAAAGACGGCATGAAAGGTGCTTTATGTCCAACAGAACCGGACCTGGGCCACAGAACCGGCCCTGAGCCTCAGAACCGAACCTCGGGGAGGTTCAAAGTGCTTTACATCATAAAAGCGTCACGCAGTCATTGATGGAGAAACCAGAAACAAATATCGGGAAAATAATCAATACACCAAACATATTGATCTCTGTTCCGTCTCGTAGCGATCTGAGTGGCTCGAACTGGTTTCTAACTGGTTTCAGTCCAGATTTAAAGGAGCTCAGGGTTTCGGCAGTTTTTCAGTTTCCTAGAAGTTTGTTCCAGATTTGTGGTGCTTAGAAGCTGAAAGCTGCGTCCCCTCGTTTGGTTCTGGTTCTGCAGACCTGACCAGAACCGTTCAGACCTGAGTGGTGTGAAGGTTGATACGACAGCAGCTGCAACAACACCTGCCCCCGCCCATCCTCAAGACCAGGGGTGGGCACTCCTGGTCCTCGAGGGCCGGTGTCCTGCAACTTTTAGATGCATCTCTACTTCAACACACCTGAGTCAAATAATGAGGTCGTTAACAGGACTCTGGAGAACTTGACTGCACTTAGGAGGAGATTCAGCTGTTGGATTCAGGTGTGTTGGACCAGGGAGACATCTAAGAGTTGCAGGACACCGGCCCTCGAGGACCAGGAGTGCCCACCCCTGCTCAAGACGTTCTACAGAAGCACCATAGAGAGCATTCTGACCAGCTGCCTCTCTGTGTGGTGTGGAGGCTGCAGCGCCTCCGACTGGAAGAACGTGAGGAGAGTGGTGCGGACAGCAGAGAGGATCATCCGGGCCCCCCTTCCCTCCATTCAGGACATTTCATCCCAGCGCTGCGTGTCCCGAGGCCGAAACATCATCAGTGACCCCTCACACCCCCACCATGGACTGTTCTCCCTGCTGCCCTCTGGAAAGAGGTTCTGCAGCATCCGGTGCAGGTCCACCAGGTTCTGAAACAGCTTTTTCCCACTTGCCATCAGACTGCTGAACTCTTAACTGGACTGCACTCAAAATCTGGTCTCCACTTCATACCTTGCACATGTACAGAGCTAAATAACTTCTATTTTACTGTCAGTCCTGCACTTTATATTTTATATTTATATTTATATTCATATTTTATACTGTATTTTATTTTATTCTGGAGTAACCTCACAACATTGAAAGCTCAAACATTGTCCTGAGCCGTATGCAACGAAATTTGGTTCTGTATTCACCCTGCATGCAAAATGACAATAAAGTCAGTCTAAGTCTCAAAGGAGACTGAGGTCAGAGGTCATCCTCTGGCTTCCAGCTGTTTCAGTTTTGTTTCTGAACTGGTTTCGTTTCCAGTACCGGGAAGCGGTACTGGGAACTGTAAACGGACCGCTTGCTGCTGCAGCAGTCAGTGACGCAGCCCTGAACTCTGACCACTTCCTGTTCAGATGTTCAGGAAGTTCTCCAGGTGAGGACGGGTCCGGAAGCCGATCCGACCCAGAAGGCGCCGAGCGGCTCAGACCTGAGGATGAATCAGAACCAGGAGCAAAAACCCAAACATGGTTCTGGTTCTGGTGCCAGGCGGGTTGGAGGACGGTCTGCACTGAAATCAAAGAGTACTGGTTCTAGAAAAATCTCGTCTGTAAAAATATTTCTTTCTTTGTTTAGTGATCAGTTTTTCCTGATGATTAATCGGATAAATTGTCTCGTTCTGCAGATTTCACATCACTGAAGTTTATTTTATACCATATTAGAAAAACATTAAAAATGCAAATAAACAAAAAATTGAATTTCCTTTTTAAATAATAAAATAAACATTTTATTTCCTTAAAGTCAGCAGCAGTTTTTAGGGAATAAAATAGATTTTTTTTCCAGAATGTGAAGCGAAACTAGAAACCTTCGTATTTACAGACATTTGAAGTTAAACAAAAGTCCAGTTCTACACAGGCTGACTGTTCTAGTTCTGCATGTGAAGCGGTTCTGGTTCTGTTGGTCCGTTTCATCATGAAGGATGACCTTGGTGCCTCTGACCAAACGGGTTCTCCTCTCCCAATGACGAGCGGCGAGACCGAGGAAGATGAAGGCTGATGTTTATCTGCTGTCTGGGTGGCGTCACCGAGCCGGGCGGGTCCGGTGCCTGGTACCGAGGAGGAGGAGGAGGAGGAGGAGGAGGAGGAGATGAAGGAGTGTTGATCAGACTCGTCTGTGTTTCTTGTTTCAACTTGCAGCTCCGATCAGGAAGGAGATGTTCCCCTAAGTTAATGAATCACTGAAACTGCGAGATCCTGATCAAAATCTGGATCAGGATATAGATCAAGATCAGGATATAGATCAGGATCTGGATATAGATCAAGATCAGGATATAGATCAGGATCTGGATATAGATCAAGATCAGGATATAGATCAGGATCTGGATCAGGATCTGATGTGAACGGTACAGCTACAGCTTCTCTGCAGGTTTGCTTCAGTTTTTACTTAAAATCTGAAGAACAAAAATCTTCTCTAAGGCTGCATCATTCAGTCCAACTCCAGTCCGTTTGTTTAGAAAGTCCGGTCCGGTTGGTATGAACGCTTTCCGTTTCCATGGCAACAAGAATGCTAAATTCTGCAGTTTTAGAGATATACTGGGTTCACCTAGTGGCTGCTGGTGGTTCTGCAGGAGCTGACTGCTGGTTCTGCCCAAGAACCTGTGAACTGAACCGGGCTTGGGTGATTTGGGTCATAACCGGGTCAGGACCGGGACATGTTCCTCAGAGCTCCAGTTTATCGGCTGGTTTTGTTCTGCGGCAGGTTTTCGTTTTAAACGCCCCCCGGATTCCAGAACGGCTCGTAAACCAGAACCTTCTGGGTTCCCAGCGGCGCTCCGGACCGGTTCTGCTTCCCTCTCCCAGCTGCAGAACAAACGCTGCTTCTATTTTTAACGCCGCCTTTATTTCAGAAGCACTTCTTCATTTTTAACCATAAAAACTTTGTCATGTTTGCAACCAGAACCAGAACCTGGAGCTCTGGGAGCCTCGAAGCCGTCTGCTCTTCATCATCTCGCATGAAGAGGAAGAAAACGGATGAAAATAAGAGATTTATGAGCTTTGTTCATGAATTAAATGTAAAACTTTGAAGACAATATTTGGAAGATATTTCCGAACAGAAACGGATCCAGCTGGAGGAGAAAATATTAAAAACCATCTGGAAACCCGATTCCACCATGAAAGGAAACATAAAAGTTAAAAGTCATAACTAGGAGAACAGAAGTCATGACTGAGTTATATTCCTGTAATTAAACTTTAAAACTGAATCATGACTTTCTGTTGGGCTTTTCTTTTTCCTTTTATGGCAGCAATGAGTTTCCATACGAGTTGATTTGTCATTGCATCTCCAATTAGAAAATAAAATAAAATGTATATATATGATAATAAAAGCATTCAGCCCCTGTGGTTCTGTAACAGTGACCCAGTTCTTGCCTAACCGGGTCGACTGCAGGGCTTCGCTGCGTTTTTCACCGGATCGCCATGGATTTATCGGACAGCAGAGCCTGGTGATGCATTCAGGTCACGCTGGATTTTCCACAGCCAGGAGTCAGTCGGTGGCGGCTTGTTTTAAGCGGATCGATCTGAATGAGTCGCAGCCGGTTTCCACCAGTACAGCTACATGCTGGTTTCCATTACAACCAGTAGGGCTGCTGGTTTTCAGTTGACGTTTTTAAAATCAAAGAGAGATGTGACGTTAAACATTAAACAGGAGATGAAGAACATTTCTGTCTGATCGCTACAGTTGTAGAGATCATTCAGAAAAGCTGGGCAGATTCTCCAGGAATGGGAAATTCATTTCTAGCTTTTCAGTTCTTCTCGGCTACATTTTAATTATTTCTGTAAAAACTTCCTTTTTTCTCTGTAAAATTTTTCTTGAAATATAATTTATAATTTCCAGTTGTGTAATTTTTGAACATCTGAAGGAATCTGGTTATTCTGATGTTTAAGAAGCAGAAATTATATCAATCATAACTGAACTGAAAGTTTATTCAGGGAGAATAAAAGGTTTTTTTATACGGCACATGGAAATATGTTGCTTTTATTTAAGTTAAATATCAGGAGGTAATCGTAGTCATTTCCTCCCAAGCCTCCCAGTGTTTCCATTATTCCTCAAACTGGTCGTCTTTATCTTCACCCAGACAGATTCCAGTTTCCCCAGTTTGAGTCGGGTTTAATGACTGAACAGTTGCAGATGAATCTCCTGCAGGAAGGCAGGAAATATTTCGGGGTGGGAGATGGTCGGACTTTAACTCATAAATAAATCAGCTGCAGAAACGTGAATATTAATGAGTTCCACCATAAATCACCTGGCTTTCTGTTCATTTCTGTTTCTCTGCCTCATGTTTGCAGATAAAGCACGATGGGGAAAGGATGCCTGACTGTCAGCAAGTACTTCCTGTTCCTGTTCAACCTCATCTTCTTCGTGAGTTTTTCTGCTGCCTGACTCAGTTACTTATAAAAATCTGAGTCTTTAGTTAAACTTGAAAACTGATTTTCTCAGATGTTGTCCATCCAACCTGACTGAGCTGGAGATGTTTCTCGGTCAAATGAATATAAAAAAGCTGAATAGAAATGCGCTCCACACTTTTCAGATTATTATTTGTATAAAACTGCTGAGGACCATGAATGATTTTTCTTCCACTTCACAGTTTTTCACTTTATTCATTTTTTATCATTTTTAGCTAAAGAGCCGTTGTAAGTTTGCAGATTATTTTACAAACTGACATTTCACTTAATTAATAAAAGTACAAAAATAGAAAAAAAATAGAAATCCAATTACTTTCAATTGTTTGTATAATGTGGTTGGTTTATTTAATTGTTAAATTAATGTCTATATAAAGGTTTTAAAAACTGAAAAGCTCAAGCTGAAACATGATAGAAGAGTGGTGCTAGCTTAATAAGTTTAGCTTAGCTAGTGCAGTTTACCGTTAGCTAAAACAAGCTAACAGCAGGCAAACAAAAACTTTTCTAATTTCACATTTTATTCATACATGTTTGATACTTGTCATATTTATTAAAGAAATATCAATAAGCTGGATTCCTTTCCAAAGCTAATGTTAGCATGACTCGGCTAGCATTAGCTGGATGTAGCGGCTAATTTTCCTGCTCATTTTAATTGCAACTGTTGCAGTTTTTACATGAACGCGTTTAATGTTACGTTAGAGATTGGTTAACCTTTTGAGCTAGTCATTGTTCTGTTGGCGTAGACGTTTATTTTGGCGGACCCAGACCGTTCTGTGACTCTTTTCTGTTCTCATGTCGCTCTCCAGCTGCTCGGTGTTGCCGTCCTGGGCTTCGGACTCTGGCTCCTCCTGGACAACGAGAGCTTCACCGTGGTCATCAGTAAGTGTCGCATCCGGCTTCCCGTCATCCTGACCAACTCAAACATTTCAAATGTTTTCCTGACTAAACCACATTTAGTTTGACTAAACCACAAATGAGGAAATCAGTATTTCCATTTTATTTATAACTGCATTGAAACCAGAATAACTGGGTCACAAAACTGGACTTCACCTTAAAATGACTTTATTCTCCACAGCTGATTATCCACTTCACTGATTATCGAAATAAAACGCATCACATGACTCATAGATAAAATGTATTTTAACTGAAGATGAACCTTTAAACTGCTTTATTTTGCTTCTGGGTTTGATGTTTATAAATTCTTTAGTCCAGAATGACGCTGAATGTGAGAGAGACTAGCAGCTTTTCCTCTGTTATTGGAGGGTTTTTTGTTTTTAAAGCACCAGTCACTCAGAGGAAACTCAGGCTACAGAAACGCTAGCAATGCTGCTACTCCACCCCCTGACTCTCCACTAGGGGGCGTGTCTGAGTAAGATGAGTCTGAGAGTCGTAAACTAAAAGAAAACTCAACTGCAGTATCACGGTTTAACCCAAAGAGGGCAGCACCACGATGGTTTTAGGTCAGAATGTTGCAGAATTAAACAAACTTGCATGAATAAAGCACAATTTTACGGTGGCCGACAGGTGCAAATGCGCAGCAAAAGAGAAACATGCAAACAACAAAAAAAAAACGCGCACAAATTAAATGCGGCAAGCAAAAAGCGAATAAAATGCAGCAAACAAAAAGAGAGACGCAAACAAAAAAGAAGACACCCCCGAATGAAATGCAGCAAACAAAAAGTGAGACGCAAACAAAAAAGAAGACACCCCCGAATGAAATGCAGCAAACAAAAAGTGTTGAAAACGGAAGTGCTCCAGACCACTAGGGGGAGTCAAAGAAAATAGTATTCATTTCTATGGGACCAGATGCAAGATTCAGAGAAAGAAATTTGAAAGAAAGTAAAGGTATCTCTCTGAATCTTGCATCTGGTCCCATAGAAATGAATACTATTTTCTTTGACTCCCCCTAGTGGTCTGGAGCACTTCCGTTTTCAACACTCTTTGTTTGCTGCATTTCATTCGGGGGTGTCTTCTTTTTTGTTTGCGTCTCTCTTTTTGTTTGCTGCATTTTATTCGCTTTTTGCTTGCCGCATTTAATTTGTGCGCGTTTTTTTTTTGTTGTTTGCATGTTTTCTCTTTTGCTGCGCATTTGCACCTGTCGGCCACCGTACAATTTGCATAGAAACATAAAAATAGAATCCTTAAGCAGCAATTTTACAGTTTATCTGCAACAAAAAGTTGATTTGGGGTATAATTAATCTTTAAAAGATGGAATAATTTCACAGGATTGAGGCAGATGTCAGAACTCTGACATGATTAATGTCCAGGATTGAAACTTTACAGAGTGTGATAACTAAGAAATGGCGGCCAGCCGTCATGACTTCCTGTTTGGTCTGCTAAACGCGGTGGTTTGACGCAGTCAGAACCGCAGCAGCCGATCATGATGATCAGAGATTAGCATCAGGTTTAGAGGAAGACGCTCTAGTCTGAATTTAACCTCTTTTACAGCATTTTGTCTGATTGCAGAGTTTCTCTGTTGCAGTTGTTTTTTGTGTATTTGCGTGTTTTGGAGTTTGCATCATGCATGTTTGCTGCGCGTTTACACCTGTCAGCCACCGTATTTTAGATCATGAAAACATTAAATCAACCAAAAATAACCAGCGCTAGCTAGCATTCGATCCACGGTTCATGATGAGGGTGAAAAATGTTCCCAAACCAAGCCGGTGTCCTGTCAGATCAGCATATGATCTTATTTAATCAGCTACATAGAATCATGGCGTAGATCGTCACACACTTTGTTATTAACAGCTGTATGACATCCTGACTTAGCGGTTCAGTAGGTTAATGAGTTTATACGGCGTGTTGTAGCTGACTGCAGCTTTAGCTAGACTCTGCTTTAAATACACTTTGAAACCACGACAAATATCTATCTAGTTATCATTGAAAACAATTTAATGACTTATTTTCGTCACAACCGTCCGCTATGCTGAACTGACAGCTCCTCTGGCGGTCAGACTTCTTAATGCGCATGTGCAGGCATGCGTACTCACTGCTTTAATGCATGCTATTCTGATAGAGCAGCGGTCAGACATGAATAGCCGCAGTGGAGCCTGTCTGACAGCGGAAAGTCGGCAGAAGACGTTTAAATCTGACCGGGTTTAATGTTGATGATGTAAAGAGCTGAGTGTTTATGTGACGTGGTGATGGAGACGCAGTGAGCCAGAGGCGAAGCGTGGTGAGGATGAGGAGAAAGAGACGCGCAGTGTCAGCGGACATAAAGGCTGTGAAGCAGAATGACGGAGCCGAACACTGAGCGAGTGTAACGGCGCGGGATCCGGGCCGCCGGCGTCACTGAGGACGTTTGTCCGCTCAGCAGGTGTCCTCCGCCGCACACTGGCTCCTTTCTGCTGCGGCCAGCATCAGCATGCATCACATCACCGCCTTACTCATCACCGCACACTCGGCCCACTCTGCAGCGGCGCCGCGCCCTCAGGGCTGCCCAGCTGTGTGCCTGAACGTAAATAACACGTATTGATGTTCAATGGGACGTTTCATGAAGCAGTTGTTGGGTCGGAGTGACGTCCACAGCGAATCAGTGATAAGCCAGACTCAACCAAGATGGCGCTGAGTCAGACGGAGAAGAACGGAAGCCGACTTCAGGTCAGAGTTCAGAGTCGCTCTGTAAAGTTTCACCGCCTGAAATGAACAGCAATGATTTGGGTCGTTTATCTTTTACAGAACAATAAGGGTTTACTTTTCAGAGTGTAATGGTACAGATACCACAAAGGAATTAATTCATTTATAAATGTCACAGTTTGAAGCTAAATTTTTAGTTTTATGTAGTTAACAAGCTCGCCATTTAGGTTGAAGCTAGCTGCTTAGTATGAAGCTAAATATTTACCTTGCTGGCTAAATATTTTAGAATAAATATTTGCTGGTATTATTTATAATTATACAGGTTTTATTTCTATTAGTAGAAGTTCTGCTAATATTTTAAAGCAACAGAACCAGAATTTGAAACTGTTTCACAACTTAGATTAGCGTTTAGCATTGCTAGCGCTACTAAAACATGGCTCTCTGTGTGAATTCCTGGAAGGATCCAGATCTTCCAAACCCAGCAGCACTTCCTGTGATTAGAAGTTTTTCTTTTTGTTTGTTTGTTTTAGTTTGTCAAATAAATTTTTAAAAAAGTTTCAATCAAACTGAAAGTTGCAGTTTTCCAGCTAATTTGTTTGTTGCATCTGTAGTTCAGGCCGTAGCCACAGTGACCCATAGGCCTGATAACAGAAACTACAATCCGAACTATTTTAGGATCCTGATTCTGCTGTTTAGATTTAGGAAGAATTAAAATATTTGGCTCAGAATGGAGGAAAATAAAATGTTGTGGACTGATTCTGGTGCAGCAACATGTCTGGTTTTCCCATCATGCAGTGCAAAACGTGGTTCCAGATCTGATCATGTGGATCTTATATGCTGTAACATGGACAAGGATTTGGTTTTTTTTTGTTTTTCAGTCACTTTTAGTTTAGTTCCCAAAGTTCCTTACTCAGTACACTGGACATTTAATATTTTTTCTTTTTCCAGTTGGGTTCACCTTTTAAAAACCACAGATTGTTTGAAATGTAACCTTTTCTGTGTAGTGTAAAAAACAACGTGACAGTTCCTGAATGATACCAGAATACATTCAGTGAAGCTGAAGTGATACTTTTTAAAAACTTCTGATATCACCAACCAGGCTCCAGCAGAAGTGAGACTGAGCCTGGAAAAACCTTTAAGTCACAGCTGTCTAAGAAACCATGAGTTTATTTTTACTACGTTGTTTTATTTAGAGAGCAAGCCACGGTTTCTGTTAGCGCTTCCTCCAGCTGCGGGGCCTGCTAAGGTCAAACCAGCTGTTCTGTTTTCAGCTGTGGTGGTGAAACGTCTGTTGAGTAAAGTTCAACATTATGTTGAAGTTTTGGTTTTTGATGGCTAAGAATTCTTTATGTAAAGAATATTGATTGCTTCATTTAGAGGTTTGCTTACCTAGCAGCTCCATTTCCTCCCCTCACCTTCTCATTTTTTCATTTTTTTTCATATAAACTTTATTAAGCAAGTGGTAAGTAACGACTGCTGGCGTTTCTCCTCAGATAACGTGACGTCTGTGAAGGTGGCCTGCTACATCCTGGTCGCAGTCGGTGCGTTCTCCATGCTGATGGGCTTCGTCGGCTGCGTGGGAGCCATTTACGAGATCCGCTGTGTGCTGGGCCTGGTGAGTCCTGGAGCTCATCCAGATTATTTCCTCTGGATCTCCGACAGATTATTTCAGAATAACTTTGTTTGGTCGGATCAGGATTCCTGCCTAACTTGCCTCTTCCTCGTCTTCCTCAGTACTTCACCTGCCTGGTTCTGATCCTCATCGCTCAGATCGTTGCCGGTTCTCTTATCTACTTCCAGAAGGAAGAGGTGAGTGATGTCACTTCCTCTTCAGTCATATTAGTATCTAAGTTTTCAGTTTCTCTTCTAGGAAATGTCGACTTCAGCATTCAGTTTGTGGTTAGCCCAGGAAGCTCTCTGATTGGCTGGTTGGTGATCACATGACAGGACAACCTGAGAGACAGCAGCTGGTGCTCTGGCGCCCCCCGCTGTTCAAACGGGGGCGTTTATTTTAATCTGCTGCATATTTTAAAATTTTTAATCATATTATATGTTAGTCTTTCTCTCTCCCAATATTTTCAGTGAATTTTGTTTTTATGAATAATTATTATTTTATGTTTAGATTAAATGTATTTTTTTTCTAAAATACTTTCAGGCGACATTATGAGTTTGTGCTGCATAAATAAATGTTTGAAAAATATATTTATTAGCGTCTATAAAGGCAACACATAAAGTTATCCTTTGAACAGGTAAAAAATAAATGTTAATTACTTTGTAAAATAAATAAAGAAAGCAATATGTAAATAAAATTATTTTTAAAAAACTAAAATGAAAAAAAACATAAACAGCAAGTAAAATAGTAAATAAAAGCATAATTAAATGTAATAGAAAAAATAAATGTGTTCAAAATATTTAACATTTATTTTAAATAGAAATAAACAATTCAATGAAAAATTACCAAATAAGAAAAAGGAAATATAAAGTGAAAATATTTTACAGTTTTATTATTCAGCCAATCGATATATTAAAAAATAAGGAGAAATAAAAATAAGAATGAAGGAAACAGATTGAAGTTGTTTATATTAAACTCATACAGAAAGCAGATTTATTTTATTTATGTGCTGGTTTTTTATACGAACCAATCTGGATCGCCATCAGAACCAAACAGGCTTTTCTAACTTCCTGTCGTCTTCCAGCTGCACAAAGAGATGTCAAAGGTCATCGGCGAGGTGCTGGAAGGTTTCTCCGACAATAACACAAGCACGGAGCGGGCCTGGAGCTTCGTCCAGAAGAACGTGAGTTCAGCGCTAAGCAGCCTCGCTCTGTTCGGATCGGAAACCGATCCGGGACAGAAACTAGTTCCTTTAGCTGTTGTTTTGATGACCTTTGACCTCCCTGCAGATGGAATGCTGCGGCTGGACAGACCATGAGGACTGGAAGGTGAACCAGGTGATCAAAAACAGTTCTGAGGTTCTGTTCCCCTGCTCCTGTCAGAATGTCTCTATGACCCACCTGAACCCGGCCGAGTCCGACCCGGAAAACAGTTGGCTCTGCAAGTCCAAGACGGCCGACTGGCCCGTTTACAGCACGGTGAGAAAGAACGCCGTTCGGTCCGGTTCAGTCCCGCCGAATACAGCTCAATTCAATTCCAGTTGAATCCGGTTTTATCCGGTTTATCTGGCTGAATTCCCGTCTGGTTTCTGCCTCAGGGTTGCTCTAAGAGCGTGGAGAGCTGGCTGCTCACCAACATCGGCGTGGTGCTGGGGGTCTGCGTGGCGGTGGCATTCATCGAGGTACGATTTGTGTTTCCTGAGAACATCGCAGAACAAACAACGTAGAACAAACATCGCACAACGAACAATGCTGAACGACCATAGCGGAACGAACATCGTAGAACGAACATCGCGGAACGAACATCGTGGAACAAACAACGCAGAACGAACAACGCAGAACGAACATCGCAGAACGAACAACGTAGAACGAACATCGCACAACGAACACCGCGGAACGAACATCGCAGTACAAACAACGTAGAACAAGCATCGCGGAACGAACATCGCGGAACGAACATCGTAGGACGAACATCGCAGTACAAACAACGTAGAACAAACATCGCAGAACGAACATCGCAGAACGAACAACACAGAACGAACATCCCGGAACGAACATCGCAGTACAAACAACGTAGAACGAACATCGCAGTACAAACAACGAAGAGCAGACAACGTAGAACAAACACCGCAGAACGAACATCGCGGAACGAACATCGCGGAACGAACATCGCGGAACGAACAACACAGAACGAACATCCCGGAACGAACATCGCGGAACGAACAACACAGAACGAACATCCCGGAACGAACACCACGGAATGAACAACGTAGAACGAACATCGCAGTACAAACAACGAAGAGCAAACAACGTAGAACAAACATCGCAGAACGAACATCGTAGATCGAACATCGCGGAACGAACATCGTAGAACGAACATCGCGGAACGAACATCGCAGTACAAACAACGAAAAGCAAACAACGTAGAACAAACATCTCGGAACGAACAACACAGAACGAACATCGCGGAACGAACACCACGGAACGAACAATGTAGAACGAACATCGCAGTACAAACAACGTAGAACGAACATCGCAGTACAAACAACGTAGAACGAACATCGCAGTACAAACAACGTAGAACGAACATCGCAGTACAAACAACGAAGAGCAGACAACGTAGAGCGAACATCGCAGAATGAACATCGTGGCACGAACATCGCGGAACGAACATCGTAGATCGAACATCGTAGAACGAACATCGCGGAACGAACATCGCAGTACAAACATCGCAGTACAAACAACGAAAAGCAAACAACGTAGAACAAACATCGCAGTACAAACATCGCAGTACAAACAACAAAAAGCAAACAACGTAGAACAAACATCGCAGAACGAACATCGCAGTACAAACAACGTAGAACAAACATCGCAGAGTGAGCATCGCGGAACGAACAACGCAGAACGAACATCGTAGAACAAACATCGCAGTACAAACACTGCTGAACGAACATCACAGAACAAACAACGTAGAAGGAACATCGCGGAACGAACATCGCAGTACAAACATCGCAGTACAAACAACGAAAAGCAAATAACGTAGAACAAACATCGCAGAACGAACATCTCGGAACGAACAACACAGAACGAACATCGCAGAACGAACATCGTAGAACAAACATTGCAGAGTGAGCATCGCGGAACGAACATCACAGAACAAACAACGTAGAAGGGACACTGCGCCACGAACATCGTAGAACGAGCATCGCACTACAAACAACGAAGGGCAAACAACGTAGAACAAAGACCGTAGAACATGTTGAAGTTCTGTGTCGGTGGTTGGAGGGAAACTTTAGGAACATAAATGATCAAAGAGTTAAGCTAATTAGCAGCATTATTACAAATGTTGGTTGAGGCATATTCCTCACATATTACATATACTTCTAGAAGTGCTTTGATACCATCTAGTGGTCGGAGGATGAACTACATGGAAGTGCACAATGAGCAGATTAACTCAGTAAATGATCGTAACTCAGAGCGAGGTCGTGTAATAAAAAGGTTTTATTATTGTTTTCTATAACTGATATATTAAAACAGACAACATGTAATCATTATTACTTATTCCTCATCATTTATATGTTATTTTTTCATAGTCTAAAGTAATCCTTTGGTTCAAAGTTACATAATTGAAATATATACGTAGAAATATATATGTACCATTTCAACAATTATACCTTAATTACACGTTCTCATTAATACTAGAATTACTCATGTCCATTCTTTATCTGCCAAGCGTCGCTAAAGAGCTTCAAACCCAAAATGAGAAATAACTTTTAGAAATATGAATTACATAAACATATTCTATACTGTAATACAAAAGGCTCTTTATTGTGCAATGGAGGATAGAAAGGAGTCCGGCTCCCTGAGGAACGCCTCAGCTCAGGGACGGACAGGAATGCTGGAGCTGCTCCTGTTTTAATCAGATGTTTCTGTGATCTGCAGCTGCTGGGGATGGTTCTGTCCGTCTGCATGTGCAGAAACTTCCAGGAGGATTACAGCAAAGTGCCCAAGTACTGAGGAACTGGGAGGAAGAGTTCAAACCAGTTTCAGCCTGGATTTGCTGAACTTCTGTCCATATGTTAAATAATGAGTATTTTCTTTGTTTTATCAGATTTTCCTTCTGCTTTTGTCAGACTAGTTTCCTTTAAGCACTTTAGAAACGTTTGTAGTTTTCGGATCCGAACGATGCTGAAAATGAAAATGAAATTAGAAATTCGATGAATGGGTGGAGTAAAAAGCGAGCAGCTCTTCCCAGTCCTCCCAGTTGGAGCAGCAGGTCTGGATCGGATCTCTGCTGGTTTTTACTCCCACCAGCTGACATGTGAAATGTTTTTAGTACTTTGTATATAATTTAAAGGATTATTTCTATGAACTCCAGCAGGTTTCCTGTATTATTAAAGTTTTCCTCCTGACTGGGTTTAGTGGTACTACACATACTGGTTTCCAGTTTAAACTTTACTTTAGCTTCACAGCAAGTTTAACTCTGAATTTAGTGGAGAGCTGACAGAAACCTTTGAGCCTCGCTGTATTTTTTAAAGTTTTTGTATTGTCTGAATTAAAAGTGGATTAACTTTGTAATAACTGGTGGGATGAAAACGTTGTGGAGGGAAAAAGTACTCACATCATTTATTATGTTTTTGTCAATAAACTGAACAACGTTTTATGTTTGTGGATTCATTGTGTTACCGGTTGGCGCGTGGTTCTGGTTCTGGTTCTGGACGACTCCTCACCGTCTACAGGAAGTTAACGTTGATGTTACTTTGATTCACCAACTGAAGCCAAACTTTTTACTCCACTGGTGAAGAAAAACAGCAGAACGTTTTCCTGCAGGTCTAACGCTGGACCTGAGCCGCTGGACCTGAGCCGCTGGACCTGAGCCGCTGGACCTGAGCCGCTGACCCGTTTGGCGCCTTCAGGACTGGGTTCTGATCCGTTTGTTTTTTTCTGGGTTTCAGTGATAAATAAGGCAATACTGTTATTAATAAATAATTAATACATACTCAATCAAATAAATAAATGTCCACATAAAATGAAATACAGATTTTAAATATTTTCTAACAGTGGATGACAAAATACTCCCTGTTTCATTATTTCACTATTTGCTGTTTTTTATTTATATATATTTTTTCTTTTATTTGGATAAAAACCACTTCATGTTTTATTCTGACACTTATTTCTGTGGACTTTTATTTGTTTAAATCCGTTTTTATATCAGTTTTTTTTTATTCCATGTTCTATTTAAATGAGGTGGAGTTTTCTAAGTAGCCTTACAAAATAAAAGTCAACATAAAAATAAAAACATTTTGAAATGAATACATCAGAAAATGCATAAAATAGTCTTGAAATAAAATCACAATTGATGAAATTGACTAAATAAGCCCATCGTTAATGGTTTGTTTTTACATGTATTTTTCTTCTGTTTTATCATGAGCATGTTTATGGAGCTAATACGCAGATATTTATTTATTTGGTGTATTTATTTATTGAATTCATTTGAATAAAACGCCTCCCCATATTTAACAGCCCCACAGGAAGCTGGTGATAAACATCCGTGGTGCTTTTATTCTGAAGAGCCAACCGGAAGCGGCTCTGGTCTCTTGTCGGTTCGTTCAGCGGCGCGTCGTCGCCACTCACCGCGGATCGAGCCCGCAGCGGAGCGGCTGCTGCCGGACTCTTCACCTGGTCGCTCGGCTTTTCTCGGAAACACTCGAGTTCGTTTGAAGAACTCGGAAAAATCCGGTTCGGATCCAGAAACCCGGTGAGTTCGGTTCATTATCTTTATCAGCAGGAGGCGTGTTGAGGTATAAATGGATATTAATCATATTTTAGCTGTTAGAGATTCAAATAGTGAAGAAAGTTATTTATGCTGAACTGAGTTTAACTTTCATTAAATTCAGTTTGTTGCAGTCAATGTTCAGCTGCTATAAATGAAGACTAAATATTTGGTTTTCCTGATTGTTGCTTTAAGACGAGCAGAAACTTTGTAGTGGTACAAACTGATTTACAGCTTATTTCTCTGATCAGGTTTGGGTTTTATCTTTTTTTTTTGTAAATTAGCAGAATTAAAATAGAGTTGATGTGGAATCAAAGCTAAAACCCAACCGGATGTTGGGTTTTAGCTTTGTGATCCCTTTGAATAAAATGTTTATATAATCTCTGGTTCTGTAAACATCAGTGGCCATCCAGAATCACCAGAACCAACGACCCAGACGGCCTGAAGGTTCTGGACCTTTAAAGCAAAAAGAGCCCAAACCGGGAGCCGAGTCCAGGAACCGACCAGAACCCAGAGCAAACTGGACTGGATGTTGGGTTTTCATTTTCTGTGATCCAGAAGCAACAAAAATAAACTGAAAAATGTTTTAGATGCTTTGATAGAAAATGAAGTTCAGTGCAGATCAGCAGAGAAAAATCAGTCAAACCAAAAGATTACAGGCCAGAAAAATAAATGAAGCCGCCGTGGTTTTAACTAGGCAGAAACGTATCAATTATTGTAGATCCAAAACTTTAAAAAGTTTTTGCAGGTTTGGTTTACTAAAAGCTTTTTAGTTTTTTAGGTTTCAATTGAAAACAAAAAAAGATTTGGTGAATTTTGAGAAATAACAGCATAATTTAGGTCTCTCTCTGTGAAAATACTTCCCGTTTTTATAAAAGTTTAATGAATTAAAGTAAAAAATAGAAACATAAAAAGTTTCACAAATGACTGAAAGCAGATTTGGTTGCAGAAATTTGTGGATTTTAAGTCATAAGTTAGACGTGAACCTGGCAGGAAATATTTTCTGTTAATAACATTTTAATTTGTGACAATTTCACCAAAATTAAAATTAAAGTCTTCATTTAAATCAACTTCCTGTGCATGGCGCCAAATTTCTATCCTTCTTGACTTTCAGTCAGGGGCCACAAAACGTGAGTCCAGGGGCCACACAGGGCTCTGGAGCCGCGGCTTGAAGCCCATGATGGTGCGTTTATGGAGCAGGAAAAGTGGGACTTTCCCGCTTTAAAGCCTTTTTAATTGTTTTCAGTTCGGATCGCAGGTCAGAACCAGTTGGTCCGATCCGACCCAAACGACTTAAACATGATGGAGAATTCATCCTCTCTAGATCTGGTTCTGCTGTAATCTGATTACTGTAGCAGAGAACATTCTGTACCTGAATCAGAACAGAACAGGTTCTGTGTGCTGTCGGTCGGTTCTGAATGAATCAGAACCGGTTTCTCTGCTCTAACTTGAAGAGGTCAAAGGTCACCAGTGTTCCTGGAGGTGCCCCACACCATCTGCTGTGTAACTGAGTTAGAGTAACTGTAATCGGGTTAGAACCAGAGGGAGCCCTCTGCGGGTCGGAGGATCCGGGTCATGTTCAATTAATCAGCAGATAACGACCTTCCTCCTCTTCCTCCTCTTCCTCCCGTCTGCTGTTCCCATCGCTTCATTCACTTGAATTTATGTTTTGAAATCAATCATTTATAATCAATAATTCGTCTGTATCTCTGTGGTTTCTGCTGTCTGGTTCTGGATCCTCTTATTTGGGCCGAATCAGTTCCGTTTAAAGGAACAGTTAGAATTGTTTTACTGGGTTTTTGTTGAACCAGAGGCCAGCAGGTGAGGATTTTATTTTTTCCCATGGTCTTTAAACACATCAGAGCTGAAAAATGTCCTTCAGAAAAACACAAAGCCTCACTCCTTTCTCCTGGGCGTCCCGTCTTCAGTGAGGGTCTGGGCGCCCCCTGGTGGCCTGGAGGACTTCCTCTGTTTCTGGATCCAGTTGCAGCTTTTTGGGGCCTGCCATGCAAAGCAATGGCAGGAACCTATTGCTATTGTCGGAGAAAGTGTTTCTTTATTGGGGCCTGCCATGCAAAGCAATGGCAGGAACCTATTGCTATTCTCCCAAGAAAAGTTTCTTTATTATTATTATTCTTTATTTTTCATCCGTAACCGTTAATGCGGCTCATACCGCTGCGTGCACACCTACAAATGAGGTATCAAAACGTGCAGAAAATTCACGCCATTCCAGCTATTACTTTTGGTGGGATTCGGGATTAACATGGCGACATAATTCGCAAAAAACTACGAAAAAAACCCCATTATAACTCAATGGGAAAAATCCTAGAAATACCCTATTTTTGAGGATTTGCTGTGTCGTCACAAATTCACCTAGAAATGCCATTCAAATTTCATTTTGTAGATACGTCTGTGATCTCTTCGAAAGTGAAGACGGCTCGTCGATACCAGTTATGGTTTGTCCACAATTTGCCTCTAAGCGACCCAAAGTTTCTCATTTTTGCTCATATTAGAGTGACAGCCGACCTCGGTTCATATCTGGGCACAACATTTCTTTCTCTCATCACTGTAAATGCTCTGAGTGAGGTACAGATATGAATCTCGGGACTATCGCAGAAGACACATTGAACTGTCATACGCTTAAAACGCTTTTCGAATATGTATTACGGTTCCCGAACAAGAAGGATTTGTTTCCAATGCTTTTTTTCAGTAAAGTGTGTTTGCTCAAACACACTTGTGTGTTTGAGAGCTCACAGCTCAGAGCTCACACCTGCTGAGACCATTATTTGCCATAGCAACGGAACTCAAGAGGCTATTGGCTGCTGGTTAGGACTACGAATACGCATCGTTGTAGTTCTATCTATCCTCAGTTGAAACAGATCAGGACTGAGAACTGGCCTTTACAACTACTTGCTGCTTTGGGCTGTATATAACTGATTTAACTCAGTAACTGTTACACATGGGATTAGTTTTACACTTTAAAATTAAGCATATTGAAAATTTCACAATAAAAGCCCTGAATATTTTTACATGACGTAATTGCTCTTTTTTGGCTTTATTTGACTTTTTCATCCAAAGCACTGTTACACATGGTATTAGTTTGGCCCTTTAAAATGAAGCTTAACAAAAATTTCAAAATAAAAGCCTTGAATATTTTTACATCAGCTACTTGTGTTTTGAGCATTATATAACTATTTTAACCGAAGGACTATTACGCATGGGATTAGTTTGGCCCTTTGAAATGAAGCATCCTGCAAATTTCAAAATAAAAGCCTTGAATATTTTTACATGACGTAATTGCTCTTTTTGGCTTTATTTGACTTTTTCATCCAAAGCACTGTTACACATGGTATTAGTTTGGCCCTTTGAAATGAATATTAACAAAAATTTCAAAATTAAAGCCTTGAATATTTTTACATCATGTAATTGCTCTTTTTGGCTTTATTTGACTTTTTCATCCAAAGCACTGTTACACGTGGTATTAGTTTGGCCCTTTGAAATGAAGCTTAACAAAAGTTTCAAAATAAAAGCCTTGAATATTTTTACATGACGTAATTGCTCTTTTTGGCTTTATTTGACTTTTTCATCCAAAGCACTCTTACACGTGGTATTAGTTCAGAACTTTAAAATGAAGCATACTGAAAATTTCAAAATAAAAGCCTTGAATATTTTACATGAAGTAATTGCTCTTTTTGGCCGTATATGACTTTTTCATCCAAAGCAATGTTACACATGGGATTAGTTCGGAACTTTAAAATGGAGCATAATAATAATTTCAAAATAAAAGCCTTGAATATTTTTACATCAGGTAATTGCTGTTTTTGGCTTTATTTGACGTTTTCATCCAAAGCACTGTTACACATGGGATTACTTTGGAACTTTGAAATGAAGCATACTGAAAATTTCAAAATAAAAGCCTTGAATATTTTTACATCAGGTAATTGCTGTTTTTGGCTTTATATGACTTTTTCATCCAAAGCACTGTTACACATGGGATTAGTTTGGAACTTTAAAATGGAGCATAATAATAATTTCAAAATAAAAGCCTTGAATATTTTTACATCAGGTAATTGCTCTTTTTGGCTTTATTTGACTTTTTCATCCAAAGCACTGTTACACGTGGTATTAGTTTGGCCCTTTGAAATGAAGCATACTGAAAATTTCAAAATAAAAGCCTTGAATAATTTTACATGACGTAATTGCTCTTTTTGGCTTTATTTGACTTTTTCATCCAAAGCACTGTTACACGTGGTATTAGTTTGGCCCTTTGAAATGAAGCATACTGAAAATTTCAAAATAAAAGCCTTGAATATTTTTACATCAGCTACTTGTGTTTTGAGCATTATATAACTATTTTAACCCAAGGACTATTACGCATGGGATTAGTTTGGCCCTTTGAAATGAAGGTTAACAAAACTTCCAAAATAAAAGCCTTGACAACATTTTAAATCGTACCGAACGGTGCACGTCCGCCTCGCTTAACGTTCTTGCGGTTCTCCGCGTGCCACTGATCACGTCGCGGCGTCCTTTGGCGTCGACGCCGATTTGTGGCGCGACGACGCCGGGCCCATGCCCGACGGGCGCGCCTTGGCAGGCCCCGGCTAAATTTCTTCCGAAATTTTCTAGTTGGGGCCTGCCATGCAAAGCAATGGCAGGAACCTATTACTCTACACCCAACAAAGTGTCTCTTTAATATTATTATAATTCTTTATTTTTCTTCCGTAACCGTTAATGCGGCTCGTACCGCTGGGTGCACACCTACAAATGAGGTATCAAAACGTGCAGAAAATTCACGCCATTGGAGCTATTACTTGTGGTGGGATTTGGGCTTAACGTGGCGACATAATTCGCAAAAAACTACGAAAAAAACCCCATTATAACTCAATGGGAAAAATCCTAGAAATACCCTATTTTTGAGGATTTGCTGTGTCGTCACAAATTCACCTAGAAATGCCATTCAAATTTCATTTTGTAGATACGTCTGTGATCTCTTCGAAAGTGAAGACGGCTCGTCGATACCAGTTACGGTTTGTCCACAATTTGCCTCTAAGCGACCCAAACTTTCTCATTTTTGCTGAAATTACAGTGACAGCCGATCTCGGTTCAGATCTGGGCACAACATTTCTTTCTCTCATCACTGTAAATGCTCTGAGTGAGGTACAGATATGAATCTCGGGACTATCGCAGAAGACACATTGAACTGTCATACGCTCGAAACGCTTTTCGAATATGTATTACGGTTCCCGAACAAGAAGGATTTGTTTCCAATGCTTTTTTTCAGTAAAGTGTGTTTGCTCAAACACACTTGTGTGTTTGAGAGCTCACAGCTCAGAGCTCACACCTGCTGAGACCATTATTTGCCATAGCAACGGAACTCAAGAGGCTATTGGCTGCTGATTTGGACTACGAATACGCATCGCTGTAGTTCTATCTATCCTCAGTTGAAACAGATCAGGACTGAGAACTGGCCTTTAGAACTACTGCTGCTATGGGCTGTATATAACTGATTTAACTCAGTAACTGTTACACATGGGATTAGTTTGGAACTTTAAAATGGAGCATAATAATAATTTCAAAATAAAAGCCTTGAATAGTTTTACATCAGGTAATTGCTGTTTTTGGCTTTATTTGACGTTTTCATCCAAAGCACTGTTACACATGGGATTACTTTGGAACTTTAAAATGGAGAATAATAATAATTTCAAAATAAAAGCCTTGAATATTTTTACATCAGGTAATTGCTTTTTTTGGCCGTATATGACTTTTTCATCCAAAGCAATGTTACACATGGGATTAGTTTGGAACTTTAAAATGGAGAATAATAATTTCAAAATAAAAGCCTTGAATATTTTTACATCAGGTAATTGCTGTTTTTGGCTTTATTTGACGTTTTCATCCAAAGCACTGTTACACATGGGATTACTTTGGAACTTTAAAATGGAGAATAATAATAATTTCAAAATAAAAGCCTTGAATAGTTTTACATCAGGTAATTGCTGTTTTTGGCTTTATTTGACGTTTTCATCCAAAGCACTGTTACACATGGGATTACTTTGGAACTTTAAAATGGAGAATAATAATAATTTCAAAATAAAAGCCTTGAATATTTTTACATCAGGTAATTGCTTTTTTTGGCCGTATATGACTTTTTCATCCAAAGCAATGTTACACATGGGATTAGTTTGGAACTTTAAAATGGAGAATAATAATTTCAAAATAAAAGCCTTGAATATTTTACATGACGTAATTGCTCTTTTTGGCCGTATATGACTTTTTCATCCGAAGCAATGTTACACATGGGATTAGTTCGGAACTTTAAAATGGAGCATAATAATAATTTCAAAATAAAAGCCTTGAATATTTTTACATCAGGTAATTGCTGTTTTTGGCTTTATGTGACTTTTTCATCCAAAGCACTGTTACACATGGTATTAGTTTGGCCCTTTGAAATGAATATTAACAAAAATTTCAAAATAAAAGCCTTGAATATTTTTACATCATGTAATTGCTCTTTTTGGCTTTATTTGACTTTTTCATCCAAAGCACTGTTACACGTGGTATTAGTTTGGCCCTTTGAAATGAAGCTTAACAAAAGTTTCAAAATAAAAGCCTTGAATATTTTTACATGACGTAATTGCTCTTTTTGGCTTTATTTGACTTTTTCATCCAAAGCACTCTTACACATGGGATTAGTTCGGAACTTTAAAATGGAGCATAATAATAATTTCAAAATAAAAGCCTTGAATATTTTTACATCAGGTAATTGCTGTTTTTGGCTTTATGTGACTTTTTCATCCAAAGCACTGTTACACGTGGTATTAGTTTGGCCCTCTGAAATGAAGCATACTGAAAATTTCAAAATAAAAGCCTTGAATATTTTTACATCATGTAATTGCTTTTTTTGGCCGTATATGACTTTTTCATCCACAGCACTGTTACACATGGGATTAGTTTGGAACTTTAAAATGGAGCAAAGTAATAATTTCAAAATAAAAGCCTTGAATATTTTTACATCATGCAATTGCTGTTTTTGGCTTTGTATGACTTTTTCATCCAAAGCACTGTTACACATGGTATTAGTTTGGCCCTTTGAAATGAAGATTAACAAAAATTTCAAAATAAAAGCCTTGAATATTTTGACATCATGTAATTGCTCTTTTTGGCTTTATTTGACTTTTTCATCCAAAGCACTGTTACACATGGTATTAGTTTGGCCCTTTGAAATGAAGCATACTGAAAATTTCAAAATAAAAGCCTTGAATATTTTTACATGACGTAATTGCTCTTTTTGGCTTTATTTGACTTTTTCATCCAAAGCACTCTTACACGTGGTATTAGTTCAGAACTTTAAAATGAAGCATACTGAAAATTTCAAAATAAAAGCCTTGAATACTTTTACATCAGCTACTTGTGTTTTGAGCATTATATAACTATTTTAACCCAAGGACTATTACGCATGGGATTAGTTTGGCCCTTTGAAATGAAGCATACTGAAACTTCCAAAATAAAAGCCTTGACAACATTTTAAATCGTACCGAACGGTGCACGTCCGCCTCGCTTAACGTTCTTGCGGTTCTCCGCGTGCCACTGGTGACGTCGCGGCGTTCTTTGGCGTCGACGCCGATTTGTGGCGCGACGACGCCGGGCCCGAACCCCACGGGCGCGCCTTGGCAGGCCCCGTCTAAATTTCTTCCGAAATTTTCTAGTTTGTTATTGTTCTTCTTTATTTTTCTTCCGTAACCGTTAATGCGGCTCATACCGCTTGGTGCACACCTACAAATGAGGTATCAAAACCTGCAGAAAATTCACGCCATTCCAGCTATTACTTCTGGTGGGATTTGGCCTTAACGTGGCGACATAATTCGCAAAAAACTACGAAAAAAACCCCATTATAACTCAATGGGAAAAATCCTAGAAATACCCTATTTTTGAGGATTTGCTGTGTCGTCACAAATTCACCTAGAAATGCCATTCAAATTTCATTTTGTAGATACGTCTGTGATCTCTTCGAAAGTGAAGACGGCTCGTCGATACCAGTTACGGTTTGTCCACAATTTGCCTCTAAGCGACCCAAAGTTTCTCATTTTTCCTAAAGTTAGAGTGCGTCTCTGGCTGCTTAGAGTGAGAGATGAAGACAACTTTTTCAGCCCAAATCATTTTTGAAATCGCCATCACGCCCACAAATATCGCACGATTAGTATCAAAATCGGTCCTGACATTGATACGCCTGTCTGCTCCGGTAAAATGTTTTCGAAATTTATCTAGACCGTACGGTTTTCTGTCACGGTGCTTCAGAGCAAAGTCATGCGACAGGATTTTCTGAGGCTGTCTGAGGCTCTCTCCCATGTATTTGAATAGAATTTCAGATCTGGGCACAACATTTCTTTCTCTCATCACTGTAAATGCTCTGAGTGAGGTACAGATATGAATCTCGGGACTATCGCAGACGACACATAGGCCTCTCATACGCTCGAAACGCTTTTCGAATATGTATTACGGTTCCCGAACAAGAAGGATTTGTTTCCAATGCTTTTTTTCAGTAAACCGTGTTGGCTCAAACACACAATTGTGTGTTTGAGCATGTATGACTCACAGCTCACACCTGCTGAGACCATTATTTACCATGGCAACGGAACTCAAGAGGCTATTGGCTGCTGATTTGGACTACAAATTCGCATCGCTGTAGTTCTATCTATCCTCAGTTGAAACAGATCAGGACTGAGAACTGGCCTTTAGAACTACTGCTGCTATGGGCTGTATATAACTGATTTAACTCAGTAACTGTTACACATGGGATTATTTTGGAACTTTAAAATTAAGCATACTGAAAATTTCAAAATAAAAGCCTTGAATATTTTTACATCAGGTAATTGCTCTTTTTGGCTTTATTTGACTTTTTCATCCAAACCACTCTTACACGTGGTATTAGTTCAGAACTTTAAAATGAAGCATACTGAAAATTTCAAAATAAAAGCCTTGAATATTTTTACATGACGTAATTGCTCTTTTTGGCTTTATTTGACTTTTTCATCCAAAGCACTCTTACACGTGGTATTAGTTCAGAACTTTAAAATGAAGCATACTGAAAATTTCAAAATAAAAGCCTTGAATATTTTTACATCATGTAATTGCTCTTTTTGGCTTTATTTGACTTTTTCATCCAAAGCACTGTTACACGTGGTATTAGTTTGGCCCTTTGAAATGAAGCATTCTGAAAATTTCAAAATAAAAGCCTTGAATAATTTTACATGACGTAATTGCTCTTTTTGGCTTTATTTGACTTTTTCATCCAAAGCACTGTTACACGTGGTATTAGTTTGGCCCTTTGAAATGAAGCATACTGAAAATTTCAAAATAAAAGCCTTGAATATTTTTACATCAGCTACTTGTGTTTTGAGCATTATATAACTATTTTAACCCAAGGACTATTACGCATGGGATTAGTTTGGCCCTTTGAAATGAAGTTTAACAAAACTTCCAAAATAAAAGCCTCGACAACATTTTAAATCGTACCGAACGGTGCACGTCCGCCTCGCTTAACGTTCTTGCGGTTCTCCGCGTGCCACTGCTTACGTCGCGGCGTCCTTTGGCGTCGACGCAAATTTGTGGCGCGACGACGCCGGGCCCGAACCCCACGGCCGCGCCTTGGCAGGCCCCGGCTAAATTTCTTCAGAAATTTTGTTTTTCTAGTTATAATTCTTTATTTTTCTTCCGTCACCGTTAATGCGGCTCATACCGCTGGGTGCACACCTACAAATGAGGTATCAAAACGTGCAGAAAATTCACGCCATTGGAGCTATTATTTTTGGTGGGATTTGGGGTTAACGTGGCGACATAATTCGCAAAAAACTACGAAAAAAACCCCATTATAAGTCAATGGGAAAAATCCTGGAAATACCCTATTTTTGAGGATTTTCTGTGTCGTCACAAATTCACCTAGAAATGCCATTCAAATTTCATTTTGTAGATACGTCTGTGATCTCTTCGAAAGTGAAGACGGCTCGTCGATACCAGTTACGGTTTGTCCACAATTTGCCTCTAAGCGACCCAAAGTTTCTCATTTTTCCTAAAGTTAGAGGGCTTCTCTCGCTGATTAGAGTGAGAGATCAAGACAACTTTTTCAACCCAAATCATTTTTGAAATCGCCATCACGGCCACAAATATCGCACGATTAGTATCAAAATCGGTCCTGACATTGATACGCCTGTCTGCTCCGGTAAAATGTTTTCGAAATTTATCTAGACCGTACGGTTTTCTGTCACGGTGCTTCAGAGCAAAGTCATGCGACAGGATTTTCTGAGGCTCTCAGGCTGTCTCACTGACACTTCACACCTTGGTGTGAAACTTATTTAACATAGCAACGGATCTCAAGAGGCTATTGGCTGCTGATTTGGACTACAAATACGCATCATTGTAGTTCTATCTATCCTCAGTTGAAACAGATCAGGACTGAACTGGCCTTTATAACTAATTGCTGCTATGGGCTGTATATAACTGATTTAACCCAGCAATTGTTACACATGGGATTAGTGTGGCAATTTAAAATTAAGCTTGATGAAAATTTCAAAATAAAAGCCTTGAATATTTTTACATCAGGTAATTGCTGTTTTTGGCTTTATTTGACTTTTTCATCCAAAGCACTGTTACACATGGTATTAGTTTGGCCCTTTGAAATGAAGCTTAACAAAAATTTCAAAATAAAAGCCTTGAATATTTTTACATCAACTACTTGCATTTTCAGCATTATATAACTGATTTAACCCAATGACTATTACACATGGGATTAAAATAGACTGTTTTGCATGAGCAGCAGATAGATCCTCTATTGCACATGTGTCAAACTCAAGGCCCGCGGGCCACATGTGGCCCGCTACGTCATTTTATGTGGCCCTCTCCCCCCTACCACCGTTTTACAGCCCCATTGATTGACTTAAAATAGGTTTTGAGCACGAATTGACTACAAACTACATATCCCATAATGCCTTCCGATTCTTACCAACCAACATTACGGCTTCTCGCCACTAGAGTGCAGCAGAGCCACCTCAAGCTGATTATTAATTTTCCCAGCGAATAAAACTGAAACATCGACAAGCTAAGAAGCTAAAGAGCGAAGTCCCGTGATGTTTCAATCGAGGACTTTTACTTTTACCGTCTACTGCCCCCTGATTTGATGCCACAGCTTCGACTCCATGCAGCTCGTATTTTGTCCACGTTTGGAAGCACCTATCTGTGCGAAGAGATGTTTTCAATAATGACTTTAAACAAGACCAAGCACAGATCGCGCATTACTGACGAAAACCTACACGCCGTTTTGCGGATTGCCACAGAATAGAACTAAAACCAGACATCGACAAACTGACCAGGGGAAAACGGTGCCTGACATCCGGCCAGAAAACATTGGTAAGCACAAACAAACTACATTTAAATAGAATGAATGTAAAACCAAAACTCAGTATACTGGAATATGCATATAGTTTATTGATTTTGCTTGTGTTTTGTTTATTTACAGAACACAACACAATGAGGATGTGTGTGAGTTATTGACAGGGTGAAGAGGGATCAGCGTTGTGTTCAAGGACAGGCAACGTCACCTCATTGTTTTGTTCTTATGTGAAATGCATGTTCGTTGCGTAATAAATAACGAAAAAGTTTTGTGAATGAAGTTGAGAGTTAATATCAAAACTTGTTTTTTATTATTTGTCTGCTTATCTTCAAAGCAGACAAAGAATAATTTTCCCAGCGAATAAAACTGAAACATCGACAAGCTAACGAGCTAAACAGCAAAGTTTAGCTGAGCAGTTTAAAAATACTGAGCATATTTTTAAACTGCTCAGTTTAAAAATACTGTAATTTTTAAACTGAGCAGTAATTTTACATCCATGCAAACTCAAATGTAATATTTAATTGAGGTGTTGTTTAAAAATAAAAAAGATAGCAATTTCTTTTTATTGCAGAGACATTAGATTCTTAAATTTATGGTATTCTTTAAATGTTGTAATTTTGGTTCATTGTAAACTTTACCTGTAAAACGTTTGTAGAAATCTTTAACATAAGGTCAATATATATTTTTAAACTGTAATATGTTGTGTGTGTGTGCGTTATTGAAAATTTATATTTGTGACAATCATTAGGTAAATGCTAATGAACTGCCTTCCTGCAGTTTATGAGCATTGAACTGTTACTAAACAGTTCAATGCAAGGTTCATTAGCGTTAGCATTTTAGCTTCAATAAGCTATTAGCTATTTATTTTACTTTTTAGCAATGTTTAGTATACTGAATGGAGTAAATCAATTACAGAAAATATCCTAGTGATTTCCCACATACTGATGAAAGCAATGACGCTAACATTAGCGTTTCTGCTGATTTTAGCTGATATACTTACTTTATAATACTGAACGGTGCACGTCCGCCTCGCTTAACGTTCTTGCGATTCTCCGCGTGCCACTGATTACGTCGCGGCGTTCTTTAGCGTCGACGCCGATTTGTGGCGTGACGACGCCGGGCCCATGCCCGACGGGCGCGCCTTGGCAGGCCCCGGCTAAATTTCTTCCGAAATTTTTTATAATTCTTTATTTTTCATCCGTAACCGTTAATGCGGCTCATACCGCTGCGTGCACACCTACAAAAGAGGTATCAAAACCTGCAGAAAATTCACGCCATTCCAGCTATTACTTTTGGTGGGATTCGGGATGAACATGGCGACATAATTCGCAAAAAACTACGAAAAAAACCCCATTATAAGTCAATGGGGAAAATCCATTGAAAACCCTAATACCCTACTGGCTAAAACAGAGAATTGTCTCCCCCAGCTGGCTCAAATGAAGTATTGTAAGTCTGAAAAGCGAAAAGAGCAAGTATGAAAAAAAAAAAGATTGTGCCTTGGATATACTGGATTAAACAAAACTTTAAATTTGATTGGTAAACATCCAACAGGTAGATGTGAGTGTGGTATGGATATGGAAACAGTAGAACATGTAATAATTAATTGTGGAAAATATAAAGCAAGTACAATAAATTAGGAAATATGATATAGAGACATTTAAACTTAATAAGATATTAATTAAACACAAAATAAATAAAGCGGTTATTACATGTTTGAAGGTAACAGGATTATATGTAAGACTTTAGATTGGGGAGCGGTTAACTGAAACGTGGGGCGTGCTAACCCCCTGCGCCACCACAGCACGCCCCATGAATATTTATGTTATTTCATAAAATTTCTTAAGAAAACTAAACTGATAGAAAGGATTTAGTGTTTTTTTTTTTAAGTTGCGCCCTGATCCACACTCCATACCAGTAGGTGGCGGTAATGCACACCATTAAGTTGCTTGCCAACCGCCATTAAAAACAAAAAGAAGAAGAAGAGCTTTCTGCTTCCGACTGTTTGGTTAAGGTAAGAAGTGTTTGTGTTATGTCCATAAAATATACTATTTAATTTCATTACTATATTATTAGAACTGCTTACAGTTGTTAAATGTAATGTGTTCTTTAAGAAATGTGATCGATTTTAAAAGTTTGACTGCTGTGGGATATTTTGTTGTGGCTCTGATAGCGTAGCTGCTAGCTTGATGGAACCACAATTTGTTCACATGTTAGCACTTTGCTAACTGGCTTTCGTGAAACCAGTTAGGCTACAAAATCTCTGTTAACATCAATCTGATCAGCTGAAATAAGGCAATTTTGTTTTACCTCAACCTAGAGCTATTGTGACTTGCAGAAATTGCCACAAATAACCGGAACTAGCATATTAAGCTACTTCACTGAATCAGTTGCTTCGGATACAGATACTCTCAGCTGCCGTCTTGTGCCGACAGTGAAAAACAGCAGAACTACATAATATTAGCTTGGTATGATGTAAATTATAATTTTTGTTTGAATTACATAAAATAACTTCATGATCTGAGTTTTTTTTCATTATGCTTGGCCTATCAATAATTTCAAATAATAAAACATAAAATATCTGGGTTTATTTTGTTCATCCGAACCAGAACCTCCAGGTTCTCCGTTGTAGAGTTTTACTGAAAATCAGCGGAGAAATATCTGTAGCGCAGCAGCTGCGGTACAGTCTGCCCACTACAGTAGAACTGAACCGAACCAAACATGAACGTATTTCATCGCCTAACGAAAGACAAGGAAGCAAAGAGATTTCGGCTAAAGAAATCTGAACTTGATTACATTGCAGCATCCTTTAGCGTCGATGCCAATTTGTAGCGTGACGACGCCGGGCACAAACCAGACGGGCGCGCCTTGGCAGGCCCGGGCTAAATTTCTTCAGAAATTTTGTTTTTCTAGTTGGGGCCTGCCATGCAAAGCAATGGCAGGAACCTATTGCTATTGTCGGAGAAAGTGTTTCTTTATTCTTTATTTTTCTTCCGTAACCGTTAATGCGGCTCATACCGCTTGGTGCACACCTACAAATGAGGTATCAAAACCTGCAGAAAATTCACGCCATTCCAGCTATTACTTCTGGTGGGATTTGGGCTTAACGTGGCGACATAATTCGCAAAAAACTACGAAAAAAACCCCATTATAAGTCAATGGGAAAAATCCTAGAAATACCCTATTTTTGAGGATTTTCTGTGTCGTCACAAATTCACCTAGAAATGCCATTCAAATTTCATTTTGTAGATACGTCTGTGATCTCTTCAAAAGTGAAGACGGCTCGTCGATACCAGTTACGGTTTGTCCACAATTTGCCTCTAAGCGACCCAAAGTTTCTCATTTTTCCTAAAGTTAGAGTGCGTCTCTGGCTGCTTAGAGTGAGAGATGAAGACAACTTTTTCAGCCCAAATCATTTTTGAAATCGCCATCACGCCCACAAATATCGCACGATTAGTATCACAATCGGTCCTGACATTGATACGCCTGTCTGCTCCGGTAAAATGTTTTCGAAATTTATCTAGACCGTACGGTTTTCTGTCACGGTGCTTCAGAGCAAAGTCATGCGACAGGATTTTCTGAGGCTGTCTGAGGCTCTCTCCCATGTATTTGAATAGAATTTCAGATCTGGGCACAACATTTCTTTCTCTCATCACTGTAAATGTTCTGAGTGAGGTACAGATATGAATCTCGGGACTATCGCAGAAGACACATAGGCCTCTCATACGCTCGAAACGCTTTTCGAATATGTATTACGGTTCCCGAACAAGAAGGATTTGTTTCCAATGCTTTTTTTCAGTAAACCGTGTTGGCTCAAACACACAATTGTGTGTTTGAGCATGTATGACTCACAGCTCACACCTGCTGAGACCATTATTTGCCATAGCAACGGATCTCAAGAGGCTATTGGCTGCTGATTTGGACTACAAATTCGCATCGCTGTAGTTCTATCTATCCTCAGTTGAAACAGATCAGGACTGAGAACTGGCCTTTAGAACTACCCGCTGCTATGGGCTGTATATAACTGATTTAACTCAGTAACTGTTACACATGGGATTATTTTGGAACTTTAAAATTAAGCATACTGAAAATTTCAAAATAAAAGCCTTGAATATTTTACATGACGTAATTGCTCTTTTTGGCCGTATATGACTTTTTCATCCAAAGCAATGTTACACATGGGATTAGTTCGGAACTTTAAAATGGAGCATAATAATAATTTCAAAATAAAAGCCTTGAATATTTTTACATCAGGTAATTGCTGTTTTTGGCTTTATGTGACTTTTTCATCCAAAGCACTGTTACACATGGGATTAGTTTGGAACTTTAAAATTAAGCATACTGAAAATTTCAAAATAAAAGCCTTGAATATTTTACATGACGTAATTGCTTTTTTTGGCCGTATATGACTTTTTCATCCAAAGCACTGTTACACATGGGATTAGTTCGGAACTTTAAAATGGAGCATACTGAAAATTTCAAAATAAAAGCCTTGAATATTTTTACATCAGCTACTTGTGTTTTGAGCATTATATAACTATTTTAACCCAAGGACTATTACGCATGGGATTAGTTTGGCCCTTTGAAATGAAGTTTAACAAAACTTCCAAAATAAAAGCCTTGACAACATTTTAAATCGTACTGAATGGTGCACGTCCGCCTCGCTTAACGTTCTTGTGGTTCTCCGCGTGCCACTGATTACGTTGCGGCGTTCTTTAGCGTCGACGCCAATTTGTGGCGTGACGACGCCGGGCCCAAGCCCGACGGGCGCGCCTTGGCAGGCCCCGGCTAAATTTCTTCAGAAATTTTGTTTTTCTAGTTCTTCTTTATTTTTCTTCCGTAACCGTTAATGCGGCTCATACCGCTTGGTGCACACCTACAAATGAGGTATCAAAACCTGCAGAAAATTCACGCCATTCCAGCTATTACTTCTGGTGGGATTTGGCCTTAACGTGGCGACATAATTCGCAAAAAACTACGAAAAAAACCCCATTATAACTCAATGGGAAAAATCCTAGAAATACCCTATTTTTGAGGATTTGCTGTGTCGTCACAAATTCACCTAGAAATGCCATTCAAATTTCATTTTGTAGATACGTCTGTGATCTCTTCGAAAGTGAAGACGGCTCGTCGATACCAGTTACGGTTTGTCCACAATTTGCCTCTAAGCGACCCAAAGTTTCTCATTTTTCCTAAAGTTAGAGTGCGTCTCTGGCTGCTTAGAGTGAGAGATGAAGACAACTTTTTCAGCCCAAATCATTTTTGAAATCGCCATCACGCCCACAAATATCGCACGATTAGTATCAAAATCGGTCCTGACATTGATACGCCTGTCTGCTCCGGTAAAATGTTTTCGAAATTTATCTAGACCGTACGGTTTTCTGTCACGGTGCTTCAGAGCAAAGTCATGCGACAGGATTTTCTGAGGCTGTCTGAGGCTCTCTCCCATGTATTTGAATAGAATTTCAGATCTGGGCAAAACATTTCTTTCTCTCATCACTGTAAATGCTCTGAGTGAGGTACAGATATGAATCTCGGGACTATCGCAGACGACACATAGGCCTCTCATACGCTCGAAACGCTTTTCGAATATGTATTACGGTTCCCGAACAAGAAGGATTTGTTTCCAATGCTTTTTTTCAGTAAACCGTGTTGGCTCAAACACACAATTGTGTGTTTGAGCATGTATGACTCACAGCTCACACCTGCTGAGACCATTATTTACCATGGCAACGGAACTCAAGAGGCTATTGGCTGCTGATTTGGACTACAAATTCGCATCGCTGTAGTTCTATCTATCCTCAGTTGAAACAGATCAGGACTGAGAACTGGCCTTTAGAACTACTGCTGCTATGGGCTGTATATAACTGATTTAACTCAGTAACTGTTACACATGGGATTATTTTGGAACTTTAAAATTAAGCATACTGAAAATTTCAAAATAAAAGCCTTGAATATTTTTACATCAGGTAATTGCTCTTTTTGGCTTTATTTGACTTTTTCATCCAAACCACTCTTACACGTGGTATTAGTTCAGAACTTTAAAATGAAGCATACTGAAAATTTCAAAATAAAAGCCTTGAATATTTTTACATGACGTAATTGCTCTTTTTGGCTTTATTTGACTTTTTCATCCAAAGCACTCTTACACGTGGTATTAGTTCAGAACTTTAAAATGAAGCATACTGAAAATTTCAAAATAAAAGCCTTGAATAATTTTACATGACGTAATTGCTCTTTTTGGCTTTATTTGACTTTTTCATCCAAAGCACTGTTACACGTGGTATTAGTTTGGCCCTTTGAAATGAAGCATACTGAAAATTTCAAAATAAAAGCCTTGAATATTTTTACATCAGCTACTTGTGTTTTGAGCATTATATAACTATTTTAACCCAAGGACTATTACGCATGGGATTAGTTTGGCCCTTTGAAATGAAGTTTAACAAAACTTCCAAAATAAAAGCCTTGACAACATTTTAAATCGTACCGAACGGTGCACGTCCGCCTCGCTTAACGTTCTTGCGGTTCTCCGCGTGCCACTGCTTACGTCGCGGCGTTCTTTGGCGTCGACGCAAATTTGTGGCGCGACGACGCCGGGCCCGAACCCCACGGCCGCGCCTTGGCAGGCCCCGGCTAAATTTCTTCAGAAATTTTGTTTTTCTAGTTAAACTTCTTGTTTGTTTTTGCAACATTTTATCTCATGGTGATGGCAACGTTTTCATTTGCTTTTGTCTTTGGTGAGTTGGAGTTTGCGTCATTCATGCGTTTGCAGCTCAATTCGAAGTTTTCTGTGTGTTTTATATGGAGAGCCATGATTACCAAACATTTACATCTGGCTAAAAAGTCATGCCAAAATAATGGATGTAAAGTACGACAACAATCTACTCAAAACAGCTGCAAAATTCCAACATTTATGTTGGTCACTGAACGCTGTTTTGAACGTCAAAATTATTTTCTGCTGTTTTAAGCCACAAACCAGCATTTTTTGCAGAAATTTTTAGCCATATGCACAGTAAAAGGACTGATATATGCCCCATGTGGATTTCTGTAATTTTAACTGTTTTCTGTGTATTTTGTGTTTACAGCACGATTCGCCGTTTTCAGTTTGTTCCGTAGTTTGTGGCACAAATCCTCCGTTGTTCAGTAGTTTTACGATCTGCTCTGCTTTGTAAATATTTTACCTCTGGTGTTGCTGCTTGTTGCTTCGTGTTGCTGCTTGTTGCTTCGTGTTTCTGCTTGTTGCTTCGTGTTGCTGCTTGTTGCTCCGTGTTGCTGCTTGTTGCTTCGTGTTGCTGCTTGTTGCTTCGTGTTGCTGCTTGTTGCTTCGTGTTGCTGCTTGTTGCTTCGTGTCTGCTTGTTGCTCCGTGTTGCTGCTTGTTGCTTCGTGTTGCTGCTTGTTGCTTCATGTTGCTCCTTGTTGCTCCTTGTTGCTGCTTGTTGCTTCGTGTTGCTGCTTGTTGCTCCTTGTTGCTCCGTGTTGCTCCGTGTTGCTGCTTGTTGCTTCGTGTTGCTCCTTGTTGCTCCTTGTTGCTGCTTGTTGCTTCGTGTTGCTCCTTGTTGCTGCTTGTTGCTCCTTGTTGCTCCGTGTTGCTCCGTGTTGCTGCTTGTTGCTTCGTGTTGCTTTGTGTTGCTGCTTGTTGCTGCTTGTTGCTTCGTGTTGCTGCTTGTTGCTTCTTGTTGCTGCTTGTTGCTTCGTGTTGCTTTGTGTTGCTTCTTGTTGCTGCTTGTTGCTGCTTGTTGCTCCGTGTTGCTTTGTGTTGCTGCTTGTTGCTGCTTGTTGCTTTGTGTTGCTGCTTGTTGCTGCTTGTTGCTTCGTGTTGCTTTGTGTTGCTTCTTGTTGCTGCTTGTTGCTTCGTGTTGCTGCTTGTTGCTTCGTGTTGCTGCTTGTTGCTGCTTGTTGCTTTGTGTTGCTTCTTGTTGCTGCTTGTTGCTCCGTGTTGCTGCTTGTTGCTGCTTGTTGCTCCGTGTTGCTTTGTGTTGCTTCGTGTTGCTGCTTGTTGCTCCGTGTTGCTGCTTGTTGCTCCGTGTTGCTTTGTGTTGCTGCTTGTTGCTGCTTGTTGCTCCGTGTTGCTTTGTGTTGCTTCGTGTTGCTGCTTGTTGCTCCGTGTTGCTGCTTGTTGCTGCTTGTTGCTTTGTGTTGCTTCTTGTTGCTGCTTGTTGCTCCGTGTTGCTGCTTGTTGCTGCTTGTTGCTCCGTGTTGCTTTGTGTTGCTGCTTGTTGCTGCTTGTTGCTTCGTGTTGCTGCTTGTTGCTCCGTGTTGCTTTGTGTTGCTGCTTGTTGCTTCGTGTTGCTGCTTGTTGCTTTGTGTTGCTTTGTGTTGCTGCTTGTTGCTTCGTGTTGCTGCTTGTTGCTTCGTGTTGCTGCTTGTTGCTTCGTGTCTGCTTGTTGCTCCGTGTTGCTGCTTGTTGCTTCGTGTTGCTGCTTGTTGCTTCGTGTTGCTGCTTGTTGCTTCGTGTCTGCTTGTTGCTTCGTGTTGCTCCTTGTTGCTCCTTGTTGCTCCGTGTTGCTCCGTGTTGCTGCTTGTTGCTTCGTGTTGCTGCTTGTTGCTTCGTGTTGCTCCTTGTTGCTGCTTGTTGCTTCGTGTTGCTCCTTGTTGCTCCTTGTTGCTGCTTGTTGCTCCGTGTTGCTGCTTGTTGCTTCGTGTTGCTCCTTGTTGCTCCTTGTTGCTCCGTGTTGCTGCTTGTTGCTTCGTGTTGCTCCTTGTTGCTCCTTGTTGCTGCTTGTTGCTCCGTGTTGCTGCTTGTTGCTTCGTGTTGCTCCTTGTTGCTGCTTGTTGCTTCGTGTTGCTGCTTGTTGCTTCGTGTTGCTCCTTGTTGCTGCTTGTTGCTTCGTGTTGCTCCTTGTTGCTCCTTGTTGCTGCTTGTTGCTCCGTGTTGCTGCTTGTTGCTTCGTGTTGCTCCTTGTTGCTCCTTGTTGCTCCGTGTTGCTGCTTGTTGCTTCGTGTTGCTCCTTGTTGCTCCTTGTTGCTGCTTGTTGCTCCGTGTTGCTGCTTGTTGCTTCGTGTTGCTCCTTGTTGCTCCGTGTTGCTGCTTGTTGCTTCGTGTTGCTTTGTGTTGCTGCTTGTTGCTTCGTGTTGCTTTATGTTGCTCCGTGTTGCTTTGTGTTGCTGCTTGTTGCTTCGTGTTGCTTTGTGTTGCTTTGTGTTGCTTTGTGTTGCTGCTTGTTGCTTCGTGTTGCTGCTTGTTGCTTCGTGTCTGCTTGTTGCTCCGTGTTGCTGCTTGTTGCTTCGTGTTGCTGCTTGTTGCTTCGTGTTGCTTTGTGTTGCTGCTTGTTGCTTTGTGTTGCTGCTTGTTGCTTTGTGTTGCTGCTTGTTGCTTCGTGTTGCTTTGTGTTGCTGCTTGTTGCTTCGTGTTGCTGCTTGTTGCTTCGTGTCTGCTTGTTGCTCCGTGTTGCTGCTTGTTGCTCCTTGTTGCTCCGTGTTGCTGCTTGTTGCTTCGTGTTGCTGCTTGTTGCTTCGTGTTGCTTTGTGTTGCTGCTTGTTGCTTCGTGTTGCTTTGTGTTGCTTCGTGTTGCTTCGTGTTGCTGCTTGTTGCTCCGTGTTGCTTTGTGTTGCTGCTTGTTGCTTCGTGTTGCTGCTTGTTGCTTCGTGTTGCTTTGTGTTGCTGCTTGTTGCTTCGTGTTGCTTTGTGTTGCTTTGTGTTGCTTTGTGTTGCTGCTTGTTGCTTCGTGTTGCTTTGTGTTGCTGCTTGTTGCTTTGTGTTGCTGCTTGTTGCTCCGTGTTGCTGCTTGTTGCTTCGTGTTGCTTTGTGTTGCTGCTTGTTGCTTCGTGTTGCTTTGTGTTGCTGCTTGTTGCTTTGTGTTGCTGCTTGTTGCTTCGTGTTGCTGCTTGTTGCTTCGTGTTGCTTTGTGTTGCTGCTTGTTGCTTCGTGTTGCTTTGTGTTGCTGCTTGTTGCTTCGTGTTGCTGCTTGTTGCTCCGTGTTGCTGCTTGTTGCTTCGTGTTGCTGCTTGTTGCTTCGTGTTGCTCCTTGTTGCTCCGTGTTGCTGCTTGTTGCTTTGTGTTGCTTTGTGTTGCTTTGTGTTGCTGCTTGTTGCTTCGTGTTGCTGCTTGTTGCTTCGTGTCTGCTTGTTGCTCCGTGTTGCTGCTTGTTGCTTCGTGTTGCTGCTTGTTGCTTCGTGTTGCTTTGTGTTGCTGCTTGTTGCTTCGTGTTGCTGCTTGTTGCTCCTTGTTGCTCCGTGTTGCTGCTTGTTGCTTCGTGTTGCTGCTTGTTGCTTTGTGTTGCTGCTTGTTGCTTTGTGTTGCTGCTTGTTGCTTCGTGTTGCTTTGTGTTGCTGCTTGTTGCTTCGTGTTGCTGCTTGTTGCTTCGTGTTGCTGCTTGTTGCTCCTTGTTGCTCCGTGTTGCTGCTTGTTGCTTCGTGTTGCTGCTTGTTGCTTCGTGTTGCTTTGTGTTGCTTCGTGTTGCTTTGTGTTGCTGCTTGTTGCTCCGTGTTGCTTTGTGTTGCTGCTTGTTGCTTTGTGTTGCTGCTTGTTGCTTCGTGTTGCTTTGTGTTGCTTCGTGTTGCTTTGTGTTGCTGCTTGTTGCTTCGTGTTGCTTTGTGTTGCTGCTTGTTGCTTCGTGTTGCTTTGTGTTGCTGCTTGTTGCTTCGTGTTGCTTTGTGTTGCTTCGTGTTGCTTTGTGTTGCTGCTTGTTGCTTCGTGTTGCTTTGTGTTGCTGCTTGTTGCTTTGTGTTGCTGCTTGTTGCTCCGTGTTGCTGCTTGTTGCTTCGTGTTGCTTTGTGTTGCTGCTTGTTGCTCCGTGTTGCTGCTTGTTGCTTCGTGTTGCTGCTTGTTGCTTCGTGTTGCTGCTTGTTGCTTCGTGTTGCTTTGTGTTGCTGCTTGTTGCTTCGTGTTGCTCCTTGTTGCTCCGTGTTGCTGCTTGTTGCTTCGTGTTGCTGCTTGTTGCTTCGTGTTGCTTTGTGTTGCTGCTTGTTGCTTTGTGTTGCTGCTTGTTGCTTCGTGTTGCTTTGTGTTGCTGCTTGTTGCTTCGTGTTGCTTTGTGTTGCTGCTTGTTGCTTCGTGTTGCTGCTTGTTGCTTTGTGTTGCTGCTTGTTGCTTCGTGTTGCTGCTTGTTGCTTCGTGTTGCTCCTTGTTGCTTCGTGTTGCTCCTTGTTGCTCCGTGTTGCTGCTTGTTGCTTCGTGTTGCTTTGTGTTGCTGCTTGTTGCTTCGTGTTGCTGCTTGTTGCTCCGTGTTGCTGCTTGTTGCTTCGTGTTGCTGCTTGTTGCTTCGTGTTGCTCCTTGTTGCTCCGTGTTGCTGCTTGTTGCTTCGTGTTGCTTTGTGTTGCTGCTTGTTGCTTCGTGTTGCTGCTTGTTGCTTCGTGTTGCTTTGTGTTGCTGCTTGTTGCTTCGTGTTGCTTTGTGTTGCTGCTTGTTGCTTCGTGTTGCTCCTTGTTGCTCCGTGTTGCTGCTTGTTGCTTCGTGTTGCTTCGTGTTGCTGCTTGTTGCTCCTTGTTGCTCCGTGTTGCTTTGTGTTGCTGCTTGTTGCTTCGTGTTGCTGCTTGTTGCTTCGTGTTGCTTTGTGTTGCTGCTTGTTGCTTCGTGTTGCTTTGTGTTGCTGCTTGTTGCTTTGTGTTGCTGCTTGTTGCTCCGTGTTGCTGCTTGTTGCTTCGTGTTGCTCCGTGTTGCTGCTTGTTGCTCCTTGTTGCTCCGTGTTGCTGCTTGTTGCTTCGTGTTGCTCCTTGTTGCTCCGTGTTGCTGCTTGTTGCTTCGTGTTGCTGCTTGTTGCTCCGTGTTGCTCCTTGTTGCTCCGTGTTGCTGCTTGTTGCTTCGTGTTGCTTCGTGTTGCAGCGTGGTTCTGACTCAGCCCGGGCTCCTGACCCGCCGGCGCTGTGAGGTTTGTGAAGCGGGTCAGAACCGGAGGATCTGCGGCTCCTCGCTGTCATCCTGTGAGTCACGCTTCGCTCCTTCTGCTTTTCTCCGCTTCTTCAGACAAGCGATCAGAAAACAAGAGCGCCGTGAGTCACACGGTGAGTCAGCGTTTCCCACGGCCGAGCATCCTGCTGCAGCGTCCTAGCCGTTGCCATGGAAACGCCCACACTTTGAAGCTCCGCATTTCGACTCACCTCTACTTTGCCCACAAAGAGACTGAAAGGTTTTCAGTTGGAGAGAAGAGCTGCAGGTCCAGATGTTCCCCAAGCGCAGCCGGACTCCTGTACCGGTCCGGAGTTCTGGTTCCGCTCAGCTCGGCCCGCAGGTTCTCCACTGATCTCAGGTCTGACATTGTTTACATTCCCACCGTCACAGTTCGATCCGCTTCAACCCGACTCCAGTCCGTTTGCTATAAAGTCCGGTCCGCTTGGTGTGAATGCTAATTGACCTCTGACCTCTGGTCCTCCAGACCTCGGTCTGGGTTCTGTTGAAGTGAACTCTGGTTTGGTTTGAATGTGAACGCCAAGCAGAGCGGAGACCGCTCCAAAAGCAGGAAGTGGACTACAGCGCAGGGCATTCTGGGTAAATACAACCAAAGCTAATGTGCTAGCCTAGCGCTAGCAGCAGAAATGGCTCCTGGTCTTCAGCCAAAGACTAAAGAGAAATCCTCCAACACTAAAATCCTCCATCTTGTTTCCATCTGGTGAAGAAGGAAGTTGCTCTCAGCGTCTTCAGAGGTTTTTGTGTCGTTTCCTTCAGTGGTTCTTGGTGCAGCGCCCCCACAGGCCAGGAGGGGAACAGGTTACTCAGAGGCTTTGGTTGTTGCAAAGCTCAGTGGTCTAGTTCAAGTTTCTGTTTGTGATAGTTGGAGAGGAAGGAAAGGACTCGACCTGACGCCTCGCTCTCTCTCTCCTCTCAGCAGCTCATGTGAAGCCGATTGGATTCGTCTCATCATTAGGAAGTTTAACAGGTACAGATGGTGCGACACTTCCTGTCACTACCTGTCACTTCCTGTCACCATGACTCCGCCCCTGCTCACCTGTGAAGCCTCTAAAAACGAAGGTTTGGGTCGGAAATCTGCAGAATTCACAACCCGGGACATTCTGACCTGGTTTGTCAGGACCCAGAATGTCACAGAAAATCACTGCCTCTGACCCCCGCTGACCTCTGACCTTCGATGACCTCTGACCCCCGCTGAGCCCCTGACCTCCACCCAAACCCTGACCCCCGCTCACCTCTGCCCTCTGCTGATCATGAATCAGCCTCAGGTTCTGTTCTGGCGTTTGGATGTTTAGATGTCTGGCGTTGCTGCGATGATGTCAGCGATGATGTCAGCGATGATAAGCAGCAGCACTCTGCGGGCGGCTGTAGTCCGGTAAACACCAGCTGGTCCCTTCACACCAACACATCCAGCAGGGACAGTCTGTCCCCGTCTCAGCACTGAGCCTCAGCAGAACTTCACGCCTTCAGGTCCAGTACCAGCCCAGGTTCTGGTTCCGGTCCGGTTGGACTTTGATTTTTATCTCAGATTTTTATCGTCAGAGATAAAAATTATTCCACATGTCATTCTGTTCCTCAGTGGAGAAAATAGTTTTCCTAGATAAAACCTGAACAGTGCGGCAGGCCTGTGTCATCCTGTCCGGTTCAGTTAAATCCACACAACAAAACGACCCGGTTCTGATATTTTAACTCAAAACATCCAACCTGTTCCTCTTCCACATGTAGAACCAAACCCGATGGTTTTCAGAGCGTTTTCTGAACGTCGCATTTTTCTGACTTTTACATAATCAGCAGAAGAAGAAGAATCGGACGTAAACAACGTCTGGAGATGAAAGAGTCAGTGAACGCATCACCAAACAGAACCGGGCCAGAACTGCTCCGGTCCTGGTTCTTTCTCTGGTTCAGCTCCCAATCCCGGTTCTGGTTCTTATTCTGGTCCTGTTCCTGGTCCTGGTCCTGGTTCTGGTTCTCGTACTGCTTCTGGTTCTGGTTCTGGTTTTGGTTCCGGTCTGACTGTGGTTCTGTTGGGTCCAAACAGGAAGAGCTTGTGGCCATGGAGGGCGACTGCCTGAGCTGCATCAAATATCTCATGTTCGTCTTCAACTTCTTCATCTTCGTGAGTTCAGATTTTACTTCTCACCATTCAGAGGTTAAGCCCCGCCCCTAACATAGCCCCGCCCCTCACTTCAATAGAACAGGAAATAAATCCAGACAATAAAAGTCCATGAAATATTATGAATATTATGAAATTCATTAATGAATAAATCAATAACTAAATAACAGTGATTGACTAAATAAGCTGTCTATTAAAAATAATTTTAAAATATTTATTTTACTTTTCTTACTTTTATGACTTGGAGTGTTTATTTTCTATTAATAATGTATTTATGACTGAAGCGGTTCTGACCTCTCCCCTCCCCCGCCTGTTGCTGCAGCTGGGCGGCTCCGTCCTGCTGGCCGTGGGCGTCTGGGTGTCGGTCGACCCGCTGGGCTTCAGGGAGGCGGTGGCGGTGAGCCCCCTGCTGGTCACCGGCGTCTCCGTGGTTCTGGTTCTGGGCGGGCTGCTGTTCCTGCTGGGCTTCCTGGGCTGCTGCGGCGCCGTCCAGGAGAACCGCTGTCTGCTGCTGCTGGTGAGTCAGGAAGTCCTACTGGGCCGGTTCTACTGGTTCTACTGGACCGTTTCTACTGGGCCGGTTCTACTGGTTCTACTGGATCCGGTTCTACTGGGCCGGTTCTACCAGTTATACTGGGCCGGTTCTACTAACCGTTCCGTCTTGCCTTCTCAGTTCTTCATGCTCATCCTCTTCATCTTCCTGGCGGAGCTGGCGGCGGCCATCTTGGCCTTCCTCTTTAGGGAGAACGTGAGTTTTGATTCTGGATCAGCAGAAGAACCACTGAGTATCAAACCGGGTCTGAAAACTGGATTAGTTGTGTTTGACTGGTTTAGACTGGTTTTGGTTTGGGTTTTTGAATCATACTGGTTTTAGTGTCCAGCTGTTTGATGAAGTATTTTTTTTACCTCTGTGTTGGTTTTTCTGTAAACTGGTACCGGTTGTAGACATGTAGTGAGAGTCCGGTCTGGTTCTGACCCGGTTCTGTGTGTGTTCGGCCCAGTTAAGCAGAGAGTACTTCAGCCGGGAACTGAAACGCCACTACCAGGGCCGGAACAACAGCGATGTCTTTACGTCCACCTGGAACGTCATTATGACCACGGTGAGTCGCCCGCCGCCCCGCCGCCCCGCCGCCCCGCCGCCAGCTGTCTTCATCTTCTTCTTCTTCCTCCTCCAGCTGGAGTGCTGCGGCGCCAGCGGCCCCGATGACTTCCAGCAGAGCCTGTTCCGGCTGCTCCACCCCAACCAGCTACTTCCTGAGGCCTGTTGCCAGGGTGACGGCCACCTGGGCGAGGGCGGCATTGAGCAGTGCGTCAGCGGCGGCGTGGCGTTCCGGCACAGCAAGGTCTGATGAAGAACTGTGGCGTCGCAGGATTAAACTGGAGCGATTTAAAGGGCCGGTGTCGATCTTTCCATCATGTTATAAAGTTTCATCATCAAAGCAAACCTGCAGTAAATCCTTCAATCTCCATGGCAACCATTCAGCTGCTAAACCCCTGGGTGGACCTAGCCCCGCCTCCGAGGCGTAGCTCCTCCCCCACTCAGCTCCTTCAGACTAGCCAGCAGCAATTAGCAATCAGCTGTTGAGCTCATTATAGGAGCTGCTGCTCAGAGCAACGCTGGTAAAAACATTAAAGGCTTAATAGAGGAGCCATGTTGGATGACTTCCTGGAGGCGGAGCTTCAGGAAGAGCAGGAGCTTCTTAAAGAGACAGAGACCCAATTTGTAAATATTAAATCAGGAAGACAAATCTGCCTTAAGTCATGTTTGGAAGGACACATGGTTACTGATTGTACTGTAAAATGATAAAATGTGGCTGTGGAACCGATGGTACCGGCCCTTTAAGGCTCTGTGTGTCCGGTCTGCAGGGCTGCTACTCGGCCTTGGTGGAATACTTTGAGACGTACATCTACGCTGCAGGAGCGCTGACCATCGGCGTGCTGACCATCGAAGTAACTCAGAGTTTTATGTTTCCTTCAAACATCTGGACACAAACAGCTGCTGAAGATAGATAGATAGATAGATAGATAGATAGATAGATAGATAGATAGATAGATAGATAGATAGATAGATAGACAATAAAACAGTGTGTTTTAACAAGTTTGATAAAAATAATAAGATAATTATACAATTGGCAATTATACATAAATACATTTAAAAATCCTCCATTATCCAGTAATCTAGTGTAATTAATATTTTTATAGACGCTGTGTCTGATTAATTTATCTGGTTTGTTTCCTGAAACAGCAAAATAATAAATGAATTTCATATTTATCAGGATAAAACACAGATGAACATTTTCCATAACATCTCCAGCTGTTGGCTTCATCAGCTCCTCACTAATAAAATGGATTATATGGGATATATTTTCAGATTTCTAGTTTTGTAAATGTGTTTTATTTTGAAAGGTCTGAGCATCAACATGAACCTGCAGATGGTTCAGTTCTGACTCCATGTTTGTTTCTCCCTGCAGCTCTTCGCCATGGGCTTCGCCTTGTGTCTGTTCAGAGGCATCCAGTAGACTCTTCCTCCTCCTCCTCCTCCTCCTCCTCCTCCTCCTCCTCCTCCTCCTCCTCCTCCTCCTCCTCCTCCTCCTCCTCTTTGACCTCTTTGACCTTCCTCAAAGCTGGTCTGAATGTTTTTCTGCTTTTGGTCTCAAAGTTGTCTAAATGAGTTTGATTTAGTTCAGGTTTGAAGACTAAGCAATAATTTGGTTTTTTAATCTGTCATGAGAGAAAACAGTGAGTTTCTTTTTCCAAAGTCATAATTTCACCATATTTTAATTTATTCATAAAGGTTGCAGTTTAAAACTTAATATTTACTTTGAGGCTTGCCTCTAACTGATCACTTAGCTTTTTAACTAAATATTTATTTTGAAACTTCTATATTTATTTAGAAAGCAACATGTTTAATTTACAAGCTAAATATTTGCTAAACTGAAACTAAACTGAACTTTTAGCTTCAATCTGAATTTTGCCTTTGGAACTAAATATTTAGCTCAAAACTAAATAATTAGCATGAAACTGAAACATACATAAAGAATTGAATAACATGGCAAAAATAAGAAATAAACTTCAATTTTTTCTCTTATGACCCAAATTATTGCTGTTAGTTTTTGGATGTGTAACTTTACAAACTGCATCCTGTATGTATTAATATCGCACAGGAACAGAGAACAGAAACATATTTATCAGAGTTTTGACTGAAATCCGTCATAAACTCATAGTTTCAGTTTTTGCTTCACAGTTTCTGCACATCCCTTGGGCGGGAAGCAGCGCCCCTAGTGGCCGGAGGCAGATTGCCTCTTTGTTTCTACCAGTTTGTGACCGTGTTGCTTTGAGTGAACAAGTGATTCATGTTTGAGTTAGTGATCTGTGATCAGATGATTTCTTCTGAAATGTTTCAGTGATTAATGTTCAATAAATTCATCTTTCTGCTTTTATGAAATCTGTTTGTTTCTTTAAAAAAATATCAAAATTACTATAAAACTTCAATTTAGTTTTAAAAATGACAGAAAATGGCTAAGAATATCTAAGAATATGCAAAAAGAGGTTCAGAAAATGAGTGATGAGTGCTGTGGTGGCGCAGCGGGTTAGCACGCACCACGTTTGGAGGCCTTAGTCCTTGTCGCGGGTTCGACTCCCGGTCCCGACGACCTTTACCGCATGTCTTCCACCCTCCTTCCTGTCTGCCTACTGTCGGAAAAAATACGAGCCACTAGCGCCGCAAAAGCTCTTCAGAGAAAAAAAAAGAAAATGAGTGACGGGTTGCCATGGTGATTCCTTTTTTTTTTTTTTAGAACGGAGCCCACAGCACCATGCTGCCACTTTCTCCGTTAGACAGGAGGACTTATCTGTTTCTGTGAAGTTACCTTGGCTGCCCAGTAGGTGGGCTCGTCACACCAACAGTTGTCTCTAACTCACAGCTTGACTGTAAGAAAATAAAAATAAAATGTAGAAATCAAACGTCACAGATTTTCCAGACTGTGGAAGTTTGTCTTCCTAAAACAGGAAGTAAACAAAACATTTAATGTAAATAAAACTTCACTGATTGATTCAATTCATTTCAAACTTCATTACAGACACAGAGAACAGGCCTGAAGGAGAGAAAAACAGAAAGAAAAGAACAGAAGGATTATTTCCTCAACATGTTTTCCATGATGCAGTGAAACCTGGAGATTTAAAGGGCCGGTATCCTGTAAAATAAACCTTTTCATCTTTTGTTATAAAATTTAATCAGAAACAAACCTGATGTGTTGCTTTGATTCCTCTACGTTTGAGAATTATTTTAATCTCCAGGGCAACCATTCAGCTGCTAAACGCCTGGGTGGATCTAGCCCCGCCTCCGAGGCGCAGCTCCTCCCCCACTCCGCTCCTTCAGACTAGCAAGCAGCAATTAGCAAACAGCTGCTGAGCTCATTATAGGAGCTGCTGCTCAGAGCAACGCTGGTAAAAACATTAAAGGCTTAATAGAGGAGCCATGTTGGATGACTTCCTGGAGGCGGAGCTTCAGGAAGAGCAGGAGCTTACACACATGGTTACTGATTGCGGTGTAAAATGATAAAAATGTGTACCGGCCCTTTAAGGCTCTGTGGGTCCGGTCTGCAGGGCTGCTACTCGGCCAATGTTAAGGAGTTAAATCAGGAAGTCATTTTGATTTATAAAAAGCACTTTTAGAACTATTTATAAGGTAATAGAGTTGATATGCTGTAAAATGTAAAACACATGATACCGGCCCTTTAACCCTTTCATGCATAGTGGTTACTACAGTGGACAGCTTTCTAAAAGCCATTTTCTTGTGCTTCCTGTGGATTTTTATGTTATAAATGCACACAGACCACTGAAGTGGACACTAATGCATCATAAAATATACCATCAACTACTGGCCATCAGCTGCAAATGCAAGAAATTATTTTTGTTAAATACAATATGGCCGACAGACAAAAAAGCATGAGAACCGACCCGGTCCCTCCTTCTACTGTAGACGACTCTTGCAAGTAAAAAACATATTGTGACATCAGATAAAGGAACAATACTACTGATGTATTTTTCAAATAACAACTTTGTATTTGGAGAAAATTACAATTGATTACATAAAAATAAAAAAAATAAAAAATTATTTTTACAAAAAGATTTTCCTACCTTTTTTATGCCTTAAGAAAAGAATTTTAAAAAATGGGAAAAAAAATTCTGACACAAAGGATCATAATTCATGCATCAGAGGGTTAAATGTCTGGAAGTATATCCAGCTGATGATGACGATGATGGTGAAGAAGGTCTCCAGAACCAGAACAGAAACTGAAACATTTTCAGTCACCTGCCGAGTCACAGAGCTGGATGAACTCCCCCTGACTGAGGCTCATCTCAGCTCCGGACCGGGCCAGAACTGGGCCAGAACCCAGGGATGAAGGCTGACCCTCCTCTTCCTCAGTAGACTCAGGTTGCAGCTGGAGGCTTGGAAAGCGACACCTCTGGAAAGCAAAAGTAGAAACTCTGTTTGGACTCCTTCTGGTTCCCAGGCGGGGTGTGAATACTTTAACCCAGCAGGTCGACTAGAACCAGAACCAGAACCAAACCCAGATGTGGTCAACGGCTGTGGAGCAGACGCTGTACCTTGGACTGGTTCTGTCCCGCCTGGCTGGAGAAGGTGAGTTCCTCCACCTGACAGGAAACAGCCTGGAGGTTTCTGGGGTCCAAAAGAACCAGAACCAGACCAGACCTCCTCTCCAGAGAGGATCCATTCAGAGCTCTAAGAGCTGATTTATACTTTAAGGTTTCAGAGCCGTACCAACAGGAGAGCAGGTCTCACCAGAACCGGCAGGAAGCCCATTTGGGTTTCTGGAGAAAGTTTTGCTATTCAGACGAGACAAACGTCCAGATGCTTAGAAACCAACAGCCCTGCGGGGTGTACAAACTTTTTGAGGCTGAAGTTGTCCACCTGAAAACAACTGCAGCCACTAAAATGGTCTAAAACCTTTAGTTTTAACTGTTCAGTAATTAATTTAAATTTGATGAAAAGTTTGATGTTGTAGAGACAGACGTGTAAATCGATAGAAAACATTAAAAAAGCCCAAAGTTTCCTGGGTTGATTGTTTTTATTCAGTAACATTTAAGAAAAGTAGATCAACATTTCTGAAAAATCTTTCAGAAATGGAATTTATTTTTGTACATAATATTTCTTAAGAATATGTAATTTATCTGTAAATGATGTTGACTAAATGTCTGCATCAACCGGCCAGGCTTCCAGGCCAGATTTGCTTCTTTGGGGCTGCAAATGGCCCCCGAACCGCGCTTTGGACACCCCTGCTGGAAGCCACTGTTCAGCACAGTGGTGGCGGCATCATGCTGTGGGATTGCTTCAAATCCCACTTGACCCAGTTTAAGTGAACTTTAAATCCCAGAACGGAACCAGAACCTCGTCGAAGGCTGCAGGTTTGCTCAAAGCCACCAGGGGGCTCCAGAGAGCTGCAGTCCCTTTTATTCTGTATTTTATTCACGCTTCACACATTTATCCCAAATTATAAAAGATTTTAAACATGTTTACTGTGAATTCAGATTTTGTCTAAAGCTGTTACTGATGGGTTCTGGTTCTGGTCCTCCAGGCGGTGCGGTCCAGCTGTTCTGCCGGCCCGGTCAGCGGCTCTCACTGCCTTGCCCGTACGGCTTTGAGGATGGGCAGAACCTGGAGCGGCTGACAGTGCGCTGGACGAGCCCCCGCAGGAAGCTGCTGTGCCACTACATCAAGCACAGGAAGTACCAGAACTGCAGCGCCGGCTACGCCATGCGGTACCGACCCGGCAGCATCCAGCTGTCCGTCCAGCGGGCCCAGAACCGGGACCTAGGGACCCATGTCTGCTCTGTGGCGAAACCCCACGAATCGCAGGACTTCAGCATCCATGTGGCCTGGATGGAAGGTAGTCGTCATCAGCCATGTTAGCATGTAGCTGCCACCATGTTAGCATGTAGCCACCAGCCGCCATGCTAGCATGTAGCCTCCATCCACCATGTTAGCATGTAGCCTCCAAGATAGCATAGCCGGTTAAGATAGCATGTAGCCTCCTTCTGCTGTGTTAGTATATAGCTGACACCATGTTAGGATGTAGCCATGTAGCCACCATGTTAGCATGTAGCCTCCATCCACCTTGTTAGCATGTAGCTGCCGCCATGTTAGCAAGTAGCCTTCATGTTAGCATGCAGAACAGCTGGCTCTGGCAGGAAGTTAGAAATGTGTCTAAGACAATAGACCTAGCCCCTACAGAGGTTTCACACCAAATCAACAGATTCATTTTTTGTGCTAATCCATACTTGCGTTGAAAGGCGTCTGGGTTAAGTGATGCCAACTCCCACCTACAGGTGGCAGTATTTCTTCTTCTACTAGTCTGCTGCCTCAGCCTGACTTGATGTCTGTGATCGATGAGGCGAGTAACAAAAAGTCACATTTGCGTCTAACATAGGAGGAAATATCAACGTTTCCTGCAAATATTTTTAATGTTGCGCCACAATTGATGATGATTTAAATTACCAAAAAATTACATTAATGAAATCCTGGAGGCACTGTAATATTAGAGAAGGAAAAGATGGCATGTTGTCACTGTAGCGCAGCTCTCTCCTGCAGGAAATTAAAACATGTGTTAACGTTTATTTGAGCCATTTTCCTTTTTAATCTGAAGGCTCATTGATGAATTGTTTTTCCTGTAGAGTCCATTACGTCGGCACCAGCAGGTGGAGGGAACCGGCCAGGTATGTTCATGCTGAGCAAACTGAACAACGTTTTATTAATATCATCAGTTTACTGCATCAATATTCACCTTCAGATGAGGATCAATGACAGGCAGGAACTCTGATTCTAAAGTGTTTTCAGGCTGCAGCTGGAGTTTCGCCGTCGTCACTTTGACCTGCTGCCTCGTTTGCTGTTAGGAGAGAAAACAGCGACTGAAACCCAGAGGCTTCGTGTTCAATCAGTCAGACCTTGAAGCTGCGCATATTTAACAGAGCTCTAACTGAAAACTACAAAGATAAAAAATGTGTTTGTTGTTTCTGAACACTTTACAACCTTTCTGCTTCACAATAAATAAAAGAAATAGTCCAGGAATTTTCCATTTCTGTCACAAAAACATGAATCAAAACTGAGGCAAAGCAACTGAAACTTGATATTTAAAGCAAAAAAACATTTTAATCCAAAACTTGTTTCATTTTCACTAAAGAGAAAAGAAGGAATAAATAGTGCTGAGTTCAGAGTTTCTCTGATGGATCAAGAAACATGAAATGTTCACATCTTCATCAGCTGCAGGAAAGAAAATCATCTAATAAATCCATTAATCTGTGAAAACTCCAAACATCAGATTCTGTCTTCTGGACTAATTATTAAACTTACTAAATATATTTTCAGTGTTTCACTAATATGAGATTCTCCTGGTTTGATCAGTAAAATGATATAATTTAATCTAATTGAACAATTCCTGCTGCAAAACAATAATTAACATTATGTTAATGATATCTATAAAATTAGTAAAATATCTGCATCATTTCTGATACATTAGCATGAGCTGAAATAGAGACTAATTTATAACATTTATCCTCTAGAATATTACATTTGACTGATTAATCACCAAACATAATTTTGTTTGTTTGTGAGGAAGAAGTGCAGCATCTTTCTTTCAGCCAGCTGACTGACAGTGTGCAGCATTAGCTGCATTAGTCTGTGTCCTATCAATTAGACTAAAATACTGTTATTAAATAAAGTGAATTTCTGTTTGTGTCTGAGGAAACTGGACTGTTCTGTCGGTGCAGAGATGATTATTAGTTATTATTAGTAATAATAATAATGAATGCAGCTAATGCTGCAGCAAGATCGACTGCAGCAGCAAACACTGAAACATCCAGCATCCGTTTTCCAACACACCTGGAGCTGAGCTGAGGGACTGATGACAAACATCCCTGAATAAAACTCTATTAAACATGTTTAGTTGTCTTTACATATAAAGGTTCCGGTGGGAACTTTTGTATTTGCTGGTTTCTGGTACGCCTGTAAATCTGATGCATGACTGGCATCCACTAACAACAATGATGGAGAACAAAACGTTTTTTTATTTTGAATAGGTTCAAAATTTTCATGCAATTTTTCTTTACAGTCCCAAGGTGGAACCTTTGTATTCCGTCTTTATGTTTCTAGTCCAGCCGTAAATGTGATGCGCAGCTGCATCCGCTAACAGAAGCAACGAAGCAACTTTTCTCGGTTTATTTCTGCTTCTAAGCAATCTGATCAGATGCTGGAAAACACTGTTATTGTGTTCAAGTTGTGCTAAAAGGAGCTAGCCTATTGGAAGCTATGCTAGCCTAAATTAGCATCTCAATGCTAAAATGTTGCTAATGCTAATATTAGCGTCCACATGTCTAAAGAAACTCCATATGAAAGCTCAGAACCTCCTGAAACTCTGGAAAGATAAATTTAACAGATCATAAACTAAATATCTTTATTATTGAGCTCTTGTGTCTATTTATTTAATAATAAATGCTGTTTTAATTAAAAATGTTGCTTTTTTTAAGTTTAAAATGTGATTAATTAATTTCAGACCCTGAAATTTATTTGATTTTTATACATCCTCATTAGTTTTATAACCTGTGCCTCTTCACCATCTGTCTCTGTTTGGGCTCCATGTCTGAAATATGAGAAAAAATGATCAACTTCTTTTAAAAACATAAAACCAAAAACAGTTAATCATATATTTAATGAGGCTTTTAACAACATTTGTCAGAAACATTTTAGCATTAGAGATTTGTTGCTACAGAAGTCAGAAATGAACACAGAACATGTTCAACTGTACAATCCTGAGTGAAGAAACTGGTGTTGCTTCAGGTCCAGTTCTACATCAAGAAGTTTTTAAATATGAAGGTCAAACATTTTCACAACATTTCTCCAGAAAGCAAACATCACTTCCAGCCGAGTCGTGAAAAACTGTCCTTCATGTTCAGGAAGCATCAACAGTTCGTGATGATGATGATGATGATGATATGTCTTCATCATCCGGTCACAGCTTAAACGTCTCTTAAATGCTTCACGTCTGTCCCACCAGCAGAAAGCTGCTCATCTAGTCGCTGCAGCTCTACGTCAGGCAGCAGGTCAATGTTTTGGTACTTTATGGAAAGCCATTTAATACTTAATAATAGTTAAAACTATGCTGTGTTGAGTAAACTATAAGTTCACAAGTTATTCAAATATAAGACTTTATATTCATTATAGGAAGTTATACTGGAACGTTTCCTCATGTTTTCCTCTCCACTGTCGCCACATGCTTGATTTCCTCAGGTAGAAAAACCATCAGCTGGAATAATAAACTGAACTGTCCTGGATGTGAAATGACCTGATCTGACTGGACTGATAACGTATTTCTGGTTTTTATTATGCTCCGGCTTCGTTCTCCCGTATTTATCTAATTATTTAAAGATTTAGATTAAAAATGACATTTAAAACCTAAACAGAAGCTGCAGTGATTTTACAGTTACTGTGAGAAAATATTCACCCCTCAACCTGATGCCTGGTTGTTCCTCCTGCTGCTGCAGCACTACTGAGGGTGAACTTTGACCCCATCTGCTTTAATAATAATAATTTTTACTTTATTCATCCCAGCAGGGAAATTATTTCACACACGACAGGAGCTGCGCCTGCAGGCAGCCATTTTTTGAAGGAGGACATGCGGCAAAGGTCGTCGGGACCGGGAGTCGAACCCGCAACGTCCGCGGGTCTAGGGCCTCCAAACGTGGGGCGCGCTAACCCCCTGCGCCACCACAGCACAGGGGTGTTGAATTGATTTAATTCAGACACAGGGTTTTCCAGCAGGAACCAGTCAAAATATGATTGATTGATGGTTAATCACGTCGGATTCAGGATTTATCTAGGGGTGTGATTACTTTTCCACATAGCGACGTCCTGGAGAAGAAAACTTCTCTCTGCATTTACTCATCTTCTGCTAACCAGAAGAAACCTGGGAGGGGTAAACATCGTATACAGAGACACTTTGAGCAGTTTCTTAATTATTTGCCGGTGATGAAGACTTCCTGTGGTCTTCATCATGGTTGCTTTGTCTACCTGGTCCGGTCCGGTCCAGTCCGGACCAGGATCATAAGCGCTTCATTTGTCTTCATAACATCTCCAGAACATTTCTGAACTCTGCTACTACGCTAATTTGCTTAGCACTTTAGTTAAGGTTTAGCATTATCATTGCCACATGGTATCAACATGGCTGAATTTAGCAGTTTAGCATTAGCTTCTGCTAAACTCTGTGTTGATATAGAGCGTTAGTGTTATTATCTAAAAGGGAAATGAGTCTGGAGTGTTATTGGACATGTCAAACCTCCTACAGGACAATCGAAGTTCTCCACAGTCCATGAAGTTGATGTTGCCGTTGTGGACGGAGTCAGAAGACTGACGTTTCCCTTAGCTGCTGCTCATGCTAACCTGACACACACCATGTTTACTGCACATGTGCAGTAAAGCTGTTATGCAAACACTGCAGCAATAAGCCAGTGATAACTTTAGTTAAAATTATGCTTCACTCACCTCAGCATGCTGGATGCTTTAAAGTAAAAGTGAAACTGGTAGCAGGCCCTGGTTTATGATTAATTTGGCTAATATTCACTTGACCTCTTGGGGGCGCTCACAGAGTATTGTTATTTTATTCAGTGAATTCCTTAATGTGTCATAAAAGCAAAACAAGACTGTGATTTTGTATCAGATATCCCGTCCTCACACAGCAGAACCTAGCGGCCATTTTTAACGAAACACACGGACCCAAACCTCTGGTTTGATGAAGGTCAGTGAGCAGCAACCATAGACCTGAAATTGTTTTGTTTTTTCTTATATTTATGATCATCAGCAGTGGGCACACTTATGCTAACCTGCTAATGCACTAATTTGTTGTATAGTGCTTTCGCTTTTTTGCTAACTTTGAAAGTGCTTACTTCCTCCAAATAATTTTTTTCATATAAATTCTACAGGCCTGATTTACCTGAATAAAGTTTTACATTTGAGTTGAAGTTTTGGTTGTTGGCTCTTCTGAATTTTTCTGGTAATTAGACACTTATACTTGTGCTCTTATTTTGAAGGCTGCAGCTCAGTTTCCTCTCCTCACATTTTCTTTTTATTTTAAAGAAACTTTATTGAGCAAGAAGGAAGTGTCATTGACACATGATGGGTGTGGTCAGGGTTGAAATTAGTGCTTAGCATTAGCTTCCAACAAATTATCAAATTGGTGTAGCGTGTTAGCGTTAGCGAAACTAATGTTTATGGTTAGTTCTTTAGAGTTAGCGCTGCTAACCTTTTAGCTAGCGGTGCCCACCACTAAGGTTTGCTTTTATCAGCGTTAATAAGCTGGGTGTTGCTGTGTGGCATTGTAGGGGTGTGGCCTAAATCGTTGTCATGGTAACGGCGTGGGTTAGAGGTCGGAGGAGGTGAACTGATTGAACGCAGCAGTGCATCAACAATATTCCATAAAACATCCAAACATTTTATCAGACATAAATCAGATCCGCAGTCCAGGTCCGGCTCTGCGGCGCCACCTTCTGGACAAACATCTGGATATTAATGCAGAACATTACTATAATGTTCTGGTTCCAGAGGAGTTTGGGTCATGTGACCAGGTAAGGTCTGTGCTGATTGGACAGAACACAGGCAGATTTAAAGTCCCTCCTGCTGAGTCGAGCAGGGAGGATCATGGGAAATATTTCAGCCTCCTCAGCGGGCTGCGCAGGTCGGATCGGGCGGCTCTGGCTGGTCTCTGACTCACCAGGCTCATAAGTTTTCATACAGCAGCATGCCGTTGAAGACGGTGAGCGGCTCCACGGAGTGGGGCAGCCTCCCCCTCACCAGGTCCACGCACACCGTGTCGCCGCGCTGCAGCGGCAGCACCAGGCTGAACACGGCCAGCGAGCCGCTGCTGACCTTTGACTCGGCCACCGGCTTGGCCTCCAGGTCTTCGGGCTGGTACCCCCCTGAGTCCACCCGGGCCACGCTGTAGTTGGACTTGGCCAGAACCGCTTCGATCTTCTCGTTCTTGTGTCCCGTCAGGACGGCGCTGAAGTAGTAGTGTCCGTCCACCGGGGCGGTGAAAACACCTGAGGAGGACGGCTTTATCTGTCAGAGCTCACAGCGGCCGGCTGGACCAGAACCACCAGAACCCGCTCACCTGTCACCGGGTTGTAGAAGTTGCCCTCGTTGACGAAGATCTTGTTAAAGACGACGGTTCCTGGCGTTTCCTTCAGGGCGGTTAGACCTGCAGAGAACGACAGCCTGGGTCTGTGAGCGTCCACACCTGGAAGACCTGAGGACAAGAAGAGACAGTGAAGCACTGTGGACCGGCTGCGGCCAATCAGAGGCAGTGTGGACCGGCTGCGGCCAATCAGAGGCAGTGTGGACCGGCTGCGGCCAATCAGAGGCAGTGTGGACCGGCTGCGGCCAATCAGAGGCAGTGTGGACCGGCTGCGGCCAATTGGAGGCCGGCAGGACGTACCTGGTTCACCTTTAGGACCTGAAAAAAAAACAGGAATATCAGTTGTTAGAGATTTTAATTTCCCACATTGCCTTCTCTCTAGCTCTGCATTGTTGTTTCCCACTGATCATCATCAGACATGAATTATGAGATCAAAATGTAATAATTACCTTCAAAACTTTTGAAATTCACTAACAGTTATATTCTAATGATTTCAAATATTCTGCTCATCTTAAACCTGATCAGATGTAATATTGAGCCCATTAACAGTGGTGAGAATATTTCCAATTAGCTGCTAAAGCTAATTGCTTGCATTTTTGCTAACTTTGAAGCTAATTTTATTTTCTTGTGTTTTTTTGTAAACTTTAAGTTGAATAAAGTTCAGCATCTGTGTTGGAGTTTTGGTTTGGACTCTATCTGAAGTTCAATATATGAAATAAAGACGATAAAATCAGGAAATTATGTTTTTTGCTGCAGATGTTTGGAAGAGGGAATAAAATGTTTACTGTAAATAATAAAGTTAATTTATGAAAGTTCTGTATCACTAAAGTCACATTTTTCTATCGCAGATAAAACTGCCTTTCATGTTACAGCAATTTTAAAGATTTCCATGAAAAGTTTGCTAGATCCTTTCACAATGTTTTTGTATAACATCGATAATCCCAAAATGCAGTGTTGAAGTTAGCGTTTAGCATTAGCTTCTGCTAACCACCATTTTGATGCATCAGTTTAGCGTTTGTGTTCCTAATGTTTATGGTTGGTGGTTAATGTTAGCGCAGCCAGCAGTGTGTTTTAAAGGAAACTGGAAAACAGCTGATTCCTGAAGACTTTTTACCTTAGAAAAATCTCACTGAGATTAAAAATGTTTTCACACCTGGATAAAAACTAAGACTGATGCCAGATTTATTTTAGAGCTGTAGGAATGAAGCTTCTCACCTGGAAATCCTCGGGATCCGGCTTCTCCTTTCAGCCCAGGAGGTCCGGGGGGCCCCCGGGAGCCCGGCAGCCCCATCAGGCCTTTCTCTCCTGGAGGCCCTGGAAGGCCTGAGGGAGGAAGTTTTGATAAATAATAAAAACATTAAAAACCTGCATTTCCAGCAGAGGAATCAGTAAGATTTTTAGCTGCATGAATCAGATTTTTTTGACAAACAGTTTAATTTTATTTCAGATCATAAATAAAACTAAAAGTTTCTGCAGTTAAAACCTGGGAGTTTGCGGCAAGCAAGTTTATCATTTAATAGGAGAGGATGCTAAAAGCAGACTTCAGTCTTCTTAAGAAACAAACCAACATTAATTTGAAAAGAAATTGTTCGTCTCATCCAGGATGAACCATTCAAACATTTCATGTCTCTGCTGTTTCTCCTGGGAGCTGAGCGCTCCTCTCCCGGTTTCCATAGCAACGGCAACGAGATAGAGACGGTAACCGTGGTAACTCAAAGTGCTCACACTGAGCGTCCAGCAGGGGGCAGCAGCTGACTGCAGGAACGATGAGCCACTTTTAAAAAGCAGCTCTAAACTTTTTAAAGTGAGGTTCTGGTCTGGATGAGTTGGACTGGAGGAAACCAGAACCACCTGACCCAGAAAGCAGCAGAAGAAATGAGCTCACCAGTCTGCCCAGTCTGCAGCTCTTTCTGGACCTGGGCCAGGCTGGAGTTCAGGCTCTTCACCCTGCTCTGGACCCACTCCTGGTTCTTCTGAACAGAGTCCAGGATTCCTCCATGTTGGATGAGGGTCTGATTCAGGTTGGAAACGTGGCTCCACAAACCCGACACGTGGTGATTCAGGCCTGCAGACAGAACCCAGTGACACGTTACAGTCCGACCCGACAGGCTCCAGGATCAGGAAGACCCGCCCCGTAAATCCCAGGACACCAAAACAAACGAAGCTTTAATGAGGGCCGGTTGAATAAACTGCAATTACTAAAATCTCAACGGTCACCAAGCAAACAGCAGGGCCGGTCCAGTGCTGTCTGGGGCCCTGGGCAGAATATGACCAGGGGCCCCGCTTCCTGCTCAGGACATCAGAGAAACCCGGGAGGGGCCAGGGTTTAATGGGCCCAGCTTAAAAGCAATCAATGGTTGTAAACTCAAATATCAAATAGCACCAGATTGTTGCTATGGTAACCAAACAATATAACTATGAATTATTAAACAATAAACCTGTCAGCTCCTTAAAATCTTAAATTTTAATAAACAATTTAAAGTATTTTCATTTATCTACGCTGAAACCATTAAGTCAAATTTAACAGTGTTGTTATTTTGAATAAATAAATGTTAAAACTCCAGAAGAGTCTGTGTTAAAATGTTAGCATTCATGGGACCTTAAGCTGCTGCTGAGTTCATTTACGCCTTGGGCCGGCTCTGAATGTGACCAGCACGTGTTTTCACCCAGTAATCAACCAGTGGATCTGAAGTGGGATTTAACAGAAGTGCAAAAAGTAGATAATATTTATTTTAATTGTAAGTTTTTGGTTTGTCGTTAATAAGACTCTATAGTTGTGTTTAAAAGTCATTGACAATGTGCTGCAGTAACGTAACCCCGTAATATTTTACATTGTTAAAACAGAAACTGGGCGGCCCCCTGGTGGACAGTCCTGGCGCTACACTGCAGGGCTCAGCGGGTTTTCTCAGGGAATGGGATTTTAACGCAGCTCAAAATATTCCTGGGATCGGAGAAATCAGGACTTTTCTCCTTAAAGGCACAGACTTCTTCATCAGAGCTTTATGTGAATCTGACCTTCTTTGACCTTGGAGATGGAGTTGGAGACGCCGTCCAGCCTGGCGCAGACTCCCTCCAGCTTGGACAGCCTCTTCTCTAACCCGTCTCCGGAACGCCGGCAGTCACCCATCTCCGCCACCAGCATGCTCTCGAGGCGGCGGATGTCCCGGTCCGTCCGGTCCAGCCGCTCCTGGCTCCTCTGGACGTGCTCCGTCACTTCCTGCTGAATCTTGTCCAGCTCAGAGATGATCTTGTCCTTGGTGTTTCCTGCAGGAGGTCAGAGGGAGACGTGAAGCCGATGCGGCGGTGCGTAGGGGTGGCGGCGGCGGGCTCACCCAGGTCGGTGATGACGCTGCCGTGTTTCTGCACGCTGTGCTCCAGGCCCTTCAGCGTGTCGTTGATGGAGCCGAAGGTGAAGATGATGTCGCTGAGCTCGTCCTGCAGCGTCTTCAGCTGGTTGCTGTTGAAGAATCCTCCGATCACGCTGTGGCCATCTAAAGGCTTCTCTGCGTCCAGGTTTGGCCCGAAGCCCCCGCCAGTGGAACCGTCACCTGCTGGCACAAACGTTTATTTACATGAGTTTGATGCTCACACCTGACCACTTACATGTTGATCTAAACGCATCAATTTATCTGGGAGGTTTATGAGGTTCATCTGGGAGCTCACTGTCCTCTGAGAAGTTCAGAGACTTTATGCAGAAAACAGTCGCTATATTTCCCCTGGGGGGGGCGCTATGTTCCACATTCATCTCCTGCTTTTGCCTTTTTAATTCCTCCTAAATGACTCAAACCACGAAACAAATATCAGAAAAAGACAAGAGAAGTTTCTTTCAACTAAGGACGTTTCCAAACCAACAGTGGTGGACACCGCTAGCTAAAAAGGTAGCTGTGCTAATCCTAAAGCATAGACATTAGACCGGCTAATGCTAAAGCGTTGCCGGTACCAAAGTGGATCTTCTAGCAGCTGCAGAACATTTCCAGAACCAGAGACTAAAGTCTCAGATCAGAGAAACTCATCCAGGCTTTAGTTTCTCTTTAGTGGCTTTGATTCCTGCAGCAGCGTCTTCACAGGTCTGATTGACAACCTAACGGTCCAGAACACTGCTGCTGGAGTTCTGACTAGAACCAGGAGGATAGAGACACCATCCGGTTCTACACCACCCAGTTCTACAACATCTGGTTCTGGTAGGTTATGAATCACTGAATGGTTTAGCACCACATTAAAGATCTGCTGCTGTTGTTTCAACCTTCCTGACCAATCAGGTGCAGGTTCTGGTTCTGGTTCTGCTCTGCATCCAGAACCGGAACCAGAACCAAACATGGAGAAGCAGCATTCAGCTTCTATGCACCACAGATCTGGAACAAACTTCCAGAAAATTGAAAAACAGCTGACGTTATCCGACCAGAACCAGAACCTGTAGCAGTTTCCCTTAGTGATGAAGAGCCTGATGAAGGTGGGCCTGACCTGTGAAGGAGTCGGGACCGGGACCGGGACCGGGACTGCAGCGCTCCGAGCATCTCCGGACCTCGTCTCGCAGCGAGCGGACCTCATCCTGCAGCGGCGAGCAGACCTGGCTGCAGCCGCCGCCCTCCGAGTCCAGCTGGGTCTGGATGGAACCGACGCGGTTCTCCAGGTTCTGCAGCGTCTCCTGCATGGCGCTCAGGTCCTTGGACCAGTTCTGGAGGTTCTGCAGCTCCGCCTCCACGCGGCTGCACAGCTCACAGTCCTGGCCCAACATCTCCACCTCCATCACGATGCGGTTGAAGTTCTCACCGTTGTCACCGGTCAGCGACTTGATCGCTTGAACGTCATGGCTCAAGTCCAGAACCTGGACAGATCGTTTGGACCGATCGTTTGGACCGATCATCAGCCAATCACAGCTCAGGATTCCATCATCAACACAGAACCAGCACCAGTACGTCAGCAGAGGACCTACAGCTGAAACCATATGTTTACATACCCTGTATGAAAACACACAGGATGATTATTGCTTCACTGTCTGACGTTACATCAGAACCGAATTATCCTGCTTCTACAACGGAGCATCATGACCAGAACCAGGACCAGAACCAGAGGTTTCACTGTTTTTAAATGATGAGAATGAAGTCGTAATGTTATTTGACCAAAGACACAATTTTACCAGAACAAAGTCATAAAATTACAAGAAAAATATATTTTACTGCTAAAAAAAATCTTTGAAAGAGTTATGAGGATCTGACCGGGTCCGCGTGGTTTTACATTTCATTTCAAAGTTCTGCTGCCGATAACAAACTGATGTGTTAGAAGATGAAATATCAACTTATGTGTAATGAGACCAAAGTATAAGTTGTTCAACATTCCTCATTTTATTTTGTAATTTTTCATGAAGGGAATTTAAAATTACTACTTCATTCTCAAAGTATTGCAATTATTAGTTTATTCTCATGTCATTATTATGTTTTTCTTGTAATATTTTGATGTTATTGTCATAATATCTAAGTCTGACCTAAAACTGGAAAATTTTTTATGAGAGAGCAAAGGTTTTTCCTAGGAGTGCACCGACTGCAGTTTTCTGGCCGATTGGCTATTACCGATCTTTTAAAAAGCCTAATTTATCAATTCTGTGGATAAGATAGGCTTCATATGCAAGAATCAGCCGATCACCAATCTCTCAATATTAAAGAAATCGGCGGGCCGATAAATCGGTGCACCCTTGGGTTTTCCTACAAGTTGAGAAGTTTTCCCTGGAACTGAAGTCAGTAGGAAACGTTTTGTGTGTTTTCATCGGATTTGGTCTCAGCTGCAGTTCTCCTCGTGTCGGTAAATCAAACCGCGTTTTGGAAAAGGTGGAGCGCTGAACTCACCCGGTCATGAAGGGAGTCTCCAGACACCGACAGGTCCTTCAATCGAGTGTTGAAGTGTCGAATCTGACCCTCGTTGGCCACAACTCTCCACTCCAGAGATTTCTTGGTCGTGTTTTCTCTCCCGCCAGATAAACCTCCACCTGGTCCTCCACCTGATCCAGCGCTTGCTGCTCCACCTCCATGTGATCCGTTGATACCTTCCTCAGTGTCTCCGCCTCTTTCTTCTCCTTCACCTCCACCTGTTCCAGAAGACCCTCCCCCACCTGTGCAGTGGCACTCCTCCATCCTCCTCCTCGTCTCAGCCGTTTGGTTCTCCAGCGCTGACATTCTCCTGTCCTGCTCCAGCAGTTTGCTCTGCAGCTGTTCCACCTCCAGCTCCACGTCTTCGATCCTGAAGGTGCGGTCGTCGAAGCGGTGTGAGAACGCCGTCCGCAGGTCGTCCAGCTCTCTCTGGACAAAGTCCCTCAGGTCGGCCTCCAGGTGAGAGCAGACCTGCAGAACACTGCTGTTGATGCGGAGTTCCAAGTCCTTCAGGAGATTCAACCGAACATCGGTCAAACCATCGCCTCCTCCACTAGCCCTACCTCCTCCACTAACTCCTCCCCCTCCAATTGCCCTGCCTGTAGCTCCTCCTCCTGCAGTAGCTTCTCCTCCTCCACTGGCTCCTCCCCCTCCCTGGGACTCTCCTCCCTCGCTGCCGGGCCTCAGGCGGTCCAGCAGGACGTTGAAGTTCTCTGAGGCTGAGCTGATCTTGTTTTCGGCGTCGGTTATGCGGTTTTGCAGGTCGTTGATGGTGGTGCAGCATCTCTGGGAATGCTGCAGCTCCAGTCGAAGCTTTTCGGCGTCCTGTCGGTGGCGAACGTCGGCGTCATTCAGCTGCTTCTCCAGAGCGCGGATTCTCTCCTGGTCATGTTGCTGCTGGCGCCGCAGGTCCTCCACGCCGGCCTGGGAGCAACAGAGCACACCGTGAGCTTCCCGAAGGCCCGGACGCCGGGCGGAGCCAAACGTGGAGGATTTACCTGACAGGAGGAGCAGGACAGCAGCACTCTGCGCTCCAGCTCCTTCAGGACGCTCTCCTTCAGGGAGCTCAGCTGCTCTCTGCTCAGTCCTCCAGGGGAAACGTCTCCGTCCAGATCGTTGCCCTTCCCGTTCACCAGGTGGTTGTTAATGGTCACCAGAGTTTTATCATGAGCCTGATAGGACACAAGCAAGTGCAGTTAGCATCCAACCCACCATCCATCAAACCAACCATTGAACTAATCAACCAAACAACCATTTAACCAACCAACAATCCATTGATTCTGAGCAAATGGCAGGTAAGCAACAAATGAATGAATTAGACTAACAGAAGAGTACAACACATAGACAAACAAGGTTTTAATTAAATAAACACAAAAATTCACATATACAAATCTTTTTCATTCTGCTCGTGACACACAGCTTATATGACAATTTAGCCTTAGAGTCCAGTAAATATGCTAGTGAAACACTTTAGCATTAGCTTCATGTTGGTGTAACGTTTTAGCATTAGCAGAACTAATGTTTTTCATTAGCGCTTTATGGGTAGCGTAGCTAATGTTTTAATTAGCGGTGCCCACCCCTGAATAAATCCGTTATTCTGTGAAAACAGTTTTAATTGCTGAGCTTTTTATTTGTCTCGTTTCTTCTATGTCATGTTTCTTAGGAATGCAAGTTGTATAAATATTTTTATATGGTCCAGCTACAGACCCAAATTGAATCTCTAGAGAAAGTCAATAATTAGGTCAATTGAAATTTACTAATTTGGGACTTATTTCTTGAGGTTAAATAAATCATCAGTATAATAAAGGGACTTGAGAGAATATCTGAAGTGAGATTTGAACTTCCGTTAGGGTGATGGTAAGAAGACCTTCCAATCCTCCCAAGACTAGGAGCGCTAAAGACTAATCATCCAGATCACAGTGGAAACATGGAGACGGCACAGGGACCCTGTTGCTGTGCACCTTGGTTCGGTTGTCCAGCTGGTCCAGTTTGGTCTGAATGCTGTGGATCGTCTCTTTGATTTCAGGCGGTGCAGCGTCTGCCGGGTTTTTTCCGGGTCTGACAGGTTCGTGGTGGAGGTGTTCATTCATGGTGGACTGGAAATCGTGCAGCTTCTCCGTCAGCCTCTGGATCTTTTCCTCCAACTTTCTAATTTCCTCCCGGTCCTGTCGTCCTGGAAAGAAAGGAACGGCCCCAGGTTTCAGGTTTCATGTTCAGACATCAACATGAGAAATCAAACAGCATCAACTGGAACGAAATGAAAGAGATATGATAACATGTCTGAGGTTTCCTGTGAGCTTCCTGTTAGTAAAATAACTCAGTCAAAAATTAACTACAATAATTTGTTACTTAGCAGTTTATAAGAGAGAAATAAGGGTTATCTTTTCATTAATTTATAAATGTCACAGTGTCAAACTAAATATTTAAATATTTTGTTTGCAGACAAAATATTTTGCTTCAAACATCAAATGTAGTTAACAAGCTAAATATTAAACTTATAGCCAAATATTTATTTGTAAACTAAATATTTAGCTTCCTACTATGATCCCTAGCTTCCTTATTAAATACCTGGTCCGCCTCTTAGGAAGCTAAATATTTGAATTGCAGCTAAATATTTTAACTAACAATGTTTAACTTGTTTGCTAATAATTTAGAAAGACAAATATTTACATTGAAGCTAAATATTTAGGTTGCTTCAATATTTAGCTTGCTAACTAAACATTTTATTTGAAACTGTGACATTTATAAATGACTAAACAGCCATAACCTATTTGTCTTCCTCTTATAAACGGCTATTTAGCCCAAATTATTGCTGTTGAAAGGATCCAGGATTATTTAACATGTTGACCTAAATATGTTGTTAATTTTCCTATTACCTAAAAAAATGCTGGTTTTGATACGCCAGAACTCATAATTACTTCAAAAATTCACATCTTTTGTTGTATTTGTCACCCATGGAGGTCGCCATTTTTTCACCGATGGGTTGATGACGTCATCAGGTCCAATCTGTACTGGAGTCTACAGAGTAAACACAGGAAGGCTAACTTTATCCCAGTAGTTGTTGATCATATTGCGTTTGACTGGTGTAATTTTAGATAACGTCACACTGTGTCACTATCGACTGTGATAAAAAAATAAAAATCTGAGGCGAATCTGGATAATTTCCCACATGAAAGAAAGGAGAGCGAAGGCGAGAGCCGGAGTGGAACAACAACGAAGGACCTGATCTGGATCCTGGACATTTCTCCACAGCACTTTGAGCCATATATACCAGCAGAACCAATGAAGGCTCCAACAGGTGATCGTTACCTGAACTAGCTAAAAATTAATGCTAACAGAGCTATTACTGCTGGAAATGCTAAAGGAGCTTCTTGGGTCCACCTGGCTGCAGCAAACAGGAAGGGCGGGACGGACCACTGTAAGTCTCGCACCTTATTTGGAAACGGGACCATTGCACTCCGGAAGTGAAGGGGGTGCTATTTCCTATATTATCCGCGGTCTCTCGTTTTTATTTTCTTTTGAAATCAGTGACATATCTTCACCTTTAGGAAGGATTTTCACTCTCAGCATGTATTTGAACTACTCTCTTTTATTTACTTCAGAGCAGCTCACAGTTTTTAACAAATTCTGTAGCTTTCTGTGAACTTCTATATCTGCTCCTTAGTTGCATCTTTTCAGATACTGCCTCTAGAGGCGTGGGGGTGGTAACACAACTAATATAATTACATTACTAAATCAGAATACCACAAGGTCTTTATTATTTATTATTAATTCTGGCATTACAGGAACCGTAAAATATAAATTCCCTCACAAAAGAACATACCTTTTCATTTTCTTAAGGAAGTAGAGCTACTTAAATGAAATTAACAAGACCTGAAAGTGATTCCAGTTTCACTCAATGGCCAACCTCTTGAAACTGAGGCGAATTTTAAATTCCTTGTGTCCTTTCTGGACAGTCAGCTCAACTTTGCTGAAAACACTATATCTTTAAGAACTGTTCCCGGAGACTCTATCTTTTAAGAAGACCCAGTGATCTTGGGGTTTCCCAACCTGAGGTTGTGTATAACCTCTAGTTAGGTAGAAGTTGTTGAGTTAAAATGTTAAAATGTAACATCCTAACTTGAATTTTAACTCAACTCAAGTTAAAACAACATCTTAATTCAAGTTTTAACTTTTCATCTCCTCAGCTGGTTTGGTCACATGAGCTGCAGAATAACAGACAATCTTTTAAGAAAACTTTCAATCCCAGGTATAACAGCAAGTAAATAGTGGTGAAACCAAAAACAACTCTGTCTCAACTGTTTGCTGAAAGAACATGAAAGACGGCAAGAAATATTTCAGCAGAGAGCATCCATCCTCTTTATTCATCAGTTTGAAACTCTGAGCTCATGAAGGCGTTACTCTGGGAACTAAGAACATCTATTAGAAGTCATTTATTGACAGTGCAATAATTATTCTTAGCCAAACTAAATGATAACATTTACCTATAGCGTGCTAAGTATTTTGCTCTATTCAAAATTGTTGATTTTGTGATTCTATGAATATGATTTATCGTGTTAGAGTTGAAGGAAGCTGACCACTTTGATAGACTAAATAGTTTCATCTTATTTTTCCTATATATAAAACTATATATATAACCATATATATATAACCATTGCATATATATATATATATGTATATACTGTATATATACTGCTCAAAAAATAAAGGGAACACTTTAAGTGTTAAACACTTGTTTAAGTGTTCCCTTTATTTTTTTGAGAAGTGTCTATAAAACTCTATCAACAAAAAGTCTCTCAGAATAATATACATGGCACCATAAAAACAAAAATGTGAATTTTTGCTTGTATCTGTTTATCAACCCTGGTTGTAACGACCTGGGTTGTTCTTCTTCTGTGAACCTAATTCATTTGTTTGTTATTGACTTTTGCTCAATTAAATTTCTTATGTATACATTGCAAATTGTATTTTTATTACAGTTGATCATGTTGTTTTTATGTCTCCTTATTTCTTTTGTTCCTCCTATAATTGATGGATATATATATATATTATTTATAATGTATAAAAGTATTGTTTATGTCATTTAATTAGCTCTACAACCTTAGGAAAATTAAAAAATATGGTGTTTTATAAAACATTTATCTTTTAAGGTGCCAGTAATGCCAAAATTAAGAGTAAATAATAAAGACATTGTGGTATTCTGACTTAGAAATATAATTAGATTAGTTGTGTTACCACCACCACACCACTAGAGGCAGTATCAGCCCCAAAAAGATGTGACTAAGGAGCAAATTTAGAAGTATACAGAAAGCTACAGAATTTGTTAAGAACTGTGAGCTGTGCTGAAGTAAATAAAAGAGAGAAGTTCAAATACATGCTGAGAGTGAAAATCCTTCCTAAAGGTGAAGATATATCAGAGATTTTAAAAGAAAATTAAAATGGGAGACCCCGGATAATAAAGGAAATAGCGCCCCCTTCACTTCCGGAGTGCAATGATCCCGTTTCCAAATAAGGTCTGAGATTGACAGTGGTCCATCCTGCTCCTTCCTGTTTGCTGGGTTTCTGCTGTTTGCTTTCGGTGTGTTACCGAAAGCTGTTTGCTTTCGGTAACACACCGAAAGCTGAATACAGGTCTGAGAAGATCTCTCAGATCTGTATTCTCCTCGTTAGTATAGTGGTGAGTATCCCTGCCTGTACGCGGGAGACCGGGGTTCGATACCCCGACGGGGAGTGAAGTTTGTTTCCCTTGTTTTCCCTCTTGAAAATGAGATCTAGATCTCAACGGGGTTTACGTGATTAAATAAAGGAATATTATCACCGGTACTGAATGTGAAGCCACCACCAGTAACAGCTGTTGCCTAACTGGACTCAGAGCTACAGAAGTACTTACTGGATCATGCAGTGACCAGAGGTGAGTCTCATTCATTGTTTCATTATGAACCTGAAGGCAGCAGCAGCTGCTATGGCCAACTCTTCCTCTTCCTCTGTTTGCTCCTCCTCATCATCACCTCTTATTTCTACGTTCTGATCGTTTCAATGCGCTCCGGTTCAAATTAAAAGGCTTAATAACATTACTTATCACTGTTGCAGCTGGAGGAGCCAGGCAGTTGGACCATTACAGGTCATTTACCCAGAATGCATTGCAGCGTGAACAACATGGCAACATTCCTGCGACAATATTTTATTACAATTTATAAAAACTAAATAACCTACAGTATTATTACTGTATTGCTTTTACATCTAAGATAAATATTTCCCAAATAAGGTCTATTTTTGTAACTAATCGTGGATCTCTTTAATGTTTGACTCTGTAATTTTACAAACAGCCCCCATCATTTTCACCTCTTAAATGTCAGTTTAAGTGATATGTAATCAAAGTTTTTAGATTAAAAACAAATTACTTGTTTTAATATTTAGGGACTTAGCAGTAATATTTATTATTTGTGTAGACTCAATAAAAACATCGCCACCTAGTGGCAAAGATCAGACTCTTTGTTACCTCCATTTTGTCCGGTTCCAGAACCACTTCCTGTCCACGCTCCGTTGGACGTGTGACTTCCTGCTCTGCCAGCCGGACCGACGCTGCAGTCCTCTCCGCTGTAACCATGGCAACACTTCCACTCCATCTCCGTCACGGTTTTGTAGGCCACTTTGTAGCGGGGCCTCATGTAGGTCCGGTAGCTGCGGAGACACCAAACATGGAGGCTCAGTGCGCCGGTTCCAAGAGGGCCGGGTCAGAAATGGGTCAGAGGTCACTCACACCACAACCCGGCTGCACTGGGCGCTGCTCCAGCTGCATGGGTGGTAGTCGGGCTTCACGTAGGTCTCCACGCCGTCCTCCACCACGCAACTCACCGTCTTCGTGAGGACGAACGCGCACCAGTTCCTTCAAGACAGACACACAGTTAAAGAGCGGCTTCTTGTTCTGATCCAGTTCTGGGACACACAGTGAAGGGTTCTGGTTCTGGAACATCACAGTTTATGGTTCAGTTTTAGCTCTGGCAGTACAACAGGAGAAACAAAACATCAAGGAAAAAAGAAGAAATCATTCAGGTCCAAATCCAGCCGCCTGCAGCATCCAACCAGTCCAAAACATCAAACTAGTTCCTGACTGTTGAGGCTCTCTAAGATCTGGAGAAGAAGACTTGTTGTTCCTGAGAGAGCTTAATGTCACATGAAGCTCTGTGGTGAGGTCAGCAGGTCATGATGAATGTGTCTCTGTGTTGACATGTTTTTGTCAAGAAAGACAGATACATCTCAACAGCCTCTGTTTCCATAGAGACCAGGAGGCTGGAGGACGGTGCTGGGCCAGTGGTGGAGATATTCAATTCTCCATACTGAACCAGTTTTCTGAAACTACAGCACAGCATGGGACCTGATGAACAGAAGCTCAGAATAAAACAAACTGAACAGAAAATGTATGCGGCACTAGCAGAGAGCAAGAATTTCCGTTTTGTGACTGTTGAGTCACCCTTAATAAGGGTGTTTTTTTAAATCGCCCTTATTAAAGCGGTGTTTGTTTTGGTTGCCTTGGCTTTATGGGATGAGTCTTTTGGATTTCTGTAGATGTACATCTCTTCAGAGGTAGAGAAAGCATTTCATATGCCACGGTGGGAGGCGAAAAACAACTGTGTGTGGCGTGAGTGCAAGGCGAGCATGACAGCTTCTCCACAGCCTCAACCTCTGTGTGAATAACACACCGTCCCCTAACGCAGCATCCAACTAATGCACTGTCACCCTAACGCACCGTCCCACTAAAGCACCGTCCCACTAATGCACCGTCCCACTAAAGCACCGTGCCACTAACGCACCGTCCCCGTAACACACCGTCCCACTAACTCACCGTCCCACTAAAGCACCGTGCCACTAACGCGCCGTCCCCCTAACACTCTGTCCTACTTACGCAGTATCCCACTAACACACCGTCCCACTAACGTCGGCTCACACTAATTGGGTCTCAGGTCTGCAGACGGTTCTGCCTGTTGCCTGTTGACAGTTTCTCTGGAGGTCCCAGACTAAAGGCTCATTTCACTATTTCACTGATTTATTTCACATCTTAGAACTCTGCAGAATTTCTTCTGAGTTTGAAACGGTTTGATCTGGCTGGAGCAGATACGGATTCATGAGATGCTCACACTGACAACATGGGGACTATTTGTCCCCGGGTTGATAAATTCCTGAAATATGTGAGCAGCTGCTCATCTTCATCAGCTTCATCAGCGCTGTCTGGGCTGGCGATTTGGTTCAGGTACCAGCACATTGGGTCAGACGGGTCAGACTAAAATCTCTCAACAGAATCAGGTTATTTTCAGTCAGTATAATTTCAGTTCACATTTGGTTCAGTTCAGTTCAGTTTCAGCTCATATTCGGGTCTCGATGAATTAAATTGAATCATTTTTTAAATATTTTACAAACTAAATATCCAATTTGGCTCCAGAGGAATGACTGACCCGACCCAACCTGACCCGACCCTATTTTACCAGAACCTGAACCAGGAAAAGTAAACTCTGCTATCCAGAGGAAGTTCTGGACTTGATTTGCATTCAGAATCGGCTGCCCAGTTCGGCTCTCTGTCCACCAGAGCCATGTTGGTCCAGCAGAACATTTTGGTTCTGTACGGGTTCTGAGATCCGGATAAACCTCTCCATGTTTGCTTTCAGTGTTTATGTAGAGAAAGCAGTGTAAGCGGTTCCGACCCAGTCCCAGCAGAACCATGGGATAATGTTTCAGGAATGAGTGACATCAGAACCCGAACCCAACCCAAACGACATCATTGCTCCGGATCAGAATCACCAAACTGAAGGAAGAACCTCCTGGTTCTCTGACCCAGCAGAAAGTCTGACTCTCAGCCAGAACTCGGACCTGCAGCCCGTTTGTCAGAACCCGGAACCAGAACCAGAATACAACCAGCAGCCCTCCTTCAGTTTCACCCACCATCAGAAAGGTTTTGGTTGTGGTTCTGGAGGGTATTAAACTCAAATCAACAGATTTCTACACACACGTGCACGCGCTCAGTGACGTCATCACCCCTGCTTCACCTCCTCATCTTCATCATCATCGCCGTTTCCGTGCACGTGTCATCTTACCTGTGTCTGCTGGCTGCGCGGGCTCCGTTCGCGTGCGCGTCGGCGTACAGGCTGTAGGAGGCGCGCATCGGGAACGTGCTGCTGGCGTGCTCGCAAATCCAGAGCACGAGCAAAAGCAACGGGAGCGCGCCCATCCCGATCAATACGATCAATGAGGCTATCGATCCCTGATCAGCACGTGATCAACTGCTTAGATGGCGGGAATATCCGTCATCTCCATGGAGACGGCAGAAAAAGTTCCGAGAAGTCAATCCTACAGATTCATGATCCGGTTCTGATCCAAACAGAGTTCAGATTCACAGCGGAAAACCGCACCGCGCTGATCCCAGTCGGACCCACTCCTATCCCGCCTTTGACCCGCTTTGGCCCGGTTCGGTGAGCTGCCGAGGGTCCATCAGAATCTGAGAAACAAAAGAGAGGAAAAAGTTGCGACAGACTGAACCGAGACCAGCTGCTCCTCCTCTTCATCACTGACCCCGCCCACGCCGGAGGAGAAACCGGAGCCAGTCGGCTGCAGCCACACCTGGACCGGGTCGAGTCCGAGGAGGTTCGTCTCTGTTCGGGTCATGCTTCCTGTTTTCAGTGTTATTATTCATTTATTAATTAACACACAAAATAAAAAAACTAAGTTTCCTCAGGATGACATTTAACCCCCAACCGGGTTCTGACCCAACCGGGTTCTGACCCTAGCCCAGGTTTAATTCCAATTAAAAAATAATGTATTAATGTCAAAGTGAAATTAAATGTTTTGGCTCAGTTATTGTAGATGCTGATGGCAGGAAAGCTCTCCTGTAGCAGTCTGTGCTACAGTGAATCTGAAGAAGCCTCTGACTGAAGACACTCTGCCTTCCCAAGAGTTGGCCATAAGAGGCTCCACAGTCTGAACCAGAACCGAACCAGAACCAGCCTTTTTAGGTCCCTGGTTCTGATGAGATCACGCCCACTGCCAGAACAGTTCGGTTCTGACAGCAGAACCAGGTCCAGAACCAGAGAATGGGGGCAGTTCTTCAGTCAGATGGAGTTCGGATCGGGTTCTGTTGCAGGTCCAATTGGGTTCACCCTGATCCACCAGTACTGTCTGACTGGACCAGAAGTTACCCATAATGCATCTGTTCCACCTGTAGGATCAGAACTGAGAGTCAGCGGGTCTGAACCAGAACCTTAAGGTTCTGTCTGTTGATCTAACATCAGAACCCAGCAGCATGGGTTCAGAACCAGAGAGGAGATCTGCAGAACCATCACTGATCAGAACCAACCCGTTTCTGCTTCAGGCCATCTGACCTCCTGACCCCACAGGCTCCGCCCCCTCACCTGGACGGCCTGCAGGCAAACTGGACCTGGTTCTGCTGCAGCCAGGAGGTTCTCTGGTTTCCGGGTCAAAGGTCGCAGCAGAGGGAATGCTGCGAATGATGCTTCAACAGAAACCACAGAAGAAGAAAGTTCTGGGCCCGACCAGAACCAGAAACCCAGAACCTGACTTCTTCCTCAGAGGAAGAGGAAGTGGGTCTGCAGCCGGGTTCTGAACGTCAGCTTGACCCGGCGCGGCGTGCTGGCGGCTCATCCATCATGGCCGCCAGGAATGTTGGGGAATGCTGGGGAATGTTTGGGATGTTTGGGAATGTGTGGCGGCCGAAAGCGGGTCAGGAATCTGAGGCTCCACGAAACAGTCGCCACAAATTCACCCGACTTCAGCTGAGAAGGAAACATCTGAGAAAGGGGAGGAGCTACGGCTGAGGAAGAGGAGCAGAAGAGGAAGATGAGACTGACAAACCTCAAGAGGGATCAAAGTTCACACATTTACCAACAAATCACAAACTATGATTCTGTGACCAGGTGACGTTCAGGTGTTCATAAAGCTCTCCACATCTTCTAAACGTCTCCCAAACATTAGTTTTTATTTCTTTTCTCCTTGGTTTGTTTCGGGGCGTCATGGTGGTTCCCAGTGTTTCCAGTTGTCCTGCATCGGTGCCAGGGCGGCGGTCCAGTTCAGGCTGCTCGTGTTTAAACAGAAACGGCTCCGTATTTATTCTGTGGCTGTGGAGGAGGCTAATGTAAACCAGCTAGCAGAGGGAGCTGAGCGTACCTGGCCCGGCCGGCTGTTTCCACTCAGCTGCTGCCTGTTTATTTGGGTTTTCCTGCGCCGCCGCTGCCGCCGCCGAGCTTCAGGTGGAGAAACGTCCGAGCTGCAGAGGCGCTCTGAATGCAGCTGAGTTTCATCATCCTGAGGGTGAAACGGGTCGGGTCAGGAAAATGTTCTGGATGTTTCCTCCGGTCCAAACCTCAGCCCCGCCCTGAAAGCAAACAGCAGAAACCCAAAACCACCAAGACCAAATTAACACCGCAACACCGAACCGGGCTCAGGACGCACAGAGTCAGAGCGCAGTCGGGCCCGGCAGAACCACAGACCAGGTCCAATAAATCACCGAGAAATCCTGGAAGGAGGAAGAGCAACACAGAGGAAAACTGATGAAAACAAGCAGAACCAGAGAGACGAGAAGGAAAACAAACAGAAAACCCAAAATGATCTGCCACTAATGGAACCCAGAACCAACAGAATCAGACCGTTCAGAACCACGAGAAATCCAAACCACTGTGAAACCAAATTGACCCATTCTGTGTCAGTCCTTGGGTTCAGTGTGACAGATGATTCTTTCTGAGCAGAACCGGTCCAAACGGTCCGGCTGGACCTGCTGCTGGTTCCTGCTTCCTGCTGCTCTGGACTCACAGAACCTCCAGAACCAGGTCAGGAGGTCTGACTGCTGCGTTCAGGTGGGGTCGTGCCTGTGCAGAAATCAAACGTCCCCCATTCGGCTCCAGGCAGCTGGAAGTCATTACCTCATCCATCAGCCAGCTGGGTTCCTGCCACATCAGATCTCCTCTGCAGACCCAGACCGGACCGACCGGACTGCCAGCGCTCCAGTCCGGAAAAACACGGAAACACAACAAAGCCAGGAGGTGACCTCTGACCCAGACCTGCTGCTGGTTTCTTATATGAGCGGCACGGCTCTCTGCCCAGGGCAGCATCCGACCAGGGGCCGAGCCATAGAAAATAAGTTAGGATGCATCATTCCCACCAGACCTGTTCAGTCCGCTTTGACCTGACTTCAGTCTCTTTGTTTAGAAAGTCCGGTCCGGTTGGTGTGAACGCTAGTCGACCTCTGACCTCTGGTCCTCCAAACCTCGGTCTGGGTTAGGTTGAAGTGAATTCTGGTTTGGTTTGAATGTGAACGCTAAGCGAATCGGAAACCGCTCCAAAAGCAGGAAGTGGACTACAGCATACGGCATTCTGGGTAAATACGACCAAAGCTAACGTGCTAGCCTAGCGCTAAGAGAAATGGTAAGAGAAATGGCTCCTGGTCTTCAGCCAAAGACTAAAGAGAAATCCTCCAACCGTAAAATCCTCCATCTTGTTTCCATCTGGTGAAGAAGGAAGCTGCTCTCAGTGTCTTTAGAGGTTTTTGTGTCGTTTCCTTCGGTACTTTAAGGGGAAAACGCCGTTAAAGCTTCAACATGGCAGGAAAGTTGATCATTTCTTTTTCGTTTCTCCCCTCCAGGGGGTCTTTTTGTGGCTCTCGTGTCCCTTATATGAAAGTAGGCTGACAGGAAAGGGGGAGGGAGAGGAGGGAAGACATGCGGGAGTCGAACCCGCGACGGCCGCGACGAGGACTCAAGGCCTCCAAACATGGGTCGCGCCACCACGGCACGCCCAAGTTGATCATTTCTAGTTCTGAATCTAACAGGATTTCCATTCGTTCTTTTGGAGGAAAGTTGTCATTGATTTTCAGAGTAAAACGTTTTATTCCAACAGCCATAAAAAATAAAACCATAGGAGCGCACTGATTTGTTTTCATCCTTGTTTTTCCAGAGGTTGGATGACAGATGAGGGTCAGCAGCTGTTCTTGGCTCAGATAAATAAAACTAGTTTAAAACTGATAATGTCACATGACCTTCTGATAAAACAGCTCTTATTTCTGATAAATAATATCTGCTGTAGGAAGTTTGTTACAGTTTTATTTACTAACCAACTCCTGTTAGCACAACTGGAACAGATGGTTGGATGGTTGGTTGGATGGTTGGATGGATGGATGGATGGATGGATGGATGGATGGATGGATGGATGGATGGATGGATGGATGGATGGATGGATGGATGGATGGATGAGGGAGTGCAGCAACATGCTGGAGGTTCTTCCTAGTTGGTTTTCTGGGTCTCAGCCAATCAGAATTCAGAATGAAACCCAGACTGGTTCTATTGGGCTGCCTTCAGCTTCACAGCCCAGTAGAACCAGAACCAGGCCAGGAAATGGCTGCTGGTGACCAGCTGCTGAACCCGCTCCGACCCGTTCCAGGAATCAGAGTCCAGTTTAATCAGAATCAGGTTATTTCTGGACTTCTTATCGTGATTCTGTCCCTGACCAGTCTCCAGTTGGACCTGGAGGTTCTGGACCGGAACCGTTTGGAAAACAACAACGTGACTTAGGAAGTAGATAAGTTCTGGTTCTGACCTGCTGTCTCTGAAGGAGCAGCTCTGAGCCATGCCGCTGTCTGACCCGATCCGGCCGGAACCGTAGCACAGGCGACTCAGAACCTGCAGAGTCCGAGGAGATGAAGAGTAAACAGGAAGCTCTTCATCATCGTTTGATTACTCTGAACGCCATGGAGCTGTAAACGCCCCGCGCTCCGAGGAGGTCAGTGAACGCCTCACAGCAAACAGCACTTCCTCTCTGTTTATGGTAAACCGTCTCCATGGAAACAGGCAGGACACAGCTGCTGAGTTCCAGGATCTGATTGGACCGAACCGGGTCAGCTGGTTCTAACCTCAGAATAAAATCTAATGTTCATCAGAGACGATCAGGTCTGTACTGATCGATCAGGTCTGTACTGATCGATCAGGTCTGCACTGATCGATCAGTACAGACCTGATCGATCAGTGCAGACCTGATCGATCAGTGCAGACCTGATCGATCAGTGCTGACCTGATCGATCAGTACAGACCTGATCGATCAGGTCAGCAGTGGTCTGGCCGTTTTGCAGTCAGACTCTCAGTCTGTGTGGAACATGTTTCCTGTGTGATGTTGCGTTTTAGTGCTGATCAGGATTCCAGATGTTTCTGTCGTCTCTCAGGTTCACCTAGCTAACCCTAACCCTAACCCTCTCACCAGGATCAGCTTCAGCCTGAACTTCTGTTCGTTCCTCTTCAGCTTCCTGCTTTATTTCTCTCTGAGTTTGTTCCGCTGCTCCGTTATCGGCTCCGTGAGAAGAACGGCGATCTCTTCATGTTTGGAACAAAACAAGCCGATAAAAACAGCGGGGTCATCTCCCCGCCACGACTTTTCACATCCTGCCTCAGCAGGGCAGGAACTGAAAGTCATCAGTCTGTTGTCATGGGAACCAGGTATCAGCGAGCGTTTCCGTGGAGAGCGGACGAGTCGCAGATATCTGCTGAACTCACGTCATCCGTCGGGCCTCGTCCCGTCCTGCTGATCCGATCCGCTGGGCGGATGTTCTGAACGACGACACCAAGTCCGACTGCAACAAGTTACACATTAAATATTTCAAACCACAAACTTAAGGCTGCCAGGTTTCCGTTTGTTCCTCAGTTTTACAGCTAACATGAAATACATTTCAAAAGTGAAACTCATTATTTAGAATTATTACACAAAGCGAGTTTTTTAAGCCTTAAAAAAAGACTCAGAAGATCAGAACATTACATAAGTTTAATAAAAATTATATTTTAAACAAACATAATTTTTGAATTTAATAATTGGACGGGGCTCTTTATGCAAATGTAGTGTGGCATGCAAAGGTCTCCTGGGTCAGCAGGAAATCAGACCAAAAGAAATACTTCTGATGATCACTTCCACCTTAATGATAGATTTTATTCTCACCTTATTGTTTGACAGTCGGCTGCTATGGTAACCAGGTGAGGAATGCAGTGTTTGTGGTCTTCACCTGGACCTTCACCAGGCTGATCAGCTTTAGATGTTTGTAAGAAAATTATCAACAAATTTTAAACTGATAAAATACTGAAAGAAAAATATACAAAATATTTAATATTAAAAACATTTTTATTATTTATTTTAATATATATTTATTTTAATGTCAAATAAACGCCGGACTTTTTTCTTTTTTACATATATGGTTTCCTTGCTTCTTTGTTGACATGTTTAAATTTAAATGTATTTTTATTATTTTTTTCTGGATGTTTCCTGCATCATCAACGCGCCATAGCGCCCCCTTGTGGCCGAAGCGGCTAGTCGCGTCTTGTTTTACGGCACAGACTGCCTGTTTACGGCCATCCACCAACATGGCGGCAGCGGTGGATTCTCCGGAGAGCAGAGACAGTTCGGCACCGGGAGCGGAGGGAGGTTCGAGTCCGGGTCCGGTTCCAGACTCCCCTGTGTGTCTCATCGTGCTGGGCATGGCGGGGTCGGGAAAGACCACCTTTGTCCAGGTGAGGCAGCGCGTGACAGCTCCGCATCCACGCGTGAACCCCTCAGCAGGACAGGCTGGGTTTCATCTGGGCCGTGTTTCCGGCCGGTTCCGCCTGGGGACGGGTCCAGAATGAGAGAACAGGTCCAACAGGTTCGGGTTCTGCTCAGAGAGTCCCGTAGGACCCTGCGATGCTCTACTTCTGGTTGTCAGGTTCGGTTTGGTTCTGATGGTTCCGGCCTCAGTAGAAGAGCTGCACTGAGTTCTGTAGAACCACCAGAACCTCAGCAGCTTTTACATTCTGCTCGTTTTCAGAACAGGTTCTGATCCAAACCAGCTCCTGATCAGCGCATTGGTTACCGGGTTGCCTGGTTACCGGGTTGCCTGGTTACCAGCCTGTGTTTGTCCCCGCAGAGACTGACGGCTCACCTCCACGCCCAGAACTCGCCTCCTTACGTCATCAACCTGGACCCGGCCGTGCACGAGGTTCCGTTTCCGGCCAACATCGGTGAGCTCTGGCTTCCGGTTCTGCCTGGTTCCGGTTCTGGATGGTGTCCCCTGTCCTCAGCCTGTCCTCTGCCCCTCAGACATCCGGGACACGGTGAACTACAAGGAGGTGATGAAGCAGTACGGACTGGGCCCCAACGGCGGCATCGTCACTGCGCTCAACCTGTTTGCCACGCGCTTCGACCAGGTGACCCGACGACCCGGTCCAGAGAACCCGGTTCTGCTATCACCTCTGATCAGACCTGGTTCGGTACAAGAACCTCTGATTGGACCTGGATCTGCTAATGAACGGGTTTCTGTGTTCTGGTGTCGTTCAGGTGATGCAGTTCATCGAAAAGAAACGTCAGAACCACCGGTCGGTACCAGCTGCTCCTGACCCAGTGTACCGGTTGTGTTTGGGTCCAGAACCTGAAGTTCTGCTGCTGATGTCTCCGCAGGTTCGTCCTGATCGACACACCGGGTCAGATCGAAGTCTTCACCTGGTCGGCGTCAGGAACCATCATCACAGAGGCTCTGGTGGGTTCTGGTTCTTTTGGGTCCTGGTTCTGGTCTGGTTCTGACCCGGAGCTGTTTGTGTTCTCCAGGCGTCTTCGTTTCCCTGCGTGGTCGTCTACGTGATGGACACGTCCCGCAGCGTCCACCCCGTCACCTTCATGTCCAACATGCTGTACGCCTGCAGGTACCGACCCGGTTCTGGTTCTAGAAAACACTCTGAGCTTTTAAATTTAGAACCAGAACCAGACATTCTGGGTCAGATTGTGCTGGAACATGTTGGAACTGAAACAGTCCTGATTAATCGATTATTGAAATAATCATCAGCTGATTTAGTGATTGATTGATCCTTAAAGCTGCAGTAACTTTTAGAAAAATGCTTGTAACATATTTGTTAAGCTATGAGACATAATCTGATAAAAGAAAATCAAACTCCTCCGCCTTCTGCCGGTTCTAACTGTAAACTACCAATCGGAGCCAGGATGCGCTGCCAATCAGCCTGTGTATCTGCTATTCAGACCCTACCCCATGCTCTGTCTCATAGACTGTGACAACATGCTGACTATTGATAAACATTTTTATAAAAGTTGCAAAGTTTTAGTTTAGACAAAAAGAATCAATCTAACCCATTTAATTTGAAAAGCCTTTTCATCAGTGAACTGTTCATCACTGTTCATCAGTGAACTGTTCATCACTGTTCATCAGTGAACTGTTCATCACTGTTCATCAGTGAACTGTTCATCACTGTTCATCAGTGAACAAATCCAAATCTGTTGTTGGATTTAGGCAGTAAAATGTTAATACATATAAAAGAAGCTGAAGTGGTTGAATAAAAACATCTACAGTTCCTCATGTGAACCAGCAGAGGGCGCTGCAGGACCAGATTAAACTCATTCCAGAACAGAGCGTGCTTTGGGTTCTGGTTCTGGATCAGATTGGGTTCTGGTGGTCTCTTCTCTCTCCCAGCATCCTCTATAAGACCAAGCTGCCCTTCATCGTGGCCATGAACAAGGTCAGTTGCTTCCTGGTTGTTGTTGTGACCTCCTGTCGACCCCATGTTGACCTTTGACCCCTGGCTGCAGACGGACATCATCGAGCACAGCTTCGCCGTGGAGTGGATGCATGACTTCGAGGCCTTCCAGGACGCTCTGAACCAGGAGACGTCCTACGTCAGCAACCTGACCCGGTCCATGAGCCTGGTTCTGGACGAGTTCTACGCCAGTCTGAGGGTACGGACCGGACCGGAGCAGTCCCAGACCCAGACCCAAATCCAGACCCGACCCAGACGGTCCGGTTTTTGCTTCCTTGGGCCTGACTGATGTTTGGGCTGTGTCGGCAGGTGGTGGGCGTTTCCGCGGTGACGGGAAATGGGCTGGACCAGCTATTCACTCAGGTGGAGGAGGCAGCCAAGGAGTACCACAGGTGAGTCAGAACCTGGTCAGAACCTACACAGGTCCAGTTGGTTCTAGTTCAGTTTGTTCTGGTCAGGGTCAGAGGTCGGGTTCTGATGGTCTCGTCTCCTCAGGGACTACCGGCCGGAGTACGAGCGTCTGCGGCAGCAGCTGGTGAGTTCTGGCTCCGGTTCTGCTCTGTCCCGCTTCTGGTTCTGGTTGTGAACAGTCCTCCTGTCCACCAGGTGGAAGCGCAGAGCAGGAAGCAGCAGGAGCAGCTGGAGCGCCTCAGGAAGGACCTGGGGGCGGTGGACATGTCTCCTGCCGCGTCCGCAGGTAGAGTACAGAACTTCCCCACAGGACGGCCCGGTTCTGGTCCGGTTCTAACACGCTTCTTCCTGTCGCAGAGGAAGCCGATGTCGCCGGGCCCAGCGACCTCATCATGACCCGCGGTAACCGTGACAACAGCGAGGAAGAGGCAGACGACATGGACGACATCGACTACTCCGGTGAGAAAACAGCGAGAGCTGAGTATTCCTAACGTTCCCAAACGTTGCTACACGTTACGAGGCGTTCCTAACGTTCCCGAACGTTGCTACACGTTACGAGGCGTTCCTAACGTTCCCAAAAGTGGCTGAATGTTGCTGAGGGATCCTAAATTTTCCGTGTTTCTGTCTGTAGCCACTGAGGAGAGCAAAGAGAGCGACGCCTTCGGGAACTTCCTCAAGGAGAGGAAGGAAGTGGTTCAGGTGCGGAACAGGAAGTGTGCCGCACCCGACGCGCCCTGACCGATGACATGGACGGATTTGGAGCAGCTGATTGGCTGCTTCATCACTGAGAGGAAAACAAAAGTTTTATTTTTATACCAACTTTGTGAAGGAACTTAAATAAAGCTCAGAGCTGCAGCCTGTGTCCAACACGGTGTAAATAATTTTTTTAATAAACGGAGCCAAGCTCAGGTGGGACGTAAACACACACACGCACACACACACATATCATGTTCTGGGTTTCCATGGAGAAAACAGCAGACTGGTCTCACCTGCAGGATTCCCACAGTCTGGAATTCGCTTTAATTTTCCATAACAGAATATTTTTTATAAATGCTGTAAATGTGATTCGCCACATTAAAAGTTTCAACAGTTTTAGAACGGAACAGTTCTGACCACCTGGTTGATTCACACAGACACTTTCATCAAACATAGCGTTTTAAAAAATACTAGATTCCCATTTATTATTTGCACTCATTAATTTTAGTGACTAGAATCACAATTATTGTCTTGATTTTACTCAAAAGCAAATCTTGCATCCCAAATTAAAACTAAAGACAGGAACTGTGGGCTGCAATGTTCTGCTCCGTCTCTCTATACAATTCAATAAAATTGTAATATTTTGTGTTAATTATGGAGGACATAAAATATAAAAGGCACAAAGTTTTTAAAAATGCTTTCCTTGTGGGCCACATGCTTTACTGATTTTGTCCCTTATTGTAAAAGGTTTTGACACCGTGTCGCAGTGGATGATCCGATTTAAGACAGAAAACTCTTTACTTCTGTCTGGATGTTTTCTGCAGTTTGAATTTCTTCTCTTCGTGCTGGCAGCTGCGCAGCGTGGAGGCGTGCGCGCTGCGTGCGCGGTGTGTGCTGAGTGCAGTGAGTCAGCGGCTCGCCTCCGCCATGCTGCCGGATCTCAGCGCGGCGCGTGGGCGCCAGTGGCACGACAGATGGCCGCGGGCGGACCGGCTGCTTTCATTCAGAGCTTCAGCATGAATGGAGGAGGAATGGGAGGTTCTGGATCAGAACCTCAGGCCCACTCCTGCAGGAACAGCACGAGCATTAAGCCTCATTAAATCCTCCTGAGAGAACGAGCCAAACTGCACACTGAAGAACCAGTTTAACCAGAACCTCCAGTCCTGGTGGGTCAGTGTTCTGGATCCAGCCGGCTGTATCGGGTCTCTTTGCTGGGATGCAGCACCAACTCTCAGGCGGTTCTGATCAATAACTGATCCAATAAATCAGCCTCACTGTGTTGATGCTCCTTCACTAAACAATCTGCATATTTTGCTGCATTAAAAATATCACTGCAATATTTTAGATTTATTTCATGTTCCCTGTTTACAACAGGAATCTATCGTTCTTCATCCTGGGACGCCCAACCTGCTGTACATTTATTTTTATGTATAATATTTCACAATAAACGAGGCCTATTACTACATAAAACATAAGTTTAAATAAAAAGTGATACCCTGATAATACCACTATCACAAACGTAATATTTAATATAACCTACAGATATTTGCTGTGGAAATACATGATTTTAAGTTCATGTTAACCTGTTTTGAAAGACGACGCTTTGAATAATTAAACAAAACGTCCCCACATTGAAGACCTCTGCTTCTTAACAGTTTTGCACAAAAAGGGAACAAAAAAGTTTATATTTAATCAAATTAGCATTAAAGGGACGTTAAAATAAAAGAACAAATAACTGAATAGTTAAAAATCCCAAAATGATGAATTTTTGTTTATTATGCAATTTATTTAATTTTCCTTTGGGATCAATAAAGTATTTTTGATTTTAATTAATTAATTAATCAATTAATTAATTAATTAATTAATTAATTAATTAATTAATTAAGCAAATTGGTAATTGCTTTAATAAATACAAATAAAATGTGTGAGCAGAAACATTTCTACCCTGACCTGCAGTCAGGTGAGCAAGTGCAGCTGCAGCGCCGCGCGGCGACCAGCAGGGGCGCTGTGGAGGCGCTGTGGGAGGTTTTATCCGTGGAAGGAGAGTGAGTCACCGGCTGCTTTCAGCCCACGCGGCCGGCGGCGGCCTCCGCTCAGCGGCGGGCCGCGAACACGACCAGAACCACGGAGCGTCACGACACTTAACAGAACCTCCAGAACCACGGAACCAGAGGGAGCTGCTGCCTGGTTCTGGTTCTGAACCGGTCAGCTGCATGGTTCTGGTTCTGAACCTGATCAGAACCGGTCTGTTGCCTGGTTCTGATCCCGGTGATGTGGACTGAACCTCCAGAACCAATGACATCACTGCTCTGAGCAAAGAGGTGACCTCATACTCGATGACATCATCTTACCAACAGAGATGATGGTGCAGCAGGAGCACCGATATGTGTGTGTGTGTGTGTGTTGATGCTGCATCCTGAACCTCATTTCGCTGTCGGCTCACACACACGGGGCGGGGCTTAGTGTGCTCTCTGCTGATTGGCTGGAGGTGACCTCATTGTTGCTGGTCCTCACTCAGCTCCATTACATCATGGCCAGCTGCTGCAGTGCATCATGGGAGCTGCAGTCCATCAGGGTTGATAAGCAGCTCTCCAACCCAGCGGGATTCTGTTAGGGGTTTAGAGGTCAAAGGTCATGACTGAATGCTGATTATTATATAAATGGAAGTGACAGTAACAGAATAACAACCATAGACAGTGAAATAAACATAAATATGAGGAATATGTGTGAATGAGACTGATCGGTATTATCCATCCATATTTTCTCTAATGTCTCCATTTCTGTTGAGACGATAAAAATTTATTTTAATTTATGGAAAGCAACAGTGATCAAACTTCTGTACAGAAATGAATGAGGATTGGGTTTATGGTAACTTTGGAAACAACATTAGCATTTTTGTTAGATACACTGAACAAACATCTAAAGGCCTCATGTCAGATATTGTTGCCATGTGGAGTTAACTGTAAATGAGCATTGCTGACATTTTATTGTACCAAAGTAATATTTCTCTTGATCTGTGTATAATATGTAATCCAACTTCCTGTCAGTGAGCGTTACTCAGTGAGTTGTTGTTTTACTCGGTGCATTGTGGGACATGTCCACTGGCTGGTCAGACGAAATGAGCAACAGCTGGACAATCCTTGGCCTGGACAATAAAAGGCCCCAAAATGTCAGAAGTCATAAAGCCTCAGATGTTATGTTGGAGCCGTTGGCATGTTGGATGCAGGACGTCGTACCGACGGTCCGATAATGGTCCGTTATCGGACCGTCGGCCCTTTAAGAGTTGGTTTCCAACAGACTGCAGATCCTCCTCATCCTCGTCTGACCGCTCAGCACCAGACGGCCACGTCGGCTCGTCCGTCTGAGGATCTGCTCAGACCAGCGACACTCAGCTGATGAGACTATTGGTCTGAACAACAGACGCATCAAACCTCAGACTGTCTGTAACCGCCTACGGGAAGCCAACTGGGTCAGAATCGGATTCCTCAGCCTGACCCCGATCAGGACTGTCGATCCGCTACAAACGGCCGAACCACAATGTCATCGATGCCGACATTGCATGTCTGCTGTATGGTTCTGGATCAGAACCGGTCAGTCATGTAATTACTGACATTACATGTCAGTAATTACATGAAGATCAGTAAATACTGATCTTCATGTAATTACTTCATGTCAGTAATTACTGACATGTAATGTCGGGCGCAGGTGACATGTAATTACATGTCAGTAATTACATGTCAGTAATTACATGTAATTACTGTCAGTAATTGCGTGATCCAAATGTTCATATATATTGAAGTTAAGAGTTTTCAAGTTAAATAAACAGCATTAGCTCACCTTCCTTCAGATCCAGTTAAAATGTATTTGTCTATCAAAGGCAACTGGTTTCCTTCGATAGAAGGAAAGACTCTGTGGCTTCAGTACTGGATCAGTGTAGCAGCCGTTCATCGGACCTGCATGGCTACATTAATGAAATAAGAGGGTTGATTTAATAGTTTAGCTAACGTTAGCTGCTGTAGCAGAAATGCTGTGTGTGACGTGGTGTGTGATGGGGTGTGTGTGTGTGACTGTGTGTGTGTGTGTGTGTGTGTGACTGTGTGTGTGTGTGACATGGTGTGTGTGTGTGTGTGTGATGGGGTGTGTGTGGCTGTATGTGTGACTGTGTGTGTGTGTGTGTGACTGTGTGTGTGTGTGACATGGTGTGTGTGTGTGTGTGTGATGGGGTGTGTGTGGCTGTATGTGTGACTGTGTGTGTGTGGCTGTATGTGTGTGACGTGGTGTGTGTGTGATGGGGTGTGTGTGTGTGATGGGGTGTGTGTGTGTGACTGTGTGTGTGATGGGGTGTGTGTGTGATGGGGTGTGTGTGTGTGACTGTGTGTGTGATGGGGTGTGTGTGTGTGACTGTGTGTGTGATGGGGTGTGTGTGGCTGTATGTATGTGTGTGTGAGTAACGCTTCATTCTCAGCTTTAATTTTAGCGCTGACATTTACTCAGAAGCCAGAAGACTGGATCAGAACTCGAACAGGTCAGAACCAGAACGGATCGGCACCGGAGCGGATCAGAACCTCATGTTCCCCTCGTGTCTCAGCTCAGATCTAAACCCAGTCAGAACCAGTTTCCTGGTTTGGGTCGGGTTTTAGAGAAACGTTCTGTCTGTAAAGTTCTGTTGAATCCATAACTGGTTCTGGACCAAACCAGAATCTGAGCAGCTGCTGAGGTTCAGATCAGCTGCTGGTTCTGAACAGAACTTGACCCGATCCATTTAAAGCTGTGATAATCATCATCATGACCAAACATCTGGTTCTGGATCCAGATTCTGTTTGCTCCATCCAGAACGTTTCTCCTCTGTTTCCAGTTTCTGATGAAGAGTTTTCCCTTAGTGATGAAGATGAACCCACGCATCCTCCTCCTCACTCTGCTGCTCTGGACCAATCCCAGCACAGCATCTCAGCCGTCCAATCAGAGCGCTGCGTGGTGATGTCATGCGGCTGCTGTGGAGCTGATGCTGCTGAGCTGCAGAGCAGAGCAGAGAGCAGAGCGGCGAGGCTGCAGGTCAGTTCCTCACAACAACTCTTCTTCTTCACTCTTCCTTCCTTTTCTTCCTTCCTTCCTTCCTTCCTTCCTTCCTCTCCTTCTCTTGTTCTCTCCGTTCTTCTTTCTGCCATTTCCCTCTGAACTCCTTCTGCAGGTGATGCGTTAAAACAATGACATCATCGCTCTCATCAGCACATTTCTTCTGTCTGTTTCTGTAATTTTCTGCTCTGAAAATGTTTCTGTGTTGGTTCTGCTGACTGGTGCTGGTTTCACTGGTTTCACTGGGAATGTGGAGGATTTCCTGCAGCTGCACTTAATGCTGCGCGTTTTCATGCGATGAAGGAGTGATGCAGGAAACCCTCTGGTTCTGGACGTTCTGCAGCTTCACCTGCAGGTTCAGAACCGGTCCCAGTCAGAACCGGTAAGTCCGGGTCAGAACCAGAACATCTGGGATGTCTAAGGCGCTGAAGATTCTGGAGGTCCAAATGACTCAGACGAGTTAAAAAAGCTTCAGAGAAAAGAACCAGAAAAGGTTCTGATCCAATCAGAACCAACAGAACTTCCAGCTGGATGCAGAAAAAACAGGAACATTTAGATGAACTCGGGGCAGTCCAGTTTGGACCCAGAGTTCTGGTTCTGGTTTTAGTTCTGATGTGTCTCTGCTGCTGCAGCAGGAAGCCTTGTGGAGGTTCTGTTTCAATTCTGGTTTTAGTTCTGGTTCTGGATCTTGTGCGTCTCTGCTGCAGCAGGGAGCCTTGTGGAGGTTCTGTTGTGGTTCTGACCCGTTTGTCTTGTCCTCAGGAACAGATTCTACCTCACCACAGTGTCTTTGCCGGAGAACAGCAGGAACATGACCCTGACAGGTGAGCAGGTTCTCCAGCCCGGCCCGGCCCGGCCCGTTTCATCTCCTTCATTCTGCCCTCTGTTCTCCTCCATGTTCAGCGTACAGAGAGAAGATGCGAGAGCTCCCCCTGGTGTCCATCTTCTGCTCCTGCATCCTGCCTCAACCCAGGGAGCAGACGGCCAACAAGCAGGAAGGTCAGCAGCATCCTGATTTCTGTTAGGGTCCAGAACCAGAACCAGAACCGGCTGGTTTCAGGTTCTCACAGCTGAGACATTACTGTCAGTTAAATTAATGTTTACGTAGCTCTAATCGGAGATCAGGTCCAGTTTCCTCCAGCAGAGCTCGGTCCAGGCTCAGGTCCGCTCTCTAATCCGGATCAGAACATCTGGGCCGGAGTTTGCAAAGATACAGAGTTAAAATAAACTACAATAATTTGGGTTATTTAGCCTATAATAAGAGAAAATCATGATGTTTCATTTTTCATAGCCATGCTTACATCAGGTTATTCATTCATTCATTTATAAATGTCACAGTTTCAAACCAAAGCTTTAGTTAGTCAGGTCATTATTTAGCTTGGAATTAAATATTTAGCTGCAATTTAAATATTTATCTTTCTAAATAAGCAACATTTACCTCGATTTATATTGAACCTAAATATGTAGCTCTAAGTTAAATATTTAGGCTGGAGCTAAATATTTAATTTAGAAACTACATATTTTAATAATTTAACTAATTAGTTAGCAGGGAAACATTTAGCTCCTCTCCTGCACAACATCTAATATTTAGCTCAGAGCTAGCTAACTATTAAGCTAACTCTGAGGTAAATATTTAGCTTTGTAGATTGATAGTTAGTTTTAAACTTCTATGTTTAAAGGAATAAGATGGTGAAAATATAACTTTTAAACCTCATTTTGTTTCTCTAATAACAGGCTAAATAACCTAAATCATTGTTGTTAATTTTTGAAAGTAGACCATCTGATTGGACCCGTCCTTCTCTTCCGGTTTGGACTCTTAACAGCTAAAATTATGTTTTTCAATATAGATACAATAACAAATGCAGGTTTGTCATCATATCGACCAGAGAGGTTCTGAATCTTAAAGCTAGCGGTCTTCTTGCAGGCGTGGTGGACCTGAACCTGTGCAACATCCGGGACATGGAGGTCATTGAGCTGAGCAAGCGTGCGAGCGGCCAGGCCTTCGAGGTCATCCTGAAGCCGCCGACCTTCGATAGTGCCCCGGAGCTGAGGGCCACCACGCCGCCCCGCCAGAAGCCGTCGCTGGCGGAGATCCAGAAGAAGCTGGACGCCGCGCAGGAGAGGCGGAAGGTGAGTGGAGGCCGGGCCAAGTTCACGGTGATCAAACCTCAGCCTCACTGCTCTCTGGCGCTCTCTAGTGTCAGGAGGCGGAGCTGCTGAAGCACCTGGCCGAGAGGAGGGAGCACGAGCGCGAAGTGGCGCAGAAAGCTTTGACCAAAGACCGCCAGGAGCAGCGCGTCAACGCCAACCCTCTGCAGATGCACCTGAACGCCACACAGGAGGAGGTGAGGACCTGACCCCCCTTAACCTCTGACCTCACCTGCTGAACCTTTCCCCCTCATCCTTGGACTGACCTGAGCCTCTGACCTCCCGTCGGACGGACGTCTGTCTCTAACGAATTGTTTCCGTCTGTCTGCCTTCCAGGACAAGCACAGTGTGGAGGTGAGGATGAGGATGAGGAGGCAGCCATGATGGATTCTGGGTGGGCGGAGTCAAACCAAGCCCTCTGACCCAAACCATCAGGGCTCCAGAAGAAATCGGCCATCTTTGAGTCCATTTCATTCTGATCAAATCAATACTGACGCTAGAAACTGAATTCAATAGTTTTTCCTTAACAGAGAAGAAACCAATTAGATGTTTACTGGTTTTGACTTAAAATATATATTTTAACCAATTCTTGTTGGGCCCAGACTGGTACCAGGTCCGAGTTCTGGAGGTGGATCGGATAAACTGTTCAGTTTCTGCTGACTGAAAACCCTGATGTAAAACACAACTCTAGCCCAGGGGTCCCCAAACTGGAGCGGGGTCCACTGGAGAGTCAAGAAAGGATTTTCAGAATCATGTGACCCCCTGAGGCGTATGGAAGGCCAGAAGAGACGAAATAACTCAGTAAATAATGTAAATAGTGGACCTTTTAATTATTGTTATGAAATTTATTTAAAATGTATGTAATTCTTTGACTATTTTTAAATAAATGGAGGGAAATAATCATGTATTTTCAGGGGGTCACCAGTTGGAGGTCAGCAGTCTGAGATTATTGTTATTATTGGGGTGAAAAGTTTGGGGAATCAATCAGACGACAGCGTCTGAGTTCTGATAAGTTGGTAGTTCACGGTTTATTGACTGGAAGGACTTCAGTTTCCAGGGAGTGTGAGATACCAGACGACGTAGAAATGTCCGGAGGAGGATGGTCTGGGTCGAGGTCAGGTTAAGGCTCAGTGGATCTCTGAGCATGAGATCATTTTGATGTGTGTTTATTGTTTAAGACAGTCTACTTTCTCTCTACATCAGGGTCTCACTCTTGGTCAGTCTGGTTTGGGTCAAACTGGTTTGCTTCTGTTTGGGCTGGTTCTGGTTGAGGCCGTCGGGTCCACCGTCATCTTGATGTGTGTGTAGTTGTTGCGTTGCCGCTCACCGCCTCCCTCTGCTCTCTGCCTCAGGTGTCATGATGGCCTGATCACAACACAAGCTGAATCTTATCCAGAAGCCGATTTTGAGGGCTGATTGAGGAGCTGGGAGACTGGAGCTGCTCTGACTGGGAGGACTGGGAGCAGAACCAGTGGAGGACATGGAGGACTGAGGGACGTTTGTCTCCTCCACCAGGACCCTCGTTTTCAAACAAACGCTGCAGATTCAGTCATCGCTGGACAGTTTCCTGTGGCTTTACTGTGCTTTGTTGCCATGCCAACGGTGCCAATGTCTTCATGTGTGAGTGTGACTGTACATGCACCAACCAGAACCCACCCCGGCTGAAACGGATCAGCAGGGTTCTGTCTGAAACTGGAGCTGGACCACATCGACCCGAGCTCAGATACTGAGTCAGACTGCGCCCCCTGCTGGACAGTTTGGACATTTTACTGTGATGTGGTTCCTTGGTGACATCTAGTGGCGCCTCTGAGAACAGCAGAAAATCAGGAACCCTGCTGCTAGAACCACAAGATCTGTACAGGCCCAGTTCTGTTTGAGAACCAGAACCAAGCAGAACCAGTTGGACCATTCTGGTCAGGATGAAAACCTGCAGGAGAAAAGACGGCGATCCAAACGGCTTACAGACCAGAACCACCTTGTTCCAAGTTATTGTCAGCAAGTGCAACTGAAACCAAACGGCTTTCAGAACCAAGAATTAGAGTCCAATTCCTGCCTTCAGGACCGAGATACCAGTAGAACCAGAACCGGGCCCCAAACAGCCTGAGGTAGAGTCAAAGATTCTGGTCCGGTTTCAGTTCTGGTCCCAACAGAGAGAGGAGAACATGTTCACCTGCAGGTAGAGGAACTCCTTCCTAATGTGGACCAATCAGGAGACACCACCTGAGTTCTGATTGGCTAGGACTGAAGTTCATAACAGAACCATCAGAGCTGTTCTGCTCTGCTGGTACCGCCTAAAGAACGCCAACCTGAACCGACCCGAAAGTCAGACCTGGAGGTGGTTCTGACCCAGATTCAGATTAAATCAGATAAACTCGGGACCAACAAGTCCAGACAGGTAGAAAAACCTGAGAGACTGAGATGAGAACCAAGACAGAGAGGCCCGGGTCGGTGGCCCGGGTCGGTGCCATCCAGCTTTATTTCTTCAGATTCTGTTGAAATTGTCTGACTATAACTGAAAACACCCTGATACGGATAATGATGGATGGATGATGGATGGATGATGGATGGATGCAGCTGCTCTTATCCATTGGCCTAGTTAAAGGACATGTTGTACAGAAATCTATTTTAAAGAATAAAGAAGCAGGATCATTCAGTGTCTGAACTTTATTGATCTGGATAATAAATACATCAGTAATAATAATAAATATCTGCTGAAGGTCACAAACTATTAAATAAAACTTAAATAAGCACCAACGAGGCGGGACGCCTCCTGACGCCAGACTTAGTGGTCAGTTTATACAATTTGATGCAAAACTTCAGAGAAGCCAGCGACTCAGAACCAGAGATGCTGGACCTGGTTCTGGACCCGGTTTCACTCCTGGACATGGACCATGTGCCGGACGCAGGTGCAGCCCACGGGGATGTTGCGGGTTTCCAGGCGGTAGTGGTAGCTATGCTCCGCCCCCTCCGTCCTGACCCGCTTCAGAACCATCACCTGGTACCAGATGAGCCGGGACTGCAGGTTCTGGTCCTCCTTCCCTTCCAGGTCCAGGCAGCCCTTCAGCAGGCAGCGCGCCTCCGACAGCGTGGGCGGGAACAGAGACTCGTCATGGGACGTACTGCGGACAGAGACGGGTGGGTCAGAACAGAAACTCAGTGGGACCCGGCGGGACCTGGCAGGACCCGGCGGCCGTGTACTCACTTGTAGGTCCAGGGCGAGATGGAGGCGTTGTGCAGCGGCCGCGGGTTCCTGCTGGGCAGCAGCAGGGCCGGGTCCAGTTGCAGAGACACAGTTTGCTCCACTGAGTCGTCGGAGCGTTTCCTGGGGTGCTTCGACGCCGCCTCCGCCATCATCAACATTGTTACCATGACAACGGCACCGATGACCTGAGGAGGAGGGGGTCGACCTTCGTTAGCCAGTCGGCAGAGAATGAATCGTCTCCATGGTTACAGCAGGAAGTTCTTGACATCATATCCCATAATAATAATAAAAAATCTCCATGGCGATGCAGGAGCGACTAAAACCTCCTGCTGGCGAGGAGCGGCTTCAGTCAGAGGCTTCCTCAGAGCCACTGCGACACAGACCTCTGCAGCAGCTCTCTGAGGCCCAGAATTATTTCATTTCATTTTAAAGTATTTTTGAATCCAACAAAACGCTTCAGAACCGGTTCTGCTCACTAACCGGACCAGGCCCAGAGGTCCGACAAAGAAAACAGAAATAAAGGTCAATAAATCAGAGGCTGACTGGACCCTACTGAGCCAATCAGAACCATGTACCGGGTCTGCTTCAGATGAAGACAAACCATCATCATCAGAACCGAACTGGCTTACAGCTGATCGCATCAGAACTTTCCTCACCGTCACTCTGGAGCTGTTAGCTGCTGGAAACATGCTGGTTCTGTTTGTCTCTGATTGGTCCGGTTCTGTTCTGCTGGGTTCCCAGGGCTCAGCTGGAGGTCAGGATGGAGATGTGCGTCTGCGGCGTCCTGCCCGGTTCTGATGGTCCGGTGTAAACAGCCGGGTGTTTTATGCGCCTCGCTGTGATGTCACCACCTGAGAGCGTTTGATCCTCCTCTGTAAACCGCAGCGACCCGGCTGACGAGGCCCGCGGGCCGACCCAGTTTCAGGCGCTCCTCAGGATGAAACGCTGAGCTTCGAACCTGGCTGCAGATTTTCTAGGTCACGCTCTGCAGAGGCAACCAGGAAATGAGGCGAAGCGTCGGCGCGGCTCAGCCTCCTGAGACGCTTCAAAGATCCAATTTATCACGAAAACCACAAAAACCAATCAACCAACCAATCAATCAATCAATCAACCAGTCTGACTCTAGATGCTTTTCCTGCTGCAGCTCATCCTGCACCATCACAGTCAGTTTTAAGCCCAGACTTTAACTAGGCCCAACCTCCATTATGAACATTATGTTTCCATCTACTTATCAGGAAACTTTAAACTTTAACGTCTAAAATGTTACAAAAAAAGCAAATGAGCCGTTTTTCCATGTGGCTAACTAGCATGTAGCACACGCCTCAAAGATGGAGTCAATCTATTCTCTCTGCTGCAGCGTCGATTCTTTTTTCAGAACCTCAGGCGAACCAAAAACTTTGTTATTGTGAAACAGAGGAAGTTATTTCTAATGCAAAACCTCAAAATGTGCATAAAAGCGTCAGAGGAAACACTGCGGCTTCAGCCGGTTCTGTTTAATAGCGCTCCTGGTTCTGAGTCAGCGTGCAGCGATCAGGACCGGCAGGACAGGAAGTGATGTCAGCTAGGCTACACCGGGACGCTAATCTGAACTCGACCTGCAGGATCAGAACCGCAGGCGAACCGGACCCACAGCCAGCAGAAACCGCTGAGTCGGGCGTTTTCTCTACTGCAAGAACAGAAAATACCATCAGGAACCAACCAACAGAGCCAACAGCACAATGTAGATAAAGTAGGGGTGTGCCGATCGATCGGCAGCGATTTCTTTAATTTTGGGAGATCAGTGATGAGCTGATACTTCCATGTCACCTGATCACAGGTCTAACAGTCGGCCTCCTCCTGTGAGGTTTCCTGCTAGCCCCGCCCACCAGCTCATGTCTGCCCCCCACTGTTACCAGCTCACACACTTTCTTGCTTTAGTCAGTAAAATGTCAGGCAAAAATAATTGGTATGAGCCAAAATCAGGACCGGTAGCTCAGGCTTTTTAATGATCGGTGCAGCTAAGGAGTAAAACAAGGTGAGCTGAAAGCTGCAGGTAACACAGCTGGAGAGCAGTAGGAGAAAATGTCACAGAAAAGATTTAACAGCAAACTGTGGAGTCCAGGCCCGGTTCTGGTTCTGCTGCTGCAGGACGGACATGTCCCCCTGTCTGTTTCTTTTAGGGCTGTTGTAAACGAATATTTTAGTAATTGAGTAATTGGATAAAAAATAAA